>NC_135375.1:96055173-96369673 GCF_049243985.1 Paroedura picta
ATAAGTTCTTCAGGTTTCTGAGAGCCCTAAAATGGAGGGGGGGGGGAGAGGCTTCAAACTGGGATATCTCCCCAGGCCCCAACTGGGGATTGGCAATCCTATGCCCTTCCCACTAGGGCTTCCTTGGAAGCTTCCTGGCCTTAGCAGCTGGACTAGAATAGCAGAAAACGATAACAGAATTGCACTGTGCTAAATGAATCACCAAGTTAATTGGAAACGTTATTAGGTCTATAGTGCTGTGCACAGCTTGCTGAAACGAGGACTCAACTATCACTGAATGTGTCGTGTGATACTTATGCTTTGCTTCAGTTTGGTTTTTAGACTTCCAGTTGGTTCTACAACCCTAATCCTGCTGCATTGTTCACAGAATGTCCCATTTTGTTGATTGGACAGACTCACAATGTGCAAGTTGAGCAAGGTGGACTATAAATCATAAAAAGGGGGTTCTTAGGCACCCCTAATCCTATAATACAGCCCCCCCCCCACCCGCATTTTCTTAAAGGTCATGAAATATAGAGGCCCAGGTCAAAATTTATTTATTTGACTTCATTTGTATTCATCTTTTCTTCCCCATGGAGACTGGGTGTATCTTACATTATTCTCCTCTTCTCCATTTTATCCCCACAGTAACATTGTGAGGTAGGTTAGGCTTAGAAGAAGAAGAAGAAGAAGAGTTGGTTCTTATATGCTGCTTTTCCCTACCCAAAGGAGGCTCAAAGCGGCTTACAGTCGCCTTCCCATTCCTCTCCCCACAACAGACACCCTGTGGGGTGGATGAGGCTCAGAGAGCCCTGATATCACTGCCCGGTCAGAACAATTTTATCAGTGCCATGGCGAGCCCAAGGTCACCCAGCTGTTTGCATGTGGGGGAGTGCAGAATTGAACCCGGCTTGCCAGATTAGAAGTCCGCACTCCTAACCACTACACCAAACTGGCTCTCTTAGACTGTGACTGGCCCACGCTCACCCAACCAGCCCCTATGACACTATGGGGATTTGAACCTGAGTCTCTCAGAGCCTAGGCGAAAGCCAGCTTGGTGCAGTGGTTAAGAGCATTGGCTTCTAATCCAGTGATCTGGGTTTGATTCCCCATTCCTCCACATACAACCAGCTGGGTGACCTTGGGCTAGTCACAGTCCTGTTATAGTTCTATTCTCAGTTCTCTCAGAGCTCTCTCAGCCTCATCTCCTTCACAGGGTGTCTGTTGTGGGGAGAGGACGGGAAAGCGATTGGAAGCCACTCTGAGACTCCTTCGGGGAGTGAAAAAGGGGGCATAAAAACCAACCGTTCTTCTAACTGCAAGCAACTTCTATGCTGTTCCATTCTAAGCAGACCTACATCCTTTAAGGACTGCTAATGTCAAGGGATGTCAAAGGATATAAGTTTGCTCAGGATAGCACTGTTCACCAAACAACCACTTAAATGCATTCAAATAAGAAGTGGGGAAGGAGCTGTATTATTTCAGCCACTACAGATTATCTAGGGCAGCACAATTCTCCGTTGCTTGCCTCTGAAATTATAAGCATACATGGACTGCAACTGAGGATGAATGCAAAATGGGAAAATAATGGAAGGGGGGGGGCAGGGAGTCAAATCAGCTTAAAGTTATGCAGGCTTACATCAGCAATAGCAGGGAAACCAAAGGGAAATCTTGGGCTGCTGCCAAACAGAGAGGAAATTCAATCATAGAGCGAGGGGAAAAAAAAACAAAAAACAAACCAGAAGGCTGAACTCCAGACAACTGTGCTGTACTTGGTTTCTTTCTTCGCCCAGAAGACCGAAGGAAGCAGGCGGTGCACTCAGATAAACACTAAGAATTTGGAAGTGTATAACCATGAAATTAGGAGGCCGTTGCCTTCCAAATAAATACGTCCCCCCAAAACTCAAGCTCCGGTCGTCCTCTAATTCTGGCAGAGCTCCACTTCACGCAGGGTTTGCAGGAAGAGTCTAATTCCTTTCTCCCCTTGCCAGCATGTGGCCGCAATGCTCACCCACCCCACCCTTGACAAACACAAGCTCAGAGTCATCAAGACACCTGAAACTGGAAAGAGCCGCAGAGTCCCCTGAACTGTCCCAGAGAGATCCAGGGCATGCCCTGTCTTTATGTGGGGGTGGTGCACATATATATACACACCCATTGACCAGGTCAGAGGCCCTAGCCAGACCAAAGCCAGAGTGCAAGGGACACAACCAGATGCCCTGCAGAAAAGCCAAACTGTCGTCTTGCAGCCCTCTGCAATAAGTACAGAAATCTCTGGAGACTGGTCCACTGTGCCTGCCTGCCTGCCTGCCTGCCTGCCTTCCTGCCTTCCTTCCTTCCTTCCTTCCTTCCTTCCTTCCTTCCTTCCTTCCTTCCTTCCTTCCTTCCTTCCTTCCTTCCTTCTCGCTTTCTCTCTCTCTCTCTCTCTCTCTCTCTCTCTCTCTCTCTCTCCCTTCCTTCCTTCCTTCCTTCCTTCCTTCCTTCCTTCCTTCCTTCCTTCCTTCCTTCCTTCCTTCCTTCCTTCCTTCCTTCCTTCCTTATCAATCAAAAGGGGGCCAGATTTGACAACTGGTCTTCCCAGCTATTGCATTCTGAAGCAAAGTAAGATACATCAGCAGCTCCCTATTTATGCTGAACAACCTATGCCTATTTGTACGCGAATCATATGCTTATCTGTACCTGAATTATCAATTTTCCAGAGAGGATCTATAGCTGAACTATACTTTTTAGGTCAAGATTTCTTGTCCTACCCAGGCAGGCCGAGCAAATCACTTCTTTAAGGCAACTCTTAATTCGCTATACCTACTACTTATCGCTGTGTACTATATTTATTTTACAGTGACATAACCCTTCCGGAAAACCAAACCCAGACTTTGGAAGCCTGCATTGAGCGGGGGCTTGGACTAGATGGCCTGATTCTATGACTGCTCCTTGTAGGTTTATTAGCCATGAAGCGACATAACAAAGGGGAGGGTAGTTTTGCTGCCATCTGAAGGTATTATCGCTTGAAAGATTTGGGAAGAAAACATGGCCATTAATCTGATAACAAAAAGTCACAAGTAAAACAACTACTAAGAAATAAAAACAGAAATAAAGCAACATAACAGAAACTATTTAAAGAAAAGGCCATTTTTAAAAGTGGTTGTTATTGTTATTATTTGGATTTATGTGACCGCCACTTTCAGCAAACTGGCTTGCAGCAGTTTACAAACATGTAAAATACAGATTCAATCCATAAAACAACAATGCCAATAATATAAAACCATCCCCCATTAGAACATAATACTAAAACTATACAGTTTTGTTGCTAACTAATGCCACGTTAGAGCCTCTTGTGGCACAGGGTGGTAAAGCAGCAGAAATGCTGTCTGAAGCTGTCTGCCCACGAGGCTGGGAGTTCAATCCCAGCAGCCGGCTCAAGGTTGACTCAGCCTTCCATCCTTCCAAGGTCAGTAAAATGAGTACCCAGCTTGCTGGGGGGTAAACGGTAATGACTGGGGAAGACACTGGCAAACCACCCCGTATTGAGTCTGCCATGAAAACGCTAGAGGGCGTCACCCCAAGGGTCAGACATGACCCGGTGCTTGCACAGGGGATACCTTTACCTTTAATGCCACATTGAAGAATCACTGAAGGTAAACTATTCCTTACATAGTATCATTTAAAACACTATTCCTAGCAAGACTAAATGTCTTTCCCTTGGAAGTGATCCACGGCAGATTTTGCCATATTCCTGAATCAGAGAGACTTTGCCTCCATGGTTGTGGTGTCCCTGACACACTTTTCCACGTCATCATGACACACATTTCCCACATGGCTCTTTGCAACCAATGCATCCCAATTCAAGCCTATATAACCAAATTGGGGCTTAACGGCAAATTCTTAAAGCTCTGCTTAACATGGAGAATCATGTTATGTTGGCTAAAGTTGCAAATGTACTTTGTTCTCTGCTAAAAGTCAGTCTTTTGTATTTGCAAAAATGCCAGCCTGCGCATCAAGTTTTAGTGTATATCACCTATGTCCATCTGTGTTGGGGTTATCTATATTTATTTGCATTTTATGCCATTAAAGATAATCTATGTCTATATCTAGTATCATTTTCAGCTTCCCAGAATGCTGACATTAGCCATTGACAACATTTGGCCAACTTTAGGACTGCTGTGACAACAGAATTTCTTTGCCTTTCCCCCCTTGGTTTGCAGGGTGACTTTTCTACCGCAATTTACTTGCCTAGAAAGAACTATTTAAGATGTCCATTCAGGGGGAGGGGACTGAAGAGCAAACAGCAGATTTTATTAAATGCTGGGGGTGTTTGGGGGAGAGCAGGGAGAAAGCGAAAAGCACAATTTAATCGGCAGCAAGAACAGATAGAGTGTATTTTACTTAACTGGGCCAGACAACCACTAAAAAATCCATGCATGCCCCAGGAGCCTCACAACCAAATCTAAGAACTGTCATTCAAAGCCATGCAGTTTGATGCTTGGAATTCTAAAATTCCTAGGGGGGCACTGGGAGGCCTTTCTAGTATCAAAATGAGGGGATGGGGATTTTTTTTTTTTTTGCTGCTACTGTCCCCCCCATTATCTGCTTAATAATGCACATTCATAAATGCTTTTCAAAGTCATACTTACTTTAATGAAAGAGAATAGTCGTGCTTGCTGGTTTGACTATTCCTCACTAGGTAGCTACATTCTTTACATAACCGCAACAGGTTTTCCGCATCTGTCCGACTGATCGCCCCGTGATACCATCTATAAAAGAAACAAGAAGCCACATGACAATTAAAGACTAATGGGGGGGGGGGGAAAGAACACTTTCAAAACATTGGCCTCATAGTTCCATGTTACCTGCTCCTCGTTTTGTGACCATGGCCAGCTGCATTGGGGATCCTGCGTAGGGTCCAAAAAGTAGCACAGACATTGCATTTGTCTAAATAGGCAAAGGCCCTGACCTGGATGATCCAGGCTGGCTTGAACTCTTTAGTTCTTAGGAGCCAAGGAGAGTCAGCCCTGGCTAGTACTCGGATGGGAGAGCCTCCGGGAAGTCCAGGGTTGCGACGGAGAGGCAGGCAATGGCCAAACACCTCTGCCTTTCCAGCTTTATTCAGTGGTCAAAAATACACATGTTCAGAGAATATTGCTGTAGCCTGACCCTCTTGACCAGTGGTTCTCAACCTTCCTACTGCCAAGACCCTTGAATACAGTTCCTCATGTTGTGGTGACCCCCAACCATAAAATTATGCCAGTGTTCTTTCACAGAAATTAAACCACAACTGGCCAATGGTGTGAAGATCCATTGTTCAGGATTGCATATAAATTGTTTTTCCCCCGGGGTTTCTCAGTTCAGTTCTGCCTCTTGTCCCACCATGCTGATCTTGCTCTTTTCTGCTGCTCCAGACAGACAAACGCTCTCTCTCAATCTAGCCCACAAGGCTGTTGTGTGGATGGCACCCCCCCCCCCCTCGGTCAAGCCGCTTACCCTGCCGTGACCCCTGTGGAAGGGTCATTCGACCCCCAAAGGTGGCTTGACCCCCAGGTTGAGAACCACTGATCTTGACAAAACCTTACGTTTACTGTAAGTCACAGACAGGAACATGAGCCGGAGATGCCAGCTCTATGACCTCCCGCAACACGGACTTCGTAGCTGTGGCTGCCTTTAGTAACTCATCCGATGGCAAAGTTCTTCCTCTTCTATTGCCCCCTCCCCACCTCCAATACAAGTGCTGGTTAACTTACATTTGTTTTTCCAGTGGGATGGTTGGGTCTACTCGCTCCCCAAGGATCCCACAGAACTCGGGGCTGCCGTGTTTGATGGGTTTGAAGCCTCCTCCTGGCGCACGGAGCTGTCGACGCCGGTCATTGGAAGGGGAAGGGGAAGACTGCCTCATCTCTCCCCCATTGAATTGAGCTGGGGGAAAAATCCAGGCAAAAGAGTTATCACTTAAACATTAATCACCCAACATATTTAAAAAACACACACAGTGTAGAAGCGGATGCTGTGATTCTAAACCATATAAAATACAATTATCTTGGAACAGTTTACTCTGTTTTTAAAGCCACTTTTATCCCCAAGGGGGACGCAAAGCGGCTTACATCTTTCTCTCCGCCTCCGTTTTTATTATCACAATAATCCTGTGAAATATGTTAGACCGTTTCCGGTCGCTCAGACCGTTTCCGCACTGGGAACTTCACTGCTCTGGCTCCTGTGCGGGAGCACAAATCCGGGGCGGACGGATGCTCCTCCGTGCGGGAGCAGGAAGAGGCGGAGCAACCTGCCCTGACTCAAACTCTCGTCTGCAGCCCCGTGCAATGCCTCCACTGTGGAAACGGTAGCTTCCCTGACAAAGCTGGGATTCGAACCCGGGTCTCTCAGACTGTAGCCCAGCATTCTATAGGTGTGCAATGACCAAGGCAGTGGTAGGCAACCACACTTGTAGAGTCTTCCTTTTCAATGATGCCGTGAAAGATAACCTTATGACTCCTTCTGAACGAGATGCAGCCTCCAGCTCAGAATTCATTCCAATACCTTGTTACTACCAGTCTAAAACTAATTCAAGGGTAAAGCGTTTCTGAGCTTTCCAATCACAGTGGATTCAAGATGAAGCAAAAGGGAACGGTCAGAGCCAATTCCTTGACAACAGTGCCAGTCGAGTCAACTTTTGAAGAGAAAGAAACACTCCAATTCTAGTCATTTCACAAGTGTAGAATGAACCACATGTTTCCTGGGCAGCGGTCCAGATCCTGATGCTTAAATCTTAGTTCCAAAATCGCATATGCAAGAACTTCAAAAAAGAAGGTAAACTCCCCACACTGCTAGGAAAAGAAAAACAGAATGTCTACAAGTGCCGTTTCCCCAAATGAATTAATTTATTAAACTGATAAGAACAGATACTACACTTGATCTTAGCCAAAAGGCCGGGAAGCGATAATTAATTTATTAAATACAGCACAATGCCAGCCACTCCTGAATACGTCATTTCCCCATAATGCACTGCAACCAAGCATAACATGATTGACAGTTATATGCCTGGTGTCATGGTTAAGAGTGGCGGCTTCTGATCTGGAGAACCGGGTTTGATTCCCCACTCCTCCTCCACATGCAGCCAGCTGGGTGATCTTGGGCTTGTCACAGTCCTCTTAGAGCTGTTCTCACAGAACAGTTCTCCTAGAGCTCTCTCAGCCTCTCATAGGGTGTCTGTCGCGGGGAGAGGAAGGGAAAAGTGTTTGTAGGCTGCTTAGGGAATCCTTCGAGAAGTGAAAAGTGGAGTTTAAACATCCCCCACCCCAGCTCTTCTCTCTTCTCCTCATGCCTGGGAACGCATGAATATGTTGAAAGCTGCGTCTGTTTTGCATTCTCCTTTAAAGACCGAGGCAGCCTTTTGCGTGTGATCAAACAAGCTGGAGGTCGGAGCCTTCCACAGAGTTCTGCTCTTCCAATAATTTCAGCACATCACAGACTGGGGAAAGCCTTGGCATACGTCCCTCACTTTGATCAGCGGCCCCTTCACCACATCATAAGAGCGTTCAAAGAATACACTGACCGCCATTGCAAAGGCAACGGAAGTTCCCTTGAGTGCTCTGTCGTTTTGCATTTTGAGGCTCGCAACCCCTATGAGAATGCCCTGCTGAATGCTTCAACCAAGGTGTTTGAGACTCTGGGAGGATTACGGTAAGAATGCTCCGGTACTGGGGGCAACCCATAGATGCTGCTGCTATAACCAGATAAGCCGCAGCTGGGGGCTTTCCCCTTGCTCCAGCTTTGCTCTCCTCTCTCCATTCTGTTCTCCTCAAAGCAAGGACTCAGTCAGGGCTGCAGGGAGGCAAGTAAAGTTGGTCCTGCCGACAGATAATTGGCAAGAAGCAGTGGGAAGAGGAAGCAGCCTTTCGGGTCAGTGCACAGGGCAACAGATGGACTTGGTTAACTCCCTCTTTCCTTTCCCATCTGTCTCCACAGAGCCGACCTGCCTCGTGTTCGTTTCTTGAAGGGGAAGATGTTTCTGATGGGCAAAGAGCAATCCTAAAGGGGAGACGAGCCCCCTTCCATATGCGTGAAGGAGGAGAGAGAAGGAACGCCCTCGTGTGTCATCCGGGTAAGACAATAAGAGAGAAAGTAGCATCTTGATTGAGATATCATAGAATCACAGAATCATAGAGTTGGAAGGGGCCATACAGGCCATCTATTCCAACCCCCTGCTCAACGCAGGATCAGCCCAAAGCATCCTAAAGCATCCAAGAAAAGTGTGTATCCAACCTTTGCTTGAAGACTGCCAGTGAGGGGGAGCTCACCACCTCCTTAGGCAGCCTATTCCACTGCTGAACTACTCTGACTGTGAAAATGTTTTTCCTGATATCTAGCCTATATCGTTGTACTTGTAGTTTAAACCCATTACTGCGTGTCCTCTCCTCTGCAGCCAACGGAAACAGCCTCCTGCCCTCCTCCAAGTGACAACCTTTCAAATACTTAAAGAGGGCTATCATGTCCCCTCTCAACCTCCTTTTCTCCAAGCTAAACATATCCAAGGGGTGGGATACGAGTGCGAGAAGTCTATTTGCAAAAGGGAAGATACTCTTCCTTATTTCAGAAATGGTTGTAAAGAGTACGGAGGAATGTTTCTTGGGAATATCTGGAGGATTTCTTTCATTTTACAAGGAGAGCCTGAAATTCCTGGTCAAACACAAAAATCTGAGCAATGACTGAAATTAGGGATGACAGGTTAATCTAACAGTATCATTGCAATGATAAAATGGAGAAAGGAGGCATGAGGAGGAGTCATGCTGATATAGGAGAGCAGGAGGAGGGGGTCCTGGTCAGTCTCTGTCCAGGGCCTTAATCCACATGGAGTTTGGTCTCTGTGTAGAGTTGCCAGGTGCATCAGCGCTGCTGCTGGGGATGAAGGTGTGTGTGTTCCAGGAGCATCCCAACATACTGATATCACCCAGAAAGGACATTGGCACATTGGAGATGTTGGGGGCAGGGGGAATGATATTCTGGCTGTCAAAAAGTCTATGGTAAAATTTGCTTCAAATCAGAGAATTTTGCCCCCAAACCAGAGTGTTACACACAACTCAATGATCCTGGTGTGCTGATGTCACATCTGGGTGATGTCAGCATGTTGCATTAAAAAGTAACATTTTTTTTGGGAGGCAACGGGTGTCCGGAAAGTGGGGGACCCCTGCCAAGACCAGTAGACCTGGCAGCTCTACCTCTGTAGAAATTTATTTATTTATTATTATATTTATATACCACCCTCCCCGGTATATATGGTATCACGGGGCGGTTTACAGAAAACAGGGAAGGATACAATTAACACATGGTAACAGGCAACAGTAGCAGCAATTATAACAATAATAACTTAACAAGATCATAACAATAACACCATAAAATAGAAATTGTGAGAGCCTCAGCTCAACTCTTACTGGACCCTGTGGGCAACCAATTAGTGTTGGTCGCAGAGGGGGGGAGCTAGAAGGCCAACTGGAAGCGGTGGTTTGGTTGACCTCAACCAAATAAGTGGCCAATTTCCACAGATGTCCAAACTACCAATTGGGGGGGGGGGATCAGTTCAGAACGACCAGTGGTCTTACCTGTGAGGGGTCCTTCTCCCCAGAGGTACAGGAAGATATCTTGAGCTTGATCTAAATCTTTCTACTTTACTCCAACTCTTTGCAGGGATATGGGAAACAAAGATTCATGACAGGTGGGCTGTGGAATTTTACATTTATTTATATTTATAATTTATAAATGATATGGATGAGGGATTAGAGGGGGTACTTATAAAATTTGCAGATGATACTAAACTGGGAGGAGCAGCAAACACAAGAGAAGACAGAATCAGAATACAGGATAGTGGGCTAGAAAAGTGGGCTAAACTGAAGCAAATGAAATTCAATACGGACAAATGTAAAGTTCTGCATTTAGGCAGGAAAAACCATCTATACCAATATAGGATGGGGGAGATTTGTCTTGGCAGTAGTATGTGCGAAAAGGATCTAGGAGTCTTAGTAGACCATACATTGAACATGAGTCAGCAGTGTGATTTGGTGGCTAAAAAGGCAAATGGGATTTTGGGCTGTATCAAATGGAGTATCGTGTCCAGATCACGGGAGGTGATGGTACCACTTTACTCTGCCCTGGTTCGGCCTCACTTGGAGTACTGTGTTCAGTTTTGGGCACCCCAGTTGAAGAGGGATGTTGACAAACTGGATCATGTCCAGAGGAGGGCAACAAAGATAGTGAGGGGTTTGGAGACCAAGATGTATGAGGAAAGGTTGGGGTAGCTTGATCTGTTTAGCCTGGAGAGGAGATGACTGACAAGCTGCTGCCAGCATCCCCATATGTAGAATTCAGGATTTCAGATTCTTGGAGAGCTGGACTCTTTCCCTTAAATAGTATTCTTTGCTGTAGTTTACATAAAGTTTCATAGCTTTTTCTTTGATTGGGACTACAGGAAATTATTTCCAGGATAAAGACACACCCCTCCATAATTGGTTGCGAGACTGGGAATACCTTTGGATTAAGAGAAGAAGAGTAGTTTATTATACCCTGCTTTTCTATACTTTAAGGAGTCTCAAGGGGCTTACAATTGCTTTCCTTTCCTCTACCCCTTATGGGGTAGGTGGGCCTGACAGACGTTCTGAGAGAACTGCGACCGGCCCAAGGTCCCCCAGCAGGCTTCATGTGGAGGAAGAGTAGGGAACTAACCCCGGTTCCTCCAGACCAGCTCTTAATCACTACACCACGTTGGCTCTTGAGGTTAAATCCTTTCTTCTGTCTATTAAGAGAGCTCTTCAGCTGTTTTATTGTCAGTGCAACTATAAAGCAGATAACAGTAGTTCTAAGAATTTATACAGTTTCCCGACAAACACTGGAGACATGCTGAAGGAAGGGGGACTCAATTTCTTTTAAGAAGCTAGACAGCTTCCTGAATTAAGTTGTACATGTCTGAGAATGTCTTTATTGAACTGGAAGCTTAAATTTTTATAAGACCATAAAAATGAAGGAGGCTCAAGAGCAACTTGAAAGTTAAGCAATTTTAAATCCCACTGATTACGCTCATTTGAGCAAGGGGCCTCCCAATGAAATGGGATTGGGACCAGAATATCCCTTTTCACTGTGTAGAAGAATAGAGATGCATCCCTTTGCCATACATTCTGCCCCCCCCCCCCCCCAAACAATGATGCAGTTCCCAAGCTGGAAGGGTATGGAGTGGAGTGGCCCTTATGTGGCAGCACATGAAAGGTATAATTACGGAAGTAATTCAGCTAAATTAAAACTCTCCAAAACTCACAGCTTCATAATCCAGAAGGAAAGGGTGGTGGGGAGCATTAACCAGTGCAAGTGTTCCATAAAATTTAATTATGTTTCACTTATTTATTCTGTAAAAGAGTAATATCTCTAACGTTATGGCTCTTTATGAAAGACGTGCGCATAATCCCTTAAAAGAATATTTGTGTTTAGACAAATCGCACAGCCAAACAGGAGCGACGAATTCTCATTCATTTATGGCAACCCACAAGTAATTAAAAACAACAAGCAATTAAAGTAGCATTATTTAACGTGTCGGAAGTCAAACAAGGAACTCACCTCATTGTGCACGCCAGGGCTGAAACAAAATTACAGGCTGAAATCACAAAAACCGACTTCGTAAAACTCTACCTGCACTGTTTACAACCTGGCAATCTTTTGTGAGAAAAGACTTGCGAGGAAGCTACAGGTCTATTTAATTATTTTCAATCTATTTATACCTCGACTTTGCAGAAAAGGAAAGCAAACAACAAACAGAGAGGGAGTAAACATGGGGGGAAACAAGGAGTGAGGGTTCATGTACAAAATTCTTTTATCTCAGCATTTCCGTTTTATTTTTTCTTGCCCAAAGTAAACCAAAGAGGAAGCAGGGCATAAAGAGAACTGCAAAACAATAACAGAATATCACCAAGGGAGTCTTCTCACTTCCATGGGATTATAATGCTGTAGGCACAGTTCATCTCTCGGAATAATTACTATACTGTATTGTGGTTGAGGCTCTTTATAACTAGTATTATTAATGTACTATAGATGCAGAAAACAGTCTTCTCTATAGATGGGTCATAATAATAATAATATTTTATTTATAGCCCCCCCCCGGGCAGGTGACAACATATTTTATTTTATTTTATTTCTTCAGTTCATTCAGTTTTTATACCTCCCTCCCAGCTAGCCAGCTCTGGGCAGTGTACAGCATCAACAGTATAAGTTAAGATAATAACATTTTAAAACCATTTGAGAACCACATCTGTAACTAGCAGCAACTTTAGTTACAACTATGATTTCTAGGGCAGTTCCTTTGGATGACTCTATTCCAGATTGAGATGTTTTTGAGGGGGTGTTTTTTGTTGTGTGTGTGTGTGTGTGTGTGTGTTGGGGAGGTGTTAGATGTTATGAGATCACTGGCCCCGACTCAGAGCTTGGTGGAAAAGCTTCATCTTACTGGCCCCGTGGAACTGTACTAGCTCTGTCAACAATATTATTCTAAAAGAGGCTTACGTTCTGCTACCTCCAACTGGCTGTGGATCCCTGCCCCAGAAAAGCATGTTGAACCTCCACAAGGGCCAGAGGCCCCCAGTCAGTCCTGGCCCCCACCTGGTGGAATGAGCTCCCCGAAGAGATCAGGGCCCTGTCTGAACTCCCACAATTCCATAGGGCCTGCAAAAGGGAGCTCCTCCACCAGGCATTTGCTTGATGCCGACTGTCCCCAAAACACCTACTGCCCCCCCCAGACAACCCCTCCCATGACTGAAAAATCTGACCAACCCAAAGCTGCTTCCACGTTCCTGTCCCTGTTTAAATATTGTTCTGGTTGGCATGTTAAGTTATGATTGTTATATTTGTTGCAATGTTCTACATAATCACCCCATGATGTTCTAGGTAAACCGCCCAGAGCCGTATAGAAAAATCTAAATAAAATAAATAAAAACATAATGGGCCCTGTTAAATAGTTCTATCAGCTCCTGTTCTTGTGGTGGGAGGGTTGATGGAAATCAAATATTCAGGAATAATTTGGCTGGTGTTTTGAACAGGGAGGCTGTTAGGAACATTAACAGTGCCGTCCTAAGAAGATTTAAGTTTCACGACGGGCTTAATTTTGTGAGCTCGATAAAGAATTTCAGTAGGCCAACTTGATATCAAGCAATTCCTAACCTTCTCCATAATGGAAATTATAATGCGCTTCCCATCAATGTTATTTATATATTTATTCTGTGCAAACCCTGCCTTTCCCCAATGGGGCTCCAGAGTGGCCTTTCCTCCGTTCTGTCCTCACAACAACCAGGTGAGGGAGGTTAGGCTGAGAGCATGTGATTGGCCTAAGGTCACATGAACACATGAAGATGCCATGAACTGAATGAGACGGTCCATCCACATCAGCAGACTGCCAGAGTCTCACATCACTTACTACTTGGTCCTTTCAACTGGGAGTGCTGGAGACTGAACTTGGGACCTTCTGCCTGCCAAGCAGATGCTCAACCACGAACCCACAGTCTCTCACCCACCAAGCTTCCACGGCTGAGGGGTGACTTGACTCTGACTCCCCCAGATCCTCGTTTGACACTTCCTGCACCACACTGGCTCTCAAGCCTAGTTACAGACACGTATGTTTGCTCACCATCTGGGGAAGAAGGGGAGTCACAAGCGGGCTGGCCATGATCCCTGCCAAGAGGTCTGCAAAAGTCCAGTGTGTGGAGTAGGTATCCCCACATATCCGCCTCCTTATGGTCAGTGGCAAGTGTGTGTGTTTGTGGGTGCTTCTTCCATGCGTTTGTCCCATGCAGACCTCTTGAGTGTTCATGCGGAGGCAGCCACAGAACCAGCGTGTCCTTGTGCCTGCTCTTTCTCCTTGTGCCTTGAGCAAACATGCTGGGGAGGAGGTCTTCATCTGGACTGCACTTCAATGGACTTAGAATGTATCCCTGTTTAGGATGGCACTGGTAATTACTTAGTTTCTTGAAGCAAATAGCAGTTCTCTTGCACTCAGTTAGTGCCCTGGTAGGCGATTTAGGAATTCAACATGATGACAGGTTTCACAATAGACTTAATTTGGTGAGCTCAATACAGAATTTCAATCGGCCAACTTGATACCCAAGCAATTCCTAACCTATCCCTGTAATGGAAATCATAATGCATTTCTCATCAGTGTTTTTTCTTAAAACTGCGTGAACAAAACAGCTCTGAGACTGTACGGTAAGATGCCCTGAGTACCACTGAAGTACAAGTGGGATATTAAGTGCAATAAATAAATTAAAGCTAAAAATAATGGAGTTCATTTATCCATTAGTGAACCTGAAGTCTGGCTTCCAAGCAACAGAACAGAAAAACCTCTAGAGTTGCACTTGCCTGTAATTGTTGTTCATTGATATCTTGTGTGGAGACGCACATTGGGACTTGCTTTCTAGATCAAAAAGCTCCAAAGAGGAGGTGTCCTACACCTTTTGGGGCCCCGGGCATGCACAGGTCTCCTGCCCATGGTGTCACATACTCTGTTGGCAAGCACCTCTTTCCCTGAGTTCCTACTAAGCTGCCACAAGCCCACTTCCATCGGCACAATATGCCTATGGGAACTCATGGTGGGGCAGGAAGGAGGGAATGTGTGTCTGCACAGAAAGCACCAGTGCTGACAGAGCACAGGACACGTTGGGTGGGAATCCCGCACATGCGCTGGCTACAAAAGGGTTGGGGCACTCCCTCGCGGAGTTTTTTGAGCTACGAAGAAAATGTCCATGAAGAGCCTATGCAAGCACAATCCCAATGCGGGGCTGCATGAGAAGAAGGAAAATGAAGTATTTCCATTTTGAAAGCTCCGTTTCATCACAGTGAAGGATCTTCTGGCAGACTTTAGTTAAGCGCTAAAATAAATGCTTATTGATTCTCTCCCCTCTTTTGGGGACCAACTTATCCCCTTGCTGAAAGGATATCTGAAGCAGCGTGGCGTGAACATGCTTTCTGGTCTAGCAAAAAAGTGAGGGAACAGAAAGGGGTAACTAGGGCCTATACCAGTCTCAGGGAATAATCTGAAGTCACTCACTAATATAAGAAGATGTGGGTCAGGGCAGAGCACACAGGGGAGACCAGACCGCTTGGGAATCCTACATAAACAGCCCTGAATTTCATGGAAGAAAGGCAGGATCTTAAGCACTGAAAAATGAAAAAAATGCAACAGTGTCAGGCAAAAAAAGGAGCATGTTTGCATTACTGATGAACACCTAGGGATGCAGAGGAATGTGGGTTTCCCTACCAGAATCCTAAATTAGGGGGAAGGAAAAAGGGATTCCTGCAGTTTGTGCATGCATCTGGAACGTATCAGACTGTGATGGTTGCAAAGGCACATAAAATAACACCAAAAATCTTTGGAGATTTTGAGTAGCATTTTAGAATGCCTTGGCAACCCAGATGGAAACTGAGGCGCCTGGCTCCCACTGTATCCTCAGATAAGGCCTGGGCAACAAATGGGGTACCTGATGTCTGGCCAAGTGTTTTGTACTCTGCAACTATGTTATGCCTCATAGTAGCAGCCATTATAACCCCGTGTTGGTTGGGTACCTATGGGAATTCAAAATGACACCTGACGTCTCATTTTGAGGGACTTGCAGCAGCCCTGCTGGAACCAAGGAATGAAGATGCTGAGTGGGAGGGCAACAGAAAGATAAAGGAAGAGAGGAGTTGGGAGGACAATGACCCTGAAGATCCTTATAGGCCACCCACTAGTATTATACAGTACAGCAGTGTTCCCCAACCCCCAGGCCATGGCTCGGTACCGGGCCATGGAGCCCTCGGTACCAGGCCACGGTGAGGGGGGGGGGGAGGGAGGCACCACTTCAGTGGCCGAATTACTCAAGCTTAGGGGAGAGGGAGTCGTGGGGACTGGAGAGAGTGGCACTCGCTGCGCAGCACTCACAAATGTGCAGGCACGGTAGATCCGCACCTGTGTATTTGTGCCTGCTAGTGAGTGCCACATGGCGAGCGCCGCTCTCCCTCTCTCTCTCTCCCCCCCCCCCCGGTCCCCAGGCTGAAAAAGGTTGGGGACCACTGCAGTACTTAGATTTGACCCCAGCAGCACTTTGGAGGCAAAGGAAGCTTGGACTCTCAAATGCTCGCACCCTGAAAATCTTGTTGGTCTCTAACATGCTACTGAGTTTGAATCGAGCTCTTGACTTCTTCTTCCAGAGATACTCTAACTCTATTCACAGGTCTTGCTTTTCTGCAATCTTCTCCTTTCTTTCTGTTCTTTCCTTAAGTAAGCATGGAAACTGGGGCTTTCCAGCCTTAGTGGGGAGAGAGTCAATTTAAAAGCCGTGTTTAGCTGTATAACTGAACACCTGACCAATTCCTTTACTCAAGTTCTACAGACCTCCCTCCTGTGCATAAAGGCATTCAGAAGTGTTCCTAAATATCACCTGGACCTACTTGCTGCCATGCGAAGGTCCATCTATGCCAGTTCTAAATATCACATAAACCCATCTCAGCACTTTCCAACCTGTAAGTTGCAACACACAGCTGAGTTACAAAGCAGGTAGCAGGCTCCTAGTGTTCTCTTCCCCTCCTTACCTAGGCCCAGCTGAGCTCACACTCAGGTGGAGCCTAGCAAATCAACCAGGAGTCTGCAGTGAGCAAGGCTGAAGCTGCAGCTGCAATTAAATGCTGGGAAAGGAGCAGGTGAACCTTCTTGCCTAGCATAGAAACAGCTGGTCTGTTGTCATCCTCCTTAGGCGTTAGCAGAGGTCAACTCTGGGCTGCTTGCAAAGCAAATCCAACTGCAGTTTCTACTGCGGCAAAACTGTTTTCTACCTCCTTTCATTGATCAATTGATAGGAAGAGGCAGAGAGAGAGACCGAGAGTGGACCCAGCAGTGAGGGTGAGATTGAGTGGGAGACAGATCCCTCCCACCTGGCTTAGGCAAGTTCCATTGCTGCTTTGAAGCTCCTCCCCTAATTTGCTCCAGAACTGCTGTTTCATCATCAGCCTTCTGAACGGCTTTGGGTCCCTTCTTGATACATCTTTGTTGGCCTTTTTGGCTCCTTGGAATGTATTCTACAGGAGCTCCTTGACTTGCTGTACATTATAGGTGTCTATATGCCAATGCTAAAAATCTCTGAGCTAAGGTGGGGGAGCTGGAGTGCTTGGTGTTGGAAGGACAATGACCCTGAAGTTCCTTATAGGCCACCCACTAGTATTATACAGTAGAGCAGAGTTCCCCAACTCCCGGGCCGTGGAGCTTAGGTATAGTAGGTATGTCAGAAACATGGGAAAACTAGGCCGCTCTGCTGGCCGGGAGAAGGCGGCGCGGCCCACCACTCACCCGTGGCTGTCTGTGCGGGTGAAGCAGGGAATGGGGAGCCGCGCTTTGCGCGACCCCATTGCCTGCTTGGGCCGGGATGGACACTTGGAGGGGCCAATCAGGAGCCGCTTCGCGGCTCCTGATTGGCCCCTACGAGTTTTTATCCCGGACAGGGCCCGCCCTAACTCCTCCCACAGTGCCCTTACTCCTTTATTCAGTCCGTGGCGCTCTGCGCCACGGGGCTGTTTAAAGATGGGGAAAATCTATGCGATACAGTAATTCCTGCATATAACTTCTATAGGCAGGACAGGGAGGGATGGGTTGGTGGCATTGGTGTTGCGTTGTACTTAAAGAACGAACATGATCAGATACGTTGGAAAATATCAGGGGAATCAGCTCCACAATGGAAGTGATATGGGTAGAACTAAAGGTAAAGGTATCCCCTGTGCAAGCACCGAGTCATGTCTGACCCTTGGGGTGATGCCCTCCAGCGTTTTCATGGCAGACTCAATACAGGGTGGCCTTGCCAGTGCCTTCCCCAGTCATTACCGTTTACCCCCCAGCAAGCTACCCAGTATTCATTTTACTGACCTCGGGAGGATAGAAGGCTGAGTCAACCTTGAGCTGGCTGCTGGGATCGAACTCCCAGCCTCATGGACAGACAGCTTCAGACAGCATTTCTGCCGCTTACCACTCTGCGCCACAAGAGGTTCCTGGATGGGTGGAACTACTGGTGCCCTAAGAGTCACTTAAAAGTGGGAGTGTACCATTGGCCATCTGAATAAACCCTTGAGGCTGATCTTGAGATGGAGATGGAAATAAAGGAGGTTACTAAAGCAGATGACATTATTATCCTGGGATATTTCAACTACCCTCAAATGGCCTGGGTAAACATATGTTCCAAGTCGTGCTGTGGAAATGAGATTCCTAGGCATCAGAACTCAGTGTCTGCATTTCAACAGGATTTACTTCCAGGTAAGTGAGCACAGGATTGCTTTGTAAGACACAGCCCCACTGAATAAAATGGGATTTCCTTCAGATAAAACACACAGATGCAGGGGGAGATCAGACCTCACCTGGACATACAGGGCCAGGGCCCCAGCCCCAGCCATCCCATCTACTTCTTCTCCAAAGTACAGATAGAGAAAGCAACATATGGGGAAGAGCTTGAGGCCTTCTTGGGCTGCTCCCTATTTCACTGACAGCCTCAGATGCAGCTGAG
Organism: Paroedura picta; assembly: GCF_049243985.1. Taxonomy (NCBI): domain Eukaryota; kingdom Metazoa; phylum Chordata; class Lepidosauria; order Squamata; family Gekkonidae; genus Paroedura; species Paroedura picta. The sequence continues at coordinate 96,073,680 of NC_135375.1, forward strand.
CAACAGTTCCTCAATGGGAGCGGCAATTAAGTGTTTTGAAATCTTATCTTCCTCCTGAACCATTATGGTCCAACACAGATGGACCATAATGCTTTGCGTGTTGTTGCCTCTAGTCCACTCAGCTGGGGAACAGGCAGTCGATGCAAATGCTGAAAAGAAAGATGTGACTGCAAGCTTGACTAGAAACCAGGTGCCCAGACCTACGGCTACAGTCCAAGAGAGTTGCACACCCCCCGTCTTCCCATGCCATTTGCCACCAATGATGTATTACATTGATAAGTATCACTGGGTTATAAAATCACATCTAGCTAAGCTTTCAACACGCTCTCCGCAAACAAACACACAGGCCAAAGGATTGCACATATTTTGCATTCATAACTCAGGAACAGGCTTCAGTGCATGAATATGCCCTCTGGCTGGAGGTGTTGTTGCCATTGTAAAAACAACATGCGTTAAACATTCAGATTTGCCTTTGCAGTGTCAGACAAACAATTGAGCCACTGTTTTGGCTTTTCATATGCCACCTCCCAAGGTATTGGGGGGTGGCGGCTAGACTGTGCAGAGGCACCACACCTGTATGGGAAAGCAGCAGCTTAGGCGTTAACCGCGTTAAAAAATATCCAAACAAATAAAGTATGTCAGTTTGTCAGGCAACAGTACTTTCAATTAGACCAGGGATGTCCAACTAGGGCTCTGCAGACCCCCAGGGCTCCGTGGGAGCTCCAGAGGGAGTCTGTAGCCCTTCTCCTCCTACCTCAAGGGACTTGGCCATAAGCTAGGGAACCAACCGCTTCTACTGCAACCGCGAGCATGAGTGAGTCCTCTTCTGATTTCTGCACCTGGGAGGGGGTGGAGTCTTCATTCTTCCTCCTCAGGCCTGCCTGTTAATGCAGGTAGTGATGTCACTTCTGGGAGGTGTGGCCAGCTAACTCCACTTATGGTGCTCCTTGGAGCCTGAACAATTATTCCAGGGTATCCTCCACAGTCAAAAGGTTGAAAAAGTCTGGATTAGACTAAGAATAGCCATCAACATCACAATTTTACTGTTGCCCATTGAGACAAAACAGGAGTTTCACCATGATGAAAACTATAAGGTAGGAAAGATTCTTAAATATGTCTGGGGTGGGGATAAGTGCAGTCAAGTCACAACAGGCATGGCAATCCCAGCAAGGGGCTTGACAGTGCCTTCCACTGCAGGGTTTTCCTTGGCCATCTCCCATTCAAGTACTGACCCTACTTTCCTTCTGAGGAGATCAGGCTATACCACACCCTCTTCCCTCCCAACTAAGCTTTCAAATACTATTCTTTAATGTTGCCTGTCTATGGCAGTTGTCTCCTAGCAGGGAATATTATAGCTGCTTCTAGATTCTGATTGATGAGCACTGTTTTCCTAGAAGGCAACCCAAGCCCAGAAGTGGCCAAACTGTGGCTCTCCAGATGCTCACGGAGTACTACTACTATTACCACCATGAGTAATGGCAATGGTAGTCCATGGACATCTGGAGAGCCCTAGTTTGGCCACCCCTTCCCTAGCCTTTCAACAATTACTACTGGTATTCAGAAAGTTAATTCAGCATGCTGAGGGAATCTAGGGATGCCTCAGGGACCCATTATGCACATGCCCCGGCACTTCCCACATACTCACGGGGGAGGAATCCCCCGGAGTATGTGGGCTGCCCTGGTGTAGCGTGCGCGCACACATGCGCAAAACACCGGGACTGGAAAGCCTGGCACACTGCCTGAAGGCAGCAGCATCGGGGCGGGGAGCGGGGGGAATGGGGACCCCAACCCCCACAATGGTGGGGAGCAGCATGCCACTCTCCCACCAAGGTGGGGGTGGGAGGGAGTCCCCGCGGAGCTGACAGGGGCATGCAGTGTCCCTGCCCAGCCCTGCCGATTATGCACGGCGCTGGCCTGACCCAGCCCCCGCTTGCGGCATCCCGGGGAATGTGGGATTCCCTTGCCGCGGGTTTTCCGGGGTGCTGCATTGGGCCAGGGAGGGGATGGTGGCAGCGTCATGCATAATCGGGGCTGCCCTGCTGCTGCCATCCCGGGGTTCCTGCACTGTGCATAATCGGTCATGGTGAGATCAGGGAAGATGGCTCTGTTACTAGATTGTCTGGAGAGAGGTGACAAGAATGGCGATGCCTACTGACCATTTCGAAAGGTTCTCTACTCCCAGTTTTGAGGAGAAGGTTCCTTGAGAACAGTCTAGTTAGATTCACGGAGGGGTGACTTGGAACAGCCCTTGACTGACTTCCACCCAGATGAAAAGAAAAGCTGTTTTTTAACTACAAAGCTCAGGCCTTTCTCAGTTCTGGGCCCCAAAAGTCACTAGGTCACCTTCAGGGGGAAGCAAAATCTCCCCCACCCTTGCAGGTCTCCAGAATCTTCTGGGTGCTACAGAAAATGGTTCAGTATTGGTAGCCCACTGGTCAGAGAGACCAAAAATCTCGCGTGTGTGTTTTTATGTTATTACAGAATAGCCAGTTCAAAGAAGCATCACAATCCATTCTCATGGCAGAGGAGACAGAAGGTTACAATAGATGTATGAGAGACTGGAAAGTGCTAAGGACAGATAACCATACATGGAGTGAGACTGACAAAACAGCCACTCTGGTGGTACATCTGGTGAACAGAGCATTGTCCCCTCTAGAAACACCAGTTTGGATGAGATGTACTCCTGGACTGCACCCAATATGTTGACAGGGTTGTGGCTTGGAAGGGCCCAGTTTTTCCTTATGGGATCAGAGCCTCTAGTGGTCAAAGCATGAGACAGGCATATTTCCCTGTTGTGGACAGCCACATCCAGCAGCCAGCCAGGCAGATAAAGTTTTGTGTTCATCTGTCATTGGAGAAGTAGAAGTCACATGGGCACACCATTCTTGGCATCACAGAGAGGCACAGTATTTCACTCAATTGCCTGGCTTGTCTTCTCCCAGAAAACAGTTTCCTGGCAAGAGAAATAAAGGGCCTAATCCCTTTGTGCAAAAACGAGTTATAAGTTTTCTGTCTGGAAGTCCAACGAAAATAAATAATCCTGTTACTAAGCAAATTGCCCAGTAAGCCTAGATCCTGAAGTTTAGAAACACATTCTGAAATTTCAGCCACTGCTTCCTCCTTTCCCTCCATCCTCAGTTCTTCTTTTGGTCAAAGTAGATGGAGAATCCATTTTGCCTAATGAAGCCCACACTAGTAATTTGGTACAAAATGGGTACTTTCCAAGATCATTTTAACATGAAAGTAGGTTTATGGGGGGGAAAAAAGAACAAATTCTGCATAAAGATGCCAAAACCCGCAAGCTGACTTGCATGACAACAAAAACCATAGCCCAGTGGTGACACTGTTAAGACCGAGCACCTGAAGTTCTTGACAGGCACTGTGGAATGGAAGCTAAAAGACTGTGCTTGGCACACAAGGAGATTTATCCTGGTTAGATGAGCACAGAGAATACTGATTCTTGGTGGGGGCAAAGGATGGAATCTGGTGGGTTATGGCTGTGCCTGAAGGACACATGAGGGCAGAGAGAAAGGGGGGAGGGTTGATTTTGGTACCCTCACCCCAAGATTTTATTCCTTCCTTGGAAGCTCTGAGCGGGATGCTAAACTCCAGAAACTTCAAGTCTAAATCCAGAGATCTCATATTATAAAACAGTATCCCAATTCAGATGACCTATCTGTACATTTATGGGGAGAGAAAGCTGACACAAGTATGCAGGTCCAGCTAATGGGCCCTGTTGGATTTTTTAGCTTTCCACAGGGCCTGTAAGACAGAGCTCTTCTACCAGGCATATGGTTGAGGTCATGGTGGGGTCCCGGAGTTACTATTGGGGGATCCCTTAGTGGTGGTTAGATCTGACCCTTGCTCCCAATTCAGAGAGAGCTCTTGACCGCTAGTTGGACAGAGGGTGAAGAGGGTGGGAATTAGAACTCTTGTATCACCATCTTGTAATATTTTATGTCTAATGTTAATATTTTAGGGGTTTTAGGAGTTTACTGTTTTTTATTGTTTTATTTTGTGAACCATCACGAGTTCAAATGGAGAGCAGAGGTATATAAATTTGTAAATAAATAAAAAATAAATACAAATAAATAAATAACACCTCTGTACCATAGCTGAATTGTCTGCATGGGGCAAATGCGTGGAGCAGAGCCCACACATATGCTGCCTCTTGATCAACAGTGATGCTGAGTTCCTTAAACTGTTTGGAAATTAATAATGCGACTAAACAATGGTCTTCTCAGTCCACTTAAGTTAAAGGGGTCTAGAAAGATATAGTAATTTTAGAATTCCGCACTATAAAATGATCTACAGTGTTAACATCCAGCAGTTTTGTGCATTAATGGGCTCTGATGTTTTAAATTATTTTAATAAGGTGTTTTTTTTCTTATATGGGCTTGTAAAAGTTTCTTTAAAGTTTTCAGAAGCAGTTATGATGTATTGTAGAGTACTTACCAGTTGTTTAATTGGATAAATATTTTTAAAATCTGCTCTTTGTGTGTTTATTAGTCAGCCATCCCAGTTATTTTTCACTTTCTGTCTCAAACAATGGAAGGCAGGAAGAGATTTAGTGCTGTTGTTGAGGGTTTTTTTTTTGAATGGTGTTACTGGCTCCGATGCTGCCTGCATTCTTTCCCCTTCTTTTATCTTCAAAGGAAAGCTCAGCATTCAAGGAGGAGCTTAGGAAATCTCCAACGGGGTTACAACTGGAGTCCCTTCCCCTTAGCTAAGGCCCAGGTTTTGGGGGGCCCTGGGTAGAGAGAGTGCCTGGGCACCCTTCCCCCCCCCACCCAGCATATTTAGGATTGCCAGCTCAGGGCTGAGAAATACCTGGACATTTTAGGGGAGGAGCCTAAAGACCCTGAGATTTGCAGAAGGGAAGGACCTCAGCAGGCTATAATGCCACAGAGTCCACCTTCTTAAAAGGCTATTTTCTCCAGGTGAACTAACCTCTGTTGCCTGGGGATCAGTTATAATCCCTAGGGCAGGAGTAGTCAACCTGTGGTCCTCCAGATGTTCATGAACTACAATTCCCATGAGCCCCTGCCAGCAAACGCTGGCAGGGGCTCATGGGAATTGTAGTCCACGGACCTCTGGAGGACCACAGGTTGACTACCCCTGCCCTAGGGGATCTCCTGCCACCTCCTGGAGACTGACTCCCCTAAGCATCTCCCATTCTACCCACTACCTGCCTAAGTGTGCTTCCTCCGTCTGCATGCTCTCCTCACACACCTTTTCCTTGGTGGCACCAGACAGGAGAACCACTGCTGGCTCTGCCCAGAATGCCGCCATTCTCCACCACCTGCTCAGCCTTCCCAATGATTCTGGGTGGTGCCTGTGGCAGGGGGCATCTGTGGCGGAGCCCCAAGCCGCCAGAAGGAAAGGCAGAGGGCAGGGCAGGCAACCAAGACGTGTGACTCTTTTCTGGGCCTGGTCCCAGCCCGGTGGAATGAGCTGCCAGCAGAGATTTGGGCCCTTTTGGAGCCGTCAAAGTTCTGATGGGCCAGCAGGATGGCGCTCTTCCACCAGGCACATGGTTGAGGCCACCTCTAGCTCTCTATGACATCCAAATAGACCCACCCTTACTTTCACCGCTCCCCCACTCCCTCTGAATCCTGGGGAATACAACAGAACTTTGAACTGTTTTGACCCCCCGGGCTCTTTGGGAGATAACCAGAGAGTGTTCTTTAATTAGGAAACGTTAATGTAAACTGTAAACGGTTTTTTAATAATTTTAAGCAATTTGTGTATGGTTAATTGGTGCTAGCCACCCTGAGACTCCTGTCAGAGTGGGGTGGCCTAACAATCTGATAAATAAAATAAAAATTAAAAATAAATGAACAAGCGGTCACGGGCACTGGGCCCCACGAGAAGCACCGGGCGCTTTCAGCGGCCTCACCTCAGGGCATGCTGATGCCATCAGCCCTGTCCTGAGTATTAGCTATCTATTTAGTACAGGGGTAGTCAAACTGCAGCCCTCTAGGTGTCCATGGACTACAATTCCCATGAGCCCCTGCCAGCGAACGCTGGCAGGGGCTCATGGGAATTGTAGTCCATGGACATCTGGAGGGCCGCGGTTTGACTACCCCTGGTTTAGTATTCAGTATATACAGATTGTAATAAAAACTGCTCATTAGGATTTTCAAAAAACCAACAGAACAGATTAACACGGGGGGGGGGGGGAGAGGTATAAAATTGATATATTTGGCTCTTTCTCATCACAGCTGCAAGTCTGTGTAAGACAAAAATTACACACATTCTTCCACAGCGATAGCGGCCGAGCTTAAGTACGGCATCAACACACAACCCCCCCCTCCCGGTAACTGTGAATGGCTTTGCTGAAGGGAAAAAGGAATCTCTGAGACAGCCTCATTGCCCTTGTCCCAGGAATGCAATTAGCGATAAGGAATCATAACAGCATCCGGTTACACAGTTATGAGTAATAGCGGCATTCATTTCCAGTGAAAGGAAGTGGGGTAACATCTCCCATGGACTCCAAGTCTCTATTTATTCAAAGAACATTGATGCCCCTGGGCAACAACACACCCACCCCCCCATGCCTGTGTGCATCACGCACTGCCTCATCCCAGGGGAGAGCACAGTGGGCTACTTCAGAGTGCATGCTTCACATACAAAAGGCATCCCATTCAATCCTGCACCTCTGCATAGCCACCGTCAAGCAGAATAGACAGCACTGGGTTATGATGGGCCAATGGGCTGAGATTCAGTGGAAAGTGGCTTGGTATGTTTATATGTATTCAAGGCATGAGAACATGGCTAGTTCCTCTGAGAGTCAGCTTGGTGTAGCAACTAAGAGGGGCGGCCTCTAATCTGGAGAAACGGGTTTGATTCCTCACTCCTTTACATGCAGCCAAGGGTGGCCTTGGGCCAATCACAGTTCTCAGAGCTCTCTCAGTCTCACCTACTTTACAGGGTGTCTGTGGAAGGGTAGACAGTTGTAAGCCACTTGGAGGCTACTTCGGGTAGTAAAAAGCGGGCTACAACAAAACAATCCTTCTTCAAGTTTGCCTTAAGAGATACTGGTACCTCCACTCTTACATTTGTTAGCGGACAACACCATGCAACTTGAAAGAAATTGGCAGATGGGAGTTGGTCAAACTCCTTCTGGTGAGAGTTGGATGTCAAACACTAAGGAGGGGCCATAGATCTCAAGTGGTTTTGCAAGAAGAACTTCACAGGTTCAGACCCGAGAGTCTCGGTTTACATCGTAGGAGATGTAAAAGACCCCTATGTTATATGCCAGTCTGGGGCCCTTAACCTTTCTGAGATGACAGCCAACTTGGGAATTCTGACACAGGGTTGTGTGTGCAACCACAAAATGACCACCCTATGAGGCAGGGCCAATCACAACACAGCTGCCACAAGAAGCCGACCACAAACGTCAGAGACGAAGGTCATGCTCAACTCATACAGTACTTGTCGTCATTTCAGACAGAAACTCTACTTAAAAGGAAGCCTTTTCAAATGAATAATCTGTTTTAAAATGTTTTCCTACACATACAAAACTCATCCCATGAAGGCCTCTGCCCAGAGGCGACAGCTGCTGCCAAAACCACTTCTCAAAATATTGCACAGCCTTTCAGATCTCCAGTAGTCAACAAGAAGCCCTGCTGGACCTGGCCCTGTTATATTCTAAAATCTCTTAGCAGGTGCCAGAAAAGGTGTCAGCAGGTGCTACTGTCCACGTAAGACCAGTGGTCAGATTCCATATAAGGCAGGTTCATGAGCACAGAAGTGATAGGTCCACTCAGTCTGTTCCTTCTTGCTCCGCCCTCTGCCCTTCCTTCCTTGCTGGTCAAGAATAGCAGCCACAGATGGGGAACCTTCAGTCAAAGCCTTCTCCTTGCTTTCCTCAAGATCTGGCCAAGACCTCTCTGCAAGCCTCTCTTGGTTTCTTGGGCATGAATATTCTGGTGGGCACTGCCCCCCTCTGCCCTTGGAGTAGGACACGAGAAAGCTTTAAGAATGGATGTATCTGAAAAGCAGGCTCTGAGACATGTACACTGAGGCTTCAGTACATCTGTTAGTCTTTAAGGCTCTCTGGAACCCTGGGCCTCCCCATATCCTGCCCTCATGGACTCAGCCAGTCTATTCCTGGCATTGCTGTGAAAGCAGGGAACCTGGCGGTTCCATTAACTAGGGCAGGGGTAGTCAAACTGCGGCCCTCCAGATGTCCCTGGACTACAATTCCCAGAAGCCCCTGCCAGCATTCGCTGGCAGGGGCTCCTGGGAATTGTAGTCCATGGACCTCTGGAGGGCCGCAGTTTGACTACCCCTGAACTAGGGGGTAGTATTATTGTGGTGTGGTTACCATGCCTGGAGAGGGAGGAGGAGCCTGGACGCCCACTCCTGAGTCAAACCGCCTCCTTTCTCTCCCCCCTCAGTCCTCCTCAGGTGAATCGGGGAGGCGTGGCCAGCTGACATCACTTCTGGCCTGGTTCCGGGGATCCTTGAAGCCTGAAAAATATTTCAGGGACTCCTCCATCGCCGAAAGGTTGAAAAAGGCACGGGATTTTCGATGTTGTTGCTGCACATTTGAATAGGTGTGTGTTTGTGATGGCGGCATGGAACTGCCATACCCGGTCACCCAAGAATGGCGCACCCTGGAAGCCAAAATTCCATCTGGGATGTCACACGGTCCATCTGACAGAAACAAATCGCTCAGGACTGCTCTTCCGGCCAAGTGCGTCGCCAAGCCTGTTCTTCAGTCGAGCATTTCCTGCCTCAGCTTTTTCAGCCACGATGCCTCTTAAGGGCACTTCAAGACCCATCAGATAATGAGGTTTGAATCGCCCAGGACTTTGCCACGAGAAATGTGGCTGGGAGTCTCTGGGAAGAGATGCTGAAACTCTGGACAGCAAAACACATATGCCTGACATTCTATCAAGAAAGGAGCCCCCCCAATTTCTTTCTGTGCTGCCAAATAAAAAAAAAAGAAAAAATCAGGGTCTACTCTTTCTCGAAAGAACCAAACCCCTAGCTTTCCACGAGCAATTAAATAAGTGGTTCCTTGAATCAATTTCCAAGTGAAGACTTCTTACTAAAAATTTAGTAGCATGCAACTCTGGGAACAGTAATTCTGTGTAGTAGACCAGGGGTAGTCAACCTGTGGTCCTCCAGATGTCCATGGACTACAATTCCCATGAGCCCCTGCCAGTGTTTGCTGGCAGGGGCTCATGGGAATGGTAGTCCATGAACATCTGGAGGACCACAGGTTGATTACCCCTGTAGTAGAGTGCTAGCTAAACAGAGATGGTTAAACTGGTGTAAAGCCAACTTAAGTAACCCTTTGGAGTACTGGTTGGATTGTTATTCCAACCACTGTTGACAAGTGTCAGCCAAAAAAAAACAATCTATATTGATTTTTAGTGAACGGTTATTTACAAACTTTCACCTTACAAATTAATTGCACGACCACTGCTTTCTAAGTTCCATATTTCAAAATCACGTTGGAGGCTCTTCTCATAGTTCCTTGCGTGTAAGAGTGCCTGGAGCAAGGACACTCACACAGTCGCCTTGAGACGGTCCTTTCCCAAGGAGAGCAGGCTGGCCATCAATGTCCCTATTTACCCCAAGCCCTTCCTCCATATCCTAAAGGCTCTTCTGGTTAACTCCTTCAGCCCCCAGTTTCCATCCCTGCTGTGATTACTATTGCTGGCTCTCAGCTCGTTTCCACGGCCTTGGAGAGGACGAGTGCAAAAGCAGCTTAGTGTTAATTTATTTTTGAAAAATGTCTCAACTGGAAGAGCTTCATGGAAGAATGCCACATGGTAATGGCCAGCGGGATATTGAGAAACTGTCCTCTTTCTTTTTTTAAAAAGAAAAAGTGGGTCAATTCACAAACTGTATATAGCAAAAATGAACACAGAAAAAGGCTAGTCATTTTAAAATACAGAAAATTAGGATGGAACATAATAAGGACGTAAGAGAAGCCATGCTGGATCAGGCCAGAGGCTCATCCAGTCCAACACTGTGTCACACAGTGCCCCAAACCCAGGAGCCATCAGGAAGTGCAATAGCAGGGCCAGAACCTCAGAAATCTGTTGCCCTGCAAGCACCCAGAATACAGAGTATCACTGTTGTAGACATAGACTGTTTCTGCACGAGGCCTTCGGGCGGGCCAGCGCTCGCCTGGTTGCAGGGCTAATCCCTGCTTCCTGATGGCACTGGCGCCAGCCTGGGGCCCCATGGAAGAATCTGCTCCCTTCCGTGCTGCAGGTGCCATAGGGGCCTATGTCGGACCAGACCTGTCTGGCAGGGAATAATTGGGCTGTCCAGGCCCGGCTCCTCCCCCAACTATGGTATCCTGGAACGGACAAAAAATGCCCAATCCGACTCTGCAGTGTTGTGCAGTGCCGTGCAGTCGCCTGGGACATTTTTGTTGTTTTTTAGGATCATGGTATTGCCACTATTTCCTAAACAAACAAAAGGCACCTGCTGCCCCCCCCCCCGGGGAACCTCACCGCCCTGACTGCCTCATCTGGAAGCACAAATTTGGGATGGACTGGGTCCGGTGGGGAAAATGCTACCCCATTTTCCTGGGAAGAGCCAGGGCAACTGGCTCTGGTTCTAACACCTGGTGGCAGCCTGGCAGGATGCCGCAGTTGTGGAAAAGGTCATAGTGTTCCATCTCTACCTTGTGTCTCATAGCCACTCATGGACCACTGTGCCGTAAAGGTAAAGGTATCCCCTGTGCAAGCGCTGGATCATGTCTGACCCTTGGGGTGACGCCCTCCAGCGTTTTCATGGCAGACTCAATACGGGGTGGTTTGCCAGTGCCTTCCCCAGTCATTACCGTTTACCCCCCAGCAAGCTGGGTACTCATTTTACCGACCTCGGAAGGATGGAAGGCTGAGTCAACCTTGAGCCGGCTGCTGGGATCGAACTCCCAGCCTCATGGGCAAAGCTTTCAGACTGCATGTCTGCTGCCTTACCACTCTGCACCACAAGAGGCTCCTCACTGTTCCATAGGTTTATCCAATCCCCTCTTTATGCTGCCTGTAATACATTGCCATGTTACTGGATTGTAAGGGACCATATTAACTAGTCTCCCCCCACCCCCATCTCTAAACTGATCTGCATCGGTAACCGGGGAGTCTTGTTCATCTCCTTTTTACAAGTTTCCAATCTTTGTGGACTTTATATGCTCACTGCATCTGATAACTGTGATCTCAGAAGCAAGAGCCCAACCTCGATATGGTGCCCATCACCACCTGTAGCTCCTGGTGGTGGGAAATTGCCTGGAGTAAAAATGCAATGCTCTGGGGCTCAGTGGATGTTACCACAAAATGGATGTTTGTGTGTGTGTGTGGGAGTAGTGGGGCATTATGCTAGGGAGGAGTGACTTTTTGCTTTGGAAGATGAGATGCTGTTTGGTTTCTGTGTCAAAAGGAAAGGGAAGGGTGGCCAGAGGGAACTGTTGCCAAAGTCCAGTGAAACAAAACTGTGTGTCTGTGGCCAAGGAAAGGATGCACAGCTGAGATGTGGCTGCTAGGGTGAACTCACACCCGGCTCTCCAGATTTCAGGCCACCACCCTTACCCATTACACCACGTTGGCCCTCAGTGCCCTATCTAGGGATAGGGGCTTGGTTTTCCATGGCCCTGACTGAAATGTATGGAAAGAATGGGATACAGTAAGAACATAAAGCTCTCCACCCCCTCTATTTAGTGTAACATTTCTGCTTCCAACAGGTGTTAACCAGAAAATTCTGGCAAGATAAAAGCACACATGTGAAGACCTACTGCCCTTCAGGGATCACATCCTCCAGCAACTGGCCTTAGGAATGCCAAATGGGAGCATACATGCCAATCTGGATTCAGACCTAACCACATATCCTTGACCCAACCCTGACAAATCCCCTGGAGGCTGCTCTTAAACACGGAAGATTCCACAGAGATATCAGAGCTGAACAGCCATAAAAGCGAGAAGTCACAGATCTTTACGATGGGAACCACTACATTCTTTGGTCAGGCTCCAAGATGCTTTTAGTCTCTCTCCTCAAAGGCAGAGTCGCAAAAATGTGCTTTTGTAGGCCCTTACCTGCTAAAGCCGGAAGGGTGACCTTGTTCCACTCCCACGGCTGGTCGTATTCATCTGCGGGCCTGTCGTCGTCTTGTGGCAACTTGCTCTCTCTCAAGCACTGGCTTACTACACTTTCGGAATCTGACTCCACGCCGTTGCCTTCAGGTTCGTAAGGTGTGTCGTACAGCTGGATATCTTTTGGCTGGGTCTTCACGCTATCTTGCCTCTGGAATTCTGTAGGAAGGAGGGGGAACAAACCGGGTTCAACTGAGAGCTCGTGCCAGGCGAGATTAAAGTCTTAACACGATATACTAAGCGGAGGACGGATGCAGACATCGAAACAGCAGCAATCACAGAGCAGAAAGCAGACAGTAAGCTGCTAAAAGGTTTCCAAATTTAACTTCCCTCGTGAGCCGAAAACAGAGAAAGGAACAGATCGATACCTTCAGTTTACCATTTTGTTGAATACTTTCACTCTGTGTCCTCCCATGAGTCAGATAGTATTATAATAACCATAATTCAGTGCTGTTGCAGCCAATGTATGGTAACCCTTCATAGGGTTTTCAGGGCAAGATACGCTTTGCCATTGGTCTCCCATCCAAGTACCAACCAGGGGCAACCCTGCTTAGCTTCTGAGATCTGATGAGATCACACTAGTTGGGGATATACACCCAGACACCTAACAAACAAAGATACTGAAGAAAACAAGAAATACTACCCTAACGGGTGTCCAACCAGTGGCTCTCCAGATGTCCATGGACTACAATTCCCATGAGTCCCTGCCAGCATGGATACCTGAAGAGCCAGTTTGTTGCTGGCAGGGGCTCCATGGACATCTGGAGAGCCACAGGTTGGCCTCTAATTTAGATCAAGCCTATGTTTTTGACTTAATAAGCCCGACCCAACTGTAGCCCCCATGCTTGTGGGCTGGGGCACTGGTTCTGCACTACCCTCTCCTACTATTAGGATTTGGGGGGGGGTGGAGCTTAAGTAAGCTGAGATTTGGGGAAGGAAGCACTTTGGTGGGGTATAATGCCATAGAGTTCACCTTCGAAAGCAGCTATTTTCTCCAAGTGAACTGAACTGTCACCTGGATATCAGCTGAAATACGAAATCTCTGGCTACTCCCTGATGGTTTGCAACCCTAACTGCTATAGACTGCTCCTCCAGAATGGGCCTGTGTTTAACCAGGGCTTAGTGGGAGATTTTGATCAGATCTGAAATTATGATTGAAATTGGGGAGAGCTCATGAGTGAACAATGAAAAAGGAAAAGGAGGGAGAAAGAGGCCTGTAGAACTAGGCCAAAAGATGAGGGGAAGGCTAGAGAGAGAAAGATGCTAACTGGACTAGGCCGAAAATTGAGGGGAAAGCTAGTTTAGCAAGGCCTTGAAGCAAAACTCCTTCACCATCCTTCCATCCCTTATTAAGGTAAGAAAAGTCCTAGGCAGGTAGCAGAAGTAAGAGATGTATCGAGCTCTCAGCAGAATACCATACAGATGTGATACGCTGACTTTGGCTCAGTGGGTTACAAATTGTGCAGGCCTGATGAAGCGTGTCTTGTTAAAAAGAAAAAGAAATCCCACTTGCGATATCCCACCACCACCACTCTACGCTCTGTGGCAGGGGTAGTCAAACTGCGGCCCTCCAGATGTCCATGGACTACAATTCCCAGGAGCCCCCTGCCAGCAAATGCTGGCAGGGGGCTCCTGGGAATTGTAGTCCATGGACATCTGGAGGGCCGCAGTTTGACTACCCCTGCTCTGTGGTATCGATGCACAACACTGGTCTGTGTGAAGTGTGGCATTTGATGCTGAACTTTAAACACCCAATTATAGAAAACGGGCTGTCTTAGACGCTCACAGCGGTAAAATGCTTCTCTTCCCCTACCGCCCCTTAATCCAACTTAATCTTCAATCACTCTGTGTCTCCAAAATTCACATACAAAAACCAGCTTTGGATGGCCCATGCTGCTGACTGAGCGGTTGTTTGTTAAATGTGCAAAAGCACGCATGCCACAGCTGAATAAATATTTCAAATTCCAAGCGGCCTGCATCACACTGTCAGTCACCTGGGCGACCGCAGACATGAACTGCGATGGATGTTCTCGGAAAATGATAAAATAGTCCTCCACCACTGGCTTCGAGTAATTTGTATAGGTTATCGATTAATAGGGGAAAACGAGACGCTAATTTCGCCTGAGTTGCTGTTTTCAGGCCTTGTTGTTAGAAATTATGGACATTTACAGCGGAAACCTTTTATGCTTATATTTTTTAAAATTTATCTTTCCATTTATATCCCGCCACTCCTGCTAATATGGCTTGTGGCAGGTAACAGTAGTCAACCCACATTAAAATCCCTCTGAAACAATAATAAAATCCCTATAAAACCCACCCCCTAGTTGGTGAAAATTCCCACCACCCCCCTGGTACCACAGACCCTATGATAACAGCGGCTCAAGGGGCAACTCCAGGGGCGCCTGATGACCTGGCTAGCATATGAAGAAGAAGAAGAGGAGTTGGTTCTTATATGCCGCTTTTCTCTACCTGAAGGAGGCTCAAAACGGCTTATAGTTGCCTTCCCTTTCCTCTCCCCGCAACAGACACCCTGTGAGGTGGGGGAGGCTGGGAGAGCCCTGATATTACTGCTCGGTCAGAAGAGCTTTATCAGTGCTGTGGCGAGCCCAAGGTCACCCAGCTGGCTGCATGTGGGGGAGCAGGGAATCAAACCCGGCTCGCCAGATTAGAAGTCCACACGCCTAACCACTACACCAAACTGGCTCTGAAGTTTACACATCAGGAAAAGACCCTATTTGCTGGGAAAAATTCAACCATGGTTGAACATACAGCAAAAGAACAGGGGTCCTACATCATCTTAAAAACCGGAGAGTAAGCGTGGTGTAGTGGTTAAAAGCTGCAGCTTCTAATCTGGCAAACTGGGTTTGATTCCCCACTCCTCCTCCACATGTAGCCAGCTGGGTGACCTTGAGTTCGTCACAGCCCTGTTAGAGCTGTTCTGACTGAGCAGTCCTGTCAGAGCTCTCTCAGCCACACTTACTTCACATGTTGTCTGTTGTGGGGAGAGGAAGGGAAGGCGATTGTAAGCCGCTTTGAGACTTCTTCGGGCAGTGAAAAGCAGGATATAAAATCCAACTCTTCCTCTTCTTCTTCTAATATGTTTTTATTTTAGCATCGTATAAAATTCAGCAGAGTAGAACCTGCTTCATCAATTGCATGCAGTGGATCCTAACTAGGCAGGTAACACGCATAAAATGTTATAAGCAGCAGGGTGAAGGAGGGTGCAACTCAGCATATAAAAGGTGAGGGATGCAATTAGGCAAACTGTATGGCACAATGTAAGGAAGGAAGTACAGAAACCATCATATCCATGGGTTCCTAATATTTAGGAAACTGGCTGGGGAGTGGAGTGTGTCCAGCCCCTGTCTGGACTCCAATCCGACCCAATCAGGGTTTAAATCTGACTGGGCCAGCCCCTACAGCTGCCACCCTTGGTGTCCGACGGCTCGCAGCTCTTCCACCCTGCCAACAGACACATCTGGCTGCTGGAGCCATCATGTCTGTGACACTCTGCCACCCCACCCGGGCGGAGCACAGCAGCTGGCTGCGGCGGCAAGAGCCGGCTGCAGCAGAAAGCATCGGCACGCGGTGGTAACACCCAGAAGGAGGAGGTTGCAGCAAGCCCGCCACAGCAACCAGCGTAGCCGTGAGGCACTGCCACTCCCAGGGGAGGGTCACTGGTGGTGCCGTGCTGGCAGCAGGAGGCTGCAGATGGCCCTGAGAGGGCCCACCGTCAATGACGGTGAGGATTCAGCAGGCCTGCTGCTGCAGCCAGCCTGGGGCCCACTGGCCCCAAGGCCAACATGCCCACATCCCGCCACCTTTGGGGGGGAGATCACCAAGGGGACGGGAGGCCTCTCTGTGTCTCCGGAGGCCTGCCTCCTGCTCCCCCTTTCTCCTGCTAGCGCCTGCTGCATTTTAAACTTAAATTTAAACTTAAATTTAAAGCGGGCTTGAAGACTAGTTCACAATAATGAGTCATAACATGGTTTTCTTATGTTTATTTTGTGGTTAGCACTTGAGTTGGATGAGAAAGCACAGGTTGTGAAAGTCTTAAGAGATACACACATTGCTTATGAATTCTAATGCAGCAGTTTCACAAAGAGGTTTGACTTTGCAGGACACTGGCAAATTTAAAGCTAGCAACAGGGAGACTGTAATTCCCATAATATGTGCCACACATGATCTGGCAACCAGCAGAAGACTGTTTGTGGTGGGTGGGGCATCCATCCGTGACTGCTGTATAGCTTCTAGGAACACCAGGAAGTGACAGCACACCTCTCTAAGAATCGCTGGTACCTCTATGGTAAAACTAGAATCCCATATCACTTGTATGTTTTCCTTGAAGAAACATCACAGCATTGGTGCAATAGCCATTTTTTTTTTAATCCTGACAACACTCCGGGCAGCGACACGAAAAAGGAACTGCAGTGGGGGATTCGCCACTGATGGACATGGCCTGACAACGCTGTTTGTATGCAAATGTGTGAGGAGGGATGTTTGTGTGCATGTGCCCAGGTGTGAGAGAAAATATTATTTCTTTCATCAGATGGCCTCTATCCTGTTAGTCTTTCAAGATGCCTCAGGGAACCTGTTCATCTTTGGTGCCATAAACTGACATGAGTACCCCTCTGAAAGCCCACAGAAAAACTGCTGTTGAACAAAAACTCACTCCCCATGATGCGGTTGCATCTTGTAAGAAGAAGAAGAAGAAGAAGAGTTGGTTCTTATATGCCGCTTTTCCCTACCCGAAGGAGGCTCAAAGCGGCTTACAGTCGCCTTCCCAAGAGAGACCAACAAATGGATCATTTCTGCAAGGAGAAAGTCTGGATACATGGGAAAACTACTGTAACTATGTTTTACGCAATGAAGATTTAAAGCTATGGTTTCCTGTTTCAAATTGTGGTCAAATTCTTAATTAGTCAGAATAGTCAACCATGGTTAGGGAGAAAAGCTAAAAAAAAGCAACACCTTAATAAGGCATCCTTTTTCAGCCTTTTGACCATGGAGGCATCCCTGAAATAATTTTTCAGGCTTCAAGAAGTTCCAGAAGTGATGTCAGCTGGCCAACCCTCCCTGCCACCCCCCCTCCAAGTGAGATGTCACCAGAAGGGGCATCACCATCCGTCTTAACAGGCAGGGTCAAGCAGGACTGAGGAGGAGGGAGACAGGAGGTGGTTTAAGCCAGGAGCAGGCATGCAGGCTCTGCCTCTCCCAGACACAGAAACTATAAGGCAATTCACATTCAGGACAGGGAGCAATGGATACAGCTTGTTCTGTAGCTCAGGGGTAGTCAACCTGTGGTCCTCTGGATGTTCATGGGCTACAATTCCCATGAGCCCCTGCCAGCGTCTGCCCATGAACATCCGGAGGACCACAGGTTGACTACCCCTGCTGTAGCTTGTGGCTGAGTGCATTAAGGCTGGAGGGGAAAGACCGTGGACACCCCCCACCCCCAGCTCCTGCAGACCCCCAGGGATCCGTGGACTCCTGGTTGGGAATAGCTGCCTTAAGGACTACTATTTGGGTAAACTGCCTTTGTTTTCAGTTTCCATTTGAACTAGTAGCAGGGTTTCCCAGAAAGTGAAATCACAACACACTTTCCCGTTCATAAGCTGAGCTACAGCACTACCACAATGGAGGCTGACAGCTCTGCCTGAGCCAGAATATCTAAAGATCAGCTCCATAAAAGAGGCAGAAGAGTGCTTTCCATGGGTCTGCTCATGAAAGCTGTCAACAATCAAATCTCTAAACTACCTCCTGGAATGGCCATGGAGTTCGAATGTGCATTAACTCTGCTGGCTTGCTCTGGGGATTACAAGAGAACATTCAGTGAAAGAGAGGAAGTCTGGAATGTATTCTTTAATAACAAGGTTTGCAGAGACCGTTTCCATCTCTGTTTAAATGCCTGGGATTCGTCATTATTAGAATTATACTTTGATCTCTGGATTCTGATGAAAAAATGCTTTTTGGTGGTGGTGTTGGTGGTGGGGTGAAATTGTGCTGATTAATACGGATATAACGACAATACAGGGAATTCAGACTTTCCCTGCCAAATGACACAATATTTGGTGCTGAAGGTCACTGCAATAGGAAGTATAAGCTCAGGGCTTGCCCGGACTTGTTGACTCAAATTCCTTGTACTTCTGTCCTTTGCTGCCCTTCTAACCACATTTGCGTCCCTGCCCTTCCTCTCATCACCAAAACACTAGAGAAATCAAATTGGATTAATCATATGAGCTCCAGGTAATTAACTGATTAAATCGGCATCCATTTCCACATGGATTCCAAAGCTCGACACAGCTGGGGGTGGGGTGGAGGGGAGGCAGGAAATGCAGGTGTTTAGGTCATACACACCAGCTTAGAAGAGGCATTCCCTTGTGAACCTGGAGAGAAATCCTCTTCAAAGATGCTGCCTATGAATGTTGTATATTCTTCTATTTTTTTAAAATTACAGTATTTCCAAGTCTGCTGCCTGATTCGATAAGGGAACGCTCCTTTTTGAAGACGATGAAGAGTTGGTTTTTATACCCCGCTTTTCACTACCTGGAGAGGTCTCAAAGCGGCTTACAATTGCCTTCCCTTCCTCTCCCCACAACAGACACCCTGTGAGGTAGGTGGGGCTGAGAGAGCCCTGACAGGACTGCTGTGTGAGAAAAGCAGTAACAGGACTGTGACTTGCCCAAGGTCGCCCAGCTGCCTGTGGGGATATCTGGAATTCTGACACAGCATAGTGGGCACAGCAACAAAATGGCTGTCACAGGAGGCAGAGCCAGGCACAATTATTGCCAAAGAAGCATTTTTTAAAAACTGCACAGCAACACATCGGGAACTCCTGCTGTGAGGGATGTTAAAATAATGGATTCTAGTTGAAGTCTTCCACTCTTTTAATCTAGATTTGTAATCCAGCAACAATCAGCAAAATACAAAACAGCTCCCCTCTCAAAGCTGTATTTAAATTTTCCTGCTCAAGTTACATTGACCGCATTTTCTTTAAAAAGAACAAAACCCAACAACACGATTTTTTTGTTAGGTGCTTCGGAGAATATAGAACAGCCTATCACAATCAATTTCACTCCAAACCATAATTGAGGAGGATGTAAAACAATGCACTAGAAATCAGAACTTGACAGGATTTGGCCAGGGAAATTTGCTAACCGTGCTGGAGGGATTCCAGAAAAAATTCCCCACAAAACCCCAGTTTTCTGTCAAGTATTATGAATAAGCAACACAAACACACACACCATTATAGGAAGTCCAGATGACCTATTAAAATGTGGGAATGCCCCTTCTCAAAGCAGGGAAGGTTATCAAGAGCTGATTGCATCCCTCTGTCATCTGCTTTCCATGTCCCTGCTCCAAGGTTGCAGGGACACCCATCTCCTGGTTGTTTTTCCTCATTAGAATTTTCAAGGGTTGTGAGAGGGCCAGTGGCCCATACTTAATGTATTTACTTATACTCTTGAGTAGCCTAGGATAGCCCAAACTTGTCAGAACTTGGAAGCTAAACAGGATCAGCATTGGCTAATATTTGGATGGGAGACCACCAAGGAATACTCAGAGGAATGACCTTGAAAACCCTACAGCAGGGATGACTAAACTGTGGCTCTCCAGAGTCCAGATGTCCATGGGCTACAATTACCAAGAGTCCCTGCCAGCATGAAACTGGCAGAGGCTCATGGTAACTGTAGTCCGTGGACATCTGGAGAGCCACAGTTTGGCCACCTTGCCCTGCAGGGTCACTGTTAAGTCATCTGTGACTTGGCAGCACTTCCCACCATCTCTACCACTCACACCCTGCTTTTCTCCCAATGGGAAGACCTAAACTGGCTTACATTGTTCTCCTTTCCTCTGTTTTATTCCCACAACAACTCAGTGAAGGAGGTGACCAGCTGTGTGACCTTGGGCCATTCACAGTTTTCTTAAAGCTCTCTCAGTCCCACCGATCTCAGAGGGTGTCTGTTGTGGGGAGAGGAAGGGAAGGTGATTGTAAGCCACTGGGAAACTCCTCTGGGGAATGAAAAGCAGGGTAGAATAACCAACTCTTCTTCTTCTATGTCAGGCTGAGTTATGTGACTGCCATAGCCACCCAGCCAGCTTTCCATGGCAGAGTGGGGATTCAAACCAGGAGTTTCCCACAGCCTTTCTAATATTCTTCAGACTTTGAGGAACCCCAGAAGTGGCACCATTGTGCAGAATATGGTCGGGAAACATAGCTGTGTACATGCCCACCTGGGGTCCTTTCTCTTCCCACCCCCTCCAGGCCCATCATTGGCCATTTTGGTAGGTGGGCGGGTCAACATGACCATATATGGTCATATCACCTAATAAATGCTTAACTTGAAGCCCTATTTGAGACAGTGTGCCCTAGTTGGACAGTCTAACTCAGGGGTTGTCAAACTGCGTCCCTCCAGATGTCCATGGACTACAATTCCCATGAGCCCCTGCCAGCGTTTGCTGGCAGGGGCTCATGGGAATTGTAGTCCATGGACATCTGGAGGGACGCAGTTTGACGACCCCTGGACTCTAACTGCTAGACCACCTATGTTCTCAGAGAAGACCTGGTGCGACCTAGGTTCAAATCTCTACTCAGCCATGAAATTCACTGAATAACCATGGGCCATTCTCCCATAGCCTAATCTACCTGTTGTGAGGACAAATGGCAAGAACTTGTATGTCACTCTGAGCTGGAGAAAGTGCAAGATAAAAATCACACAGAGATTTAAAATCCCTAAGGAGGGGGGGGGGGTGGAGAGAGGAGAGGAGACTGCCATATGGAATGCAACAACTGGGAGCAAGATTAAGCTTCCCTTCCCATCTGTTGCTTCTCTATTGCTTGCTCCTTCCCAATCGCAACTTTTTTACACTTAACCAGTCTGTTGGCCTGGTGTTATTTGTCTGCAATGGGAAATCTGGGCCTGAATACCATGTAAAATTCAAGGGAGACTTAACAAAAAAAGAAAAAAAAACAACTAACAAAGAGGGAAAGGCTGGAAATATAACAAAACTTTGCACCAAGCAAACCAAGATACGTAATAAGGAAAATCTAACTGGTTATCTAAAGAAAAGTTGGATCCTTTGCGTTCACTTCCCTGGGGTTAAATCTTGCTTGCTGCTGCACAGCCAACTGCTGAGAGCCAAACCGGGACAGTGGGCAAAGCAATGTTATCCCCTGAAATTCTATTCCGCTCTGCGCCCAACAGACCTTTAAATTGCAAACTTTATTTATTGCAACGTTTCGAATCCTCCTTTCCCTGACCACAAGCTTAAAGCACGTAAGAGACAAATGCATAAACTGCATCGGAAGTGACGGTCGCCAGGACGTGGATTACAGCAGTGGTCTTTTAATCCTTCCAGAACCAGGACCCGCCTCACTGAGTCAAAAGCAGAAAGTCCTGTGACATTGCAACCACCAGAACCATGTGACAGGCAGATGACCTCATTAGGGTCAAGGTCGGGACCAGGAGCAGTAGACCAAGACAGGAGACTGGAGCTACAATCTTGCCAGAAGCTGTGTCAAGTGAATAGGCTCTCCCTCTCCACCGCTAAATAATTCTGCTGAGCTGATCCTTCCAGCATACAATGCAAGAGAAGTAAGGTGCCATGGACCCCCTTGCACTTTATCCACGAGCATTTTTAGTTTATAAAAAGCAAAAAAAATGGTGGATCTTGTGACCTAGAAACTGGGGCTCTGAAGCCAAACTGCATCTTCCGACGCATGAGTTGGACCACTGGCTTCAAGGACTGGCGTTTCTTCCACATTCCAAGATGTGTTCTGTCCTCCACCTGAAAAAGACTCTCACGCAGAATACTTGTGCCTCCGAGGCAAAGAGAAAGTGGCATTCCTGGATGCTGATGTGCAAATACAGCATCCCCCATCCACACAGGCTAGCCACGTGTCGCCTATACTTGGCTGTGCCCCCACTGGCTTAAAGGATAGCTGAGTCAAGATTGCTACTTGATCCGCCCCCCCCCCCCCTTGGCTTTTCTTCGCCCCTAACAAAGCCGCTCCGGCCTGCAGCTGGCTGTGGTCTCAAAGTGCCCAGAAGACAGCTGGGAAACGAGCCAAGCGTACCCTCCTCCCTGCCTCTCTTGGGGCTCTCTTCTCCATTCCACCTGCCTACTAGGGAGGTGGACCACAACCCAGGGAGCCATCGATGTTGTCATGCAGCTGCAAGGGCCTCCCACACAAAAACAAGACAGCTCGTTGGGGCCCTTTGTCCTGGTCGAATCCTTACAGAGATAGCTGTGCAGCGTCTGTCTGGATACTCCCAGATTTTTGCCATATTTCTGAGGTTAAGCGGAGGAGAACCACCACCACATACCAGTCTCGGGCTCACATTCTTCCCTCCCCTCCCCTGGCTTCTCGCGTCTCCGGTTCCTCCCAAACCAGTCACATTCCCCTTCTGCCACATCCGTTGTTCAGACCTGCTGAAATGTAAAAATGGGAACCTTCTTCAGACAACACAGAAACTTCTTCAAACAGATCTATCTTTCTCCGTCATGTGGACCCTGTACACATGTGTGTTTTTTAGACATGTAAGTATACAAAATGGTTCCCAATCAGGGTTGCCAGGTCTCCCCGGCCAGTGGTGGAGAATGGGGGGCGGGAGGTAGGGTTGCTAGATCTAGGTTGGAGCTAAGGATGTTCTCTTGGGGAGAACAGGGACCTCAGTAGGGTGCAATGCCATGGAGTCCACCCTCCAAAGCACCTGTTTTCTCAGAGGGAACTGACCTCTGTAGTCTGGAGATGAACTGTTCTTCTAGGGGATCCCCAAGTCCCACCTGGAGGCTGGCATCCCTCCTCCCAATGTCCCTTCTGACTCCGACATGAGAGAGGGATAATGCTCAGAATGGAGCCAAGACAAGGGGTGATTCTCCGAGTCTAAAGAGGAGGGGCATTTCTTTATCGTACGGCTTGCACGGCACAGCCGGGAGATCTGAGGATTGTCTGGCAGCCAGGTAAGGGACGCTGGGAGGTGGAATTCCATTTCCTGCCTCTGCATCATGACCCCTTGGAGGAAACACCACCCAAATTCTTGGAAGTCTCCCATCCAGGTACTAGCCAGGGTCAGCCCTACCTGGCCTATTCTGTTCAGGGCAAGGAGGGGGGGGGGCAAAGGACGGATTTAGGCCCCATCCCTGGTTGTGTTCTTGAACGTACCCTTTTAGCTTCTTATACAGATTTGCCCTTTGCTCTTTGGGGAAATGTAAAGCTCTGCTCTCGGGGATGCTATTGCGCAGATCAGACAGATAATCTAATCTGCGTCTGTGCACAGCAAGCAGATATGGCGTGTCATATTGCATCCCTGTGCCTTGGCAATAAATCCCCAGACTTCCACCCTGTAACAATGACAGGCATTTTGTTAGTAAATAATAATTTTTTAAAAATTAGTTTTTGGCAGCTGCGCGCGTAAAGACCCTGCAACCCCCTTGTGCCGCTTGCAGGCGACATGCATTCAATTCTGGACGGGGTGCGTGGGAAGCTGTGCACGCTCGGCTGATACTGGGTAATTAAGTACAGACATACATTAACCAGCAGACTAATCGACTGTGCTATGACAAAGCTGGCCTGATTCAACCCTGTGCCAGACTCCAAAGCTTCCTGACCCAAACAGATCCGGGCTAAGTAAGACCAATAGGTTTCAACAGAGATTCAAAGTTGAAGGATCACCAGCTACCTGTTTGCCCACTTGAATTGTTTGGTTACTTTCTCAAAGGGAAGACAGAGAGAGAAAGAAAGAGGGAGAGAGAGAGAAAGAAGGGGGGGGATTCCTGCTAACTGAGCTTTTGTTTAACTCGATCTGACACTGTTGATAACAGTCTGGAAATTAAGCCACAGTGGAACACAAGTTTCTGACCGGTTAGCCAATGAAATCAATTTTCTAGCTAAAGCGCCACTGCCGATGTGGATGCCCAAGTTTCAGTTTGCTGGGTTTTACTTCTGATTAAGAAAACGGAGAGAATGTAATAGACTATGCAAAAATCTCCATGGACATCTGTGGCAATCTTATTTTACCATAATATCATGAAATTACGGTTCTAGATAAAGTGGCTTTCGTTATTAAGTCGTCTGTACGTAAGCACGGAAGAACGGGCTGCCCCTGCTGGGACCTCAGTATTTGCGGGGGGTAATTTTTCTCAGAGAAATACAATTCCCCCCTCCCCGGGCCTGTCAATATAGAGATCCTCCACATACTGATTTTGCTTCTGATGATGAAGGCTTGGTTACCTGGGTAAAGTGGACAGCAGCTAGATTTTGAGTTCACTGCAGTATGGCAGAGCACAGCATGGTTTTCCCATATAGGGGGAAAGTAAAGGACTATCACTGGACATGATGGGACAAGAAATTAACCTGCCCCTTCAGTGGTCAGCATGGAGGAGGTCCCCAGCCCCATGGAGCCTTTGGGATGCCATGGAGGCTGCGAATGGGATTGCCAATCTCCAGCTGGGAGTTAGAAATCTCCAGGGAGTACAACTCATCCCCAGGTGGCAGAGATCGGTTCACCTGGAGAAAGTGGCTGCTTTGGAAGGTGGGTTAGGTGGCCTTACACCCCGGTTGAAGTCCCTCCCTCCCCAAACCCTCCCTTCCTCAAGGTCTAACCCCACCCCCCAAATGTATAGGTATTTCCCAGCATGGAGCTGGCGACCCCAGAAGCCAAGCATTCTCCAGCTGTTTCCGGACTACTTCTGTTCCACTGAAGCAGAGCAAAGCAAGGTTTGCCTCTTGGCTTTGGGGAAGAAGGAAGTGGGCATTCCCAGTGCCCACAGGGCCCATAACTCAAATCAGTGGCCCAGAGCCTGGCATGAACGGTGCTTTGCCAGTTCTATATGCCAGATTGCAAGCTGCCTACTTTGTTCATGACACCTAACACATCCAGAAATGTCGTGAGGGCAGATTACCTAGGAGTCATCCGAACCAACCGAGCTCTGGTCCACTGTCTTCTTTCCACTCTCTTTTCATCAAGTTTGCCTGGATGTGTCCTGTCCTTGAGCAGCCCCTCGAGGGTGACTGGTTGAGCTATGCTCCTGTCACAGAGGCCTCTATGACATCAGCACCCAGTGCCACAATACTCAATACACATGTTCAAGATTGCACAGCACCATGCCAAAGCGGTCACCCTCCAAAGCAGGGTACAATGCCAAAGAGCCAACGCTCCAAAGCAGGGTACAGGACCATAGTCTTTACCCTCCAAAGCAGGGTACAGTGCCAAAGAGTCCACACACCCCAAAGCAGAGTACAGTGCCATAGAGTTCACCCTCCAAAGCAGGGTACAATGCCAAAGAGTTCACCCTCCAAAGCCGGATACAATGCCAAGGTGCCCACCCTCCAAAGCAGGATACAATGCCATATAGTCCACCCTCCAGAGCAGCCATTTTCTCCAGGGAAACTGATCTGTATCATCTGGAGAGCAACTGTAATACTGGGAAATATCCAGCCCACATCTGGAGTTTGCCAACCCTAAGCTGTCTTTACCCACTGTCTTTACCCATGAAGGAGGTTGTCTGATGCATCTGTGCATGCTTTACTGTCCTTGCTTGGTCTTCTTCCTTCCCTGCTATATTCTGTCCCTGCATTTGGTGTGATTGGCTCAGTGGAGAGTCTCAGCTGAATTGCCCATCTTCAGTGGGTTGGCATTTTGTGCCTCTGAATGACTCCACTGTTCTGGGTTTGCCTTCTTCCAACCCCAGAGAGATACTCTGAATTCGCACACATGGGATCCACAGAAGGTAGGTTACTCATTCTTAACATGCTCAAAAAGTAAACAATTTCAAGGCAGTAAAACTGAAGGGTGCCTCCCGTTTTAATCTGGGCCTGTGTGTTTTTAAGCTATCAAAATTTTGAGAAGCATCCAGGAGTTCTCGCCCAGTTCACAGACCTGTCAAGCTACAAGGCCACCTGGTTAAAAAATAAATAAATGAAGGAAGGAAGGAAGCAGACAAGAGGAGAATTATTTCAAAGTAGGAGCAACAGGTTATTCCAGATTTCGTTGCTTGCATCCCAAGGAAGTAAAATGATCCTTCCTCGAGGGGAAAGCTGCCATCCTCAGAAAGAAATGAAGAATTAGTCACAGTATCATAGATGTCTGGCAGCAGTTGGCCGGGAGAGGCTGAAAGCTATCCTGGCTGCAATTTGGTGGCAACCAATTCCTATTGTGTTCTCAGGCTTCCCGTAAGAGCTCTCTCCACTTTCCACGTGACTTCTATCTACACAAAGTTTTTGTTAAACAAATAGATACGTTTAAGATTTCTTGGCTCAGCAGGGCACATGCACAAAGGTGAATGTGTTCATTGTTCTAAGGATCAATGCTCAACCCCAGGAGCTGTTTTCTACCATCATATATGGAGTCCAGAGGCACCTCTAAGACCAACAAAGTATAAACTTTTGTGGGCATGCACATTTCTTCAGATACACTGAAACAGACTTCTGAAAAAGGGGGCATGCCCACAAAAGCTTAAACCCAGAATTAAGCTTTCTTGGTTTGAAAGGTGCCCCCGAACACAAACTGAGTTCTGTTGCTTCAGAGCAACCTGGCTACCCACCTGAATTGAAGGCACTGTACCTGGTAGTTTGTTCTATCCCAAGCATATACAAAGTCAAGATTGATAGACGCCTTGGGGATTCCACAGATATATAGAACTATAAGCACGATCAGTCCTTGTCAGACTGTAACTAGTATTGAGCATACTCATTGCCCTCCACGAGACAAACAACGTGGAAGGCAGGTGGTTGAAGGTAGGTGAGAACAAGAGAGGCTCAGTTGAGTCCCTAACAAGTTTACAACTTCTTGGACCTGGAGATGACTTTTGGAGCACAAATGCCCATGACTCTCTCCTGACTCTAACACTTATTCCCTCAGGATAGTATAAAATCTCAAGGGCTCTGAGCATTTTGAAGCTGAGTGGCGGGGGCCTTAATGAAGAGTGGAGGAATGTTTCCTTCAACAACCCCCATCCTCTTAAGGTAATACCCCAAATAATATATAGCATCTTGGCATGATCAAAATAATATATAGTATCTTGGAATGGTGTGTATGCAAATAATTATAGCGTTGGGGATGTGGGCCAATAGGTACAGATTTCAAAAGCCAGGGATTGTTTCATAGCCAGGTTAAAGGATAAATCTGGCTAGCCCAAACCCCCATTTAAAAAATAGCCACCAATGATCTGTGAACTGCAGGTGTCCCCTGCAAACAGCAGGAATTCACTTCTGAAAGGAGAAAAAGAGCCAGCTCTGGACTCTCTTAATGACGATGAAAAGGGGTAGTGAGTGTGATGTTTAAATGCAATATATGTTTTGTTTCCAGTGTCTTCTGATAGCCCTGCTCGTTGACAAAATACTTCACCATCAGAAGACCATAGGCTCATGCTTTCTGAGTAACTTACTACAAACGAGACATTCAATTTGGTATTAGAACAGCTTTCCAATGGATTTATTTATTTAATCAAATTTTTAGACCGCCACTCTGGGAGACGTCGGCTCGTGGCGGTTTACATAAATCTAAAACCCCATTAAAACAATAAGACCCCAATAAAAACCCAAGATGGCGGTAAAAAGACAACAGGATGAAACCACTAGACAGCAGTGTTCCCCAACCCCTTGGCCTGGGACCAGTACCGGGCCATGGAGCCCTCGGTACCAAGCCGTGGTGGGCACAAATGTGCAGGCGTGGCATCCCCACCCCTACATCAAACAGTCACAAATCCCCCAGGGTGCAGCTACAGATATGTCCTGGCGGTTTTACAGGCAATCTCAACAGATTTGGGGGAAGGCAGAACATATTCCTGCTGGGTTACTTAGATAAGAGTCATTTCCCTGTGTACAAGGTTAAGATATTTTGCTCACTTCCTTTGTCAGAGAATTTGGCTCACCTTCTTCGGCAAAGAGAAAGGAAAGCCGGCATGAATGCGCGGTGGAAATATTATGACATACTTTCCTATAATTTTCAGGGAGGAAGCCATCTAAGGATTAAAAAATGCCTGTCACCGCTCCAGTGGCTGGGCCAAGCATGCCAGGAGTGAACATCAGAGCAGAATTTGGAATATGTGAGTTGAACACGTCCCAGGAGCTGAGCTCCACATCAGTGACTGTGTACAAACAAAAAATGCTCCATGACTAATTGTTTAACTGCAAGCATCATGAACTGCAGAAGATCAGTTTCATGGGGTTGCCATGTTGGTCTGCTGTAGAAGAACTACCGTATTTGCCGGCGTATAAGACGGCTTTTTTCCTCTAAAAAACATGCCTCCAAATGGGGGGGCCGTCTTATACGCCGGGTGCACTTCAGTCTGGGGAGGGGCGGCGGCGAGCAACGGCGGCGGTAGCTCCCCCCCCCCACTGGGCGAGCGGCGGTGAGCGGCGGCGGCTGTAGCTCCCTCCCCACTGGGCAAGCGGCGGCGGCAGCTCCCCCCCCACTGGGCGAGCGGCGGCGGCAAGCGGCGGCGGCGGTAGCTCCCCCCCCCCACTGGGCGAGCCGCGGTGAGCGGCGGCGGCGGTAGCTCCCTCCCCACTGGGCGAGCGGCAGCGGCAAGCAGCGGTGGCGGTAGCTCCCCCCCCACTGGGCGAGCGGCGAGCGGCGAGCGGAGCGGCGAGCGGCGGCGGGCGGCGGCTCCCCCCCCACTGGGCTCACGGCTTTGAGAAGAAATGTTGGGGGGTCGTCTTATACGCCCAGTCGCCTTATACGCCGACAAATACGGTAGATTCAAGTGCAGAAGCACCAGGGAGACCAGGATTTTGGGGGAAGAACCCTTTGAGAGCCAAAACTCTCCTTGTCACACTGCTGAAGGACTCTCTCTATGCCAGTTGGCTGGGTTCCATCTGGGGAGCTCTCAAGTATTTCGTTCCAAGCATGGAGCCTTTTGGCTGAGAAAATCTTCATTTCTTGGTCCCTAACTTTCTCCCCTGTATTCTTGCTCCCTTTCAGTCCTGTACTCCAAACTATGAAACTTCACATTACTGTTATAAACTACATGTTATTTGTAGATTGAAATGGGTAGCCATGTTGGTCTGAAGGAGCACAATAAAATCAGAGTCCAATAGCACCTTTAAGACCAACAAAGATTTATTCAGGGCGTGAGCTTTCAAGTGCAAGCACGACGACGAAGAGTGCTTGCACTCGAAAGCTCATGCCCTGAATAAATCTTTTCTGGTCTTAAAGATGTTATTTGTAGTTTGCCCAAATTCAAGTAAAGCAATACAGGGATGGGAGTTTCACACAGCAATTCCTTCCAGTAATAAGTCTTCTCTGACGCATTATGGCCATTCTAAACAGTGTCACTTCCACCCCCCCCCATCTTTTTTGCCATGTGAGTTGCCTTGGAGGGGGTTGTTTTTTTTGGGGGGGGGAGGATGTTCTAACCAGAATGCTAAGCTCCGTAATACTACAGCAGCACCATTGGGATAAACTGACCAGCTAATACAGTGGTGGGTCGTAACCCCATTTGGGGTCGCCTGGCCCCTTCTGGGGGGGGGTCCCCAGGTTGGTTACCACTGCCGCGGCGGGCAGTGCTGGGCAGCTGCAGTGGCCGCAAGTGGCAGCAGGCAGCAGTGGAGGAACCATGGCAATGGCCGCCTCCACACCGCCCAACCATTGTGCACCGGCATGCGCGCGTTCACGCGCATGCTGCCTGTACGCATGCGCACACCGACCTCGCTACCACTGCAGTTGGGGTCGCCAAGCGGTTCAGAATTGCTGAGCTAATATAACAAGGTCCAAAAATGGCAGTAATTTACTAAATACGAAGGACCCCAACATTGCAAATACAGCTGATCAAGCTGACCCAAGAAAGAAAGAAAGGAAGGAAGGAAGGAAGGAAGGAAGGAAGGAAGGAAGGAAGGAAGGAAGGAAGGAAGGAAGGAAGGAAGGAAGGAAGGAAGGAAGGAAGGAAGGAAGGAAGGAAGGAAGGAAGGAAGGAAGGAAGGAAGGAAGGAAGAATACTCCTGCACTTCTCTTTATTCTGGTATTGTTTTCTCTCCTCCACTTTTTCTTTCCCAGGCTGGCAATCCCTAGGAGACTGGGAAGAGCGAGACTTACCCAAATGGATCCGTCCACCCTGAAATGTCATTTCCAGCTCTGTGACCAGAAGTGACGTCACTGAGTTGCAGGGTACTCTAGGATCCGTGCCAGGATTTGGGTGAATCCTAGAGTGTTGCACAATACAGTGGTAACACTTCCACATGGAGCAGTGGCAAAGAACAGGAACGATTGGTGGCAGGAACTCCTCCTTCTCGTGGTTTTGTTTCCTCTTTACATCCTCCCTCAGATGTCTTCTCACTATAGCCTGATGCCTTTTCCTCCAGGTACGCCTGGATATCTCTCAGTATTAGAACTAATCTCCCGGTGAAAGAGATTAGTTCCCCCAGAGAAAATGGCTGCTTTGGAGGGTGGACACTGCGGTATTTCTACCACACTGAGTTTCTTCCCCTCCCGAAACTTCTCTCTCTCCTCATGCTCAACCCCCAAAATCTCCAAGTATTTCCCAACCCAGACCTGGTAACACTAGCATGAATTCTGAACAGGAAATGAAATCAATGCATGGAGGGTTATGAAGGACAAAGTCCTCATTCTCCCCTCCACACACCATTACATTTGCCAGTGGTTTACATCAGGGGTAGTCAACCTGTGGTCCTCCAGATGTTCATGGACTACAATTCCCATGAGCCCCTGCCAGCAAATGCCCACAGGTTGACTACCCCTGGTTTACATGAGACTCCATTTGCAGGATGAACACAGGCTCATGACTTCAGAGAAAACTAGGCCGTCAACTGTTAGGGTCTCAGATACCCGATGACAGCGCTGTACTCAGTGTAGTGTATGCACACACCCATACACACACAACTCTGAAACACAAGTTCAGATGCAGGTGGCCGTCCTCATCTACAGCGCTGTTCAGCTGTAGATGGAATTATTTATGCAGAAGCTAGAGTTAATGCTTAGAAAAAAGGGCCTTTTGTTTCATTTTATCGCTGTAAAAGAAAGGTAATTGTTTGGCTTTGTATTTTATGTGATAGCATCAACCGCATCTCTTGAAAAAGTTGTTTTTGTTCTTCAGTCAGCAACCACACTTGAACAAAGCCGAGATTACAAATAAAAACCCACAATCAACATTCCCTATTAACTCTAAGAGAACTTTGCTTACTAGTTATATTATAATCTTAGAAAGGGTTCATGACTCAGATGAGCCTCTTTCTCCTCTTAGTCAGAAAGTATCACTTTATGGTCAGAAAGGTCAGAAAGTATCACTTTATTTTTAAAAATTAATCCCAATAAAATTAGGAAGAAGAAGAGGAGTTGGTTTTTATACCTTGCTTTTCACTACCCAAAGGAGTCTCAAAGTGGCTTACAATTGCCTTCCCTTCACAACAGACACACCCTGTGAGGTGGGCGGGGATGAGAGAGCTCTGACAGAACTCTGTAAAAACAGCTCTAAGAGGACTGACACTAGCCCAAGGTCACCCAGGGGGCTACATGTGGAGAAGCAGAGAATCAAACTTGGCTCTCCAGATTAAAAATTGCCGCTCTTAACCACTATACACCAAGCTGGTTCTCGTAGTACTGTAATCCATACTGTGACATCACATCATTCCATGTGGCAAAGTTAACATTTCTGGAACATTATACCCCTCTGTACTCTTGGCATTGCAGTCTCATTTCTCAACATCCACCACACAGATGCTTCTTTACCACAGTGGCACCATCCTTCAAGAGCAACCTGGGAAGTGCTATTTGTGCTTCTGGTTTTTTAGAGATGGTACAGAAAGAGATAAGAGTAAATATGACCAAACATCTCAAAGTGCTTGGGCCCTCATCTTTCTGATTCACCTGACATACTGACATCGCCTCCAGGATGTGGCCTCACTATGTTGAGAGACATCCAGGTCCCTGTCCCACAAACCCTCCAGTCAGCTGTCAAGTGTAGGCCAAGTACAGACCTGGTCTGTTCCTATTGGCATTTGCTAGCATACTAGAATCTTCAAAGATAGATGCCATGTTATTTTTCAGGAGGACAGAGTTCAACAAGGCTGTCTGTTCTTACCACACAGACTCAACTCCTCAGAGTTGGGTAAACAGTGACAATACTGCATCCAATTCAATTCTAGCCAAAACACTGACAGATAAATTTTACCGTAAAACAATGCCTGGCCTCTATGGCTTGATGATCCCAGAAGATTGTCTGAAGCCACACCCCAGGGCAATCCTTCCTTCCTTCCTTCCTTCCTTCCTTCCTTCCTTCCTTCCTTCCTTCCTTCCTTCCTTCCTTCCTTCCTTCCTTCCTTCCTTCCTTCCTTCCTTCCAAGCCTCCTTTCTCTCTACCTCCCCTCTGCAACATCAGAGGAATAACATTTCCCAGCATAACAAGAGTTAGTGAGATTGTTTATTTCAAGGACTTGGAACACTTAAAAAGCACAGCAGAAATTATCCTCCTCTTTTTGAAGCTTCATGCCGGTCTGGGTGCCTTTTGAACTATCCAGGTTGGAAATTGTTTGGGAAAAACAAAAATAACCACACACAGAGCTCTTCAGAAGAAAAAGATATAACTGTCATTTTTTTTCCTAAAGAGAATAAAATGGTTCACAGCCTAAATTGCAAATATTACTTTTTTCACTTTGTGAGTTAGAACAAATATTGTAATTCTCCTCTTTCTAATAGTTTAATTCCAAACATCCCCTTCCCCTTGAAACTACTACTCTAACAGAGCAGAGACAGAGATTAGGACACTAAAATTATTGATAGAAGTATTACTGAGATTCACAAGGGTCTCACCTACTTCTTTACTTAAATCCTGCCCTTGTCTAGTCAATCAGTCAAAAGAATTGTAAAAATGTTCCACAGCAAATTACTTTTTGTATTAGGACTGTAGCCTTTGTTTAAGAACGAGAGTTTAACCAACATACAAGCATAATATCAAGCAAGAATGCCATTTTGTTTACTGAAATTTAAAGCAGCAGAATAAATAATTGTCTTTACTTTTAGGAGCTGTCACCTTAACAATTCTCCCACTACACTGAGTCCCAATATTACAAAAAGTAAGAAAATAACAGTAAGAAAATAATAATAACAATTATTAAGATTTATAATCCACTTTCCGCCTGGGACTCAAGGCAGATCACGTAACAATATACCGTCACAAAACCCCCAATCCCTTAAAACTAGATTTAAAAACCTCACAAACATCAAGATGGCTAAAACCCCTCCTACCTTCCCACAGTCATCCAGAATGGGGTTTGCTGGATAGAATAGGGTTGCCTGAGGGGGGCCCACTGATCTTAAAAACCCAGCCTCAACTGAAGACCTGGTATCCTTCCCCACAAATATTACAAACCTTAAAGAATGATATTTTACTTCATTTTTACAGCAAAAGGAATAGTATATTTGATTTTATCAAACCCCCAAAACATATGGTTTGACACCAATATGAGTATCCTACAAAAACGTGGGAAAAGATCCACATGGCAAAATAGCAGCTACAGGAAAAATGGCTCTCTACAGCCAATATAACAGTCTATTTGGCTTTATTGATCACAAAAACATATGTTTTGACACAAGATGAGCATCCTACTTTAATTTTAAATATCACAATAACCATACCACCTTGGAAAGTGGCAGCTACAGGAAATGTGCCCCCAAATTGGAATGTCTACCCAAGAACGTTTTAAAGCAGTAGTGCCCTGAAACACAAAAACAATAACAGCTGTACATATATTTTTATGGGGGTATTGTGGATCCAGGACTAGAAGAAGAGGAGTATGCCCTGCTTTTTTTATTAGCAAGAATGTCTGAAGGACAATATAGGCAAATTTCATTTGATCTGGATGTTTGTCCATGTTCATCAAGGTGAACAAGTTGATTTTTCATCCCTATAACTACTACTCTATTTTTTCTTATATATATCACAATACGATCAACCAGTAAATACCTTTATGGTAAACAATATATTTTCGATTCTTATCTGTTTTAATACTGTGTTAATCTAATACTTTTTGTAAGTATATTTTTGTAAGGTAAAGGTAAAGGTATCCCCTGTGCAAGCACCGAGTCATGTCTGACCCTTGGGGTGACACCCTCTAGTGTTTTCACGGCAGACTCAATACGGGGTGGTTTGCCAGTGCCTTCCCCAGTCATTACCGTTTACCTCCCAGCAAGCTGGGTACTCATTTTACCGACCCCGGAAGGATGGAAGGCTGAGTCAACCTTGAGCTGGCTGCTGGGATTAAACTCCCAGCCTCATGGGCAGAGCTTTCAGGCTGCATGTCTGCTGCATTACCACTCTGTGCCACAAGAGGCTCTATTTTTGTATCTTAATTACGATTAATTGTTATTAGTGTTATGGCTTTTAGTTTTTGCATAAATATTATTTATATGGGTCAAATTGACAGAATAGATTTACTACTACTATACTCCACTCTTCTCTACCAGATGGAGTCCCAAAGTGGATTGCAATCACCTTCCTTTCCTTTCCCCAAATGAAACCTGGCTCGCCAAATCAGAAGCCACTGTTCTTAACCACTATATCAAGCTGGCTCCTAATCTACATGGAAAGCTGATGGTTAGGAGTGCCAGTTTCTAATCTGGAGAGCCAGGTATGATTCCCCACTGCCCAACATGTAGCCAGCTGGGTGACCTTGGGCTGGCCACAGCACTGATAGAGCTGTTCTGAGCGAGCAGGAATAACAGGGCTCTCTCAGCCTCACCTCCCTCACACGGTGTCTGTTGCGGGGAGAGGAAAGGGAAGGTGAATGTAAGTCACTTTGAGACTCTTTCAAACAAAGAAAAGCGGCATATAAGAACCAGCTCTTCTTCTTCTACTACTTTTGGAATTTGTCAATGCCATGTTGGAAAGCTCCTGGAAACTTGAAGGCAAGACTTTCACACTATGTGAGTACAGCTTTACACCAACCTTTTTAAGCTTGCTGGCCCCTTTGGCATTCAGACACATGGTAATAGATATAGTCACATGAGATGGAACCAAGCACAAAAAGACAGTAAGTGAGGTTGAATGTCACTGTCATAGCTACTCTTCAATATTTCAGACACAGGAGCCAGCATTGCGTAGTGGCTAAAAGCCGTGGCTTCTAATCTGGCAAGCCGGGTTTGATTCCCTGCTCCCCCACATGCAGCCAACTGGGCGACCTTGGGCTCGCCACAGCACTGATAAAGCTGTTCTGACCGAGCAGTAATATCAAGGCTCTCTCAGCCTCACCTCCCTCACAGGGTGCCTATTGTGAGGAGAGGAAAGGGAAGGTGATTGTAAGCCACTCTGAAACTCCTGGTAGAGGAAAGCAGCATATAAGAACCAACTCCTCCTCTTCCTCTTCCTCCCCCTCTTCCAATCTGCACAGCCAATCAGGTATCCCGCTGGGCAAAAGCCCCCTCTAGTCACACCCATTTCCTAAAAGTGCTTGGCAGGCAGCAGGAAAGGGACTGGCAGGCAAAACGGTGCCCACAGGCACCTAGACCAAGAAAAACAGGATTGTGTGGAAGTATGGATCACACAAACTGAGCTAAGTTAGTTCTTTTAAGTCATGGGGAGGAGCAAGGAGACCCCCTCCCCGCTCTTAGTCCACCACCCCTCTGGCTTCTGAGATTTCGGCATGCCGACCCTCTTTCAACCCCAACCTTTGCAGCCACAGGGGCAAAAAATGAAAACTTTTTTTGTTGCAAAAGGAAGCAGTGATAATCAGGAAGCCAGCTCTTACCCTCTTTTCATATGAAGACTGCAAGAAGCACATTCCAAAGTGGGCCGGCCTGATCGAAGCAGGAGAGGGAGGGAACGTGCCTAAGAAAGCGGCCCTAGCACAAAACCAACAACCCATATTTATAGATGCTTTCCTTATATAGCTTCCCATAAATACAGTTTGTCTCCTTGCACGGAAATCATATCCCGGGCCCAGCAGCAGCATAAATTACTTGTGGAAGAGCCTTTTCCCTCAGTCTCGGCCTGGATTCCATAATTGCTAGCCTGAGCATCCAGGGCACACTTTTGCAAGCAAAGCTTAACTGCGCGTTGCGAAAGCCACTACGAAACCCGTTTCCTTCCAACCTGCTGCTCTGCCGTCTGACTCACCTGTAACACCACCAGACCATTCAGAATGCTGCTTAATGAGCATAACAAACCCATTTCCCCTTCTCCCACAGCCGGCTCCTCCTCCCGGACTACGCCAGGAAAACCCGTAATAGTAGTAGTAATGATTATAGTAATAAAAAATAATTCATCACAGACAAGGTGCAGGCACTGGCTAGAGCAGGGGTAGTCAAACTGCGGCCCTCCAGATGTCCATGGACTACAATTCCCAGGAGCCCCTGCCAGCAAATGCTGGCAGGGGGCTCCTGGGAATTGTAGTCCGTGGACATCTGGAGGGCCGCAGTTTGACTACCCCTGGGCTAGAGCAATGGCGAATGTGATAGTATAGCAAAGGTTTATACATTTCTGTCTGTACACGCTATGGTGCAGTGTAAGACGATCGCTCCATGACCCGAGGACCTTAAAATGTAAAATCTGAGAGTATGGTGAGAATGGGGGGGAATTTGGTAACCAGGGGATGCATGTCAGGACATGGCGCTGCACATATTTAATTCTCTTCGCCTCCATTTGCGTAAATTTATTTATTTATTTAACCGCTCAATCAGAGCCAGCATGGACTAGTGATAAGAAAGTTGGACTAGGATTTCTGAGCTCCAAGTCTGAATGCCACAGAAGCTCACTGTTGGGCCCGTTAATAGCTCTCAGCTTAGCCCACTTCACATGGAGGTGGCTGTGAGGATAAAAGAGGGAGAAAGGCAAGGCATGAATGAAGCAATATTTATTTATTTATTTATTAGATGCTTATACTGCCTGTTCCTCAATGGGCTCAGGGCAGTTTACAACATATAAACTGCCTTTAATTCATGTTATCACTCAGAAACTTAAAGTAGTTTCTTTGCTAAACAGAACCTTCCCCTTGCTGAAACTAAGGGGGGGGGACACCTTCACTTGTTTCTCCCCTTCTCTACCAGCTTTACAGTGCAGCAGCCGAAGAGGAATGGCCTCAAAAAATTCTCTGTCCTGCCAATTAAAACTATTAACTCAATTGTAAATCAACTAATTTTTAGTTGATTAATCTTCTAGTCCATTCAAACTTGCAGCACCTTGCCAGCAAGCTCTCACCACATACTACTGTAACAACCAGGTGAGTGAGATATGTTCAGTTTCAGATCCATCGGATATCTCCCAATTGTAGCTGCATCCCCTTTGCTTACTCTAGAAAAATGGTCCATTCCCTCATTTCAGCTTTGTTTCTGGCAACAGACCCAATATCTGTGAGTAAAAACAAGCATTACACAGTGGATCCAGATGCCGGAGGGCCCTAGGATTCTGGAGGGCCTCTGAACCCGGAGATCCCATTCAACTATCATGGCTAATAATCAACAATAGACTCCATCTTCCATCAAATTAGTTCCTTCCAAGAGTTGCATCTAAAAACCAACACAAAAAAATGCTTCTCCCCTTCAAAGGTCCAATTTTTTTGCATCTACAAATTTACACAAAAACAATTCATACGACTTACTCGCTTCTGATTTCTTTAATTGGGCGGCAGCCCTCCTCTCTACACAAGGACCTGGATGTTCATGCAGGCTCGCGAAGGCTGAAGCTGGCTTTCCCAGCAATACCCCAACGAAAAGCTAGAAATGATCAATCAAACTTACACAGAAAAGAGTCCAAGGAAGATAAAGTGACACCAATTTTTTCTGTTATCACAGGATAGGAAGCAGACATATGGTGACTGGTGGGCCTTATCTGTACAACCGTAATGTAGATATATGGCATCTTTGACAGCACCACCGAAAAACCATCTCTACTTGTTTTTTCCCCTCCCCGGGAACTCGGAAACGAAATGAGCTTATGCCAACTGACAGCTCAAACCAATATTGCTAGGAAAGCATACCCTTAAAAAAAATGGAACAGTAACCATCAAATTAGTGCTGATGCTTCTTTTAAAAAAAGAAGAGAGACAGGCCCTTCATTCTCTTGAAATTTCACTCACGTCTCATTCCCTCCTCGGAGCCTTTGGAATCCAGGCCTCGGAATTTAATGCATCAGCAGAGTAACACTGAAATAGGAAATGCTTTTAGCTAAACCGAACCTGGCTTGCGTTGGATAACTTATCAGTGGACTGACTCCTCCAAAAGGCACTGAATAAAACTGAAAGGTACAATCTGCTAGGAGGCTACAGCCAAACATTTAACTGGATGGTTCAAGTCAATTCATAGACAGGATCAATAATTCTGTTATTGTTATTACTGTTGTTATTGTTATTATTTCAAATCAGTCATTCAAGTGCAGGACATGACACATTAGTCTTGAATCGCAGAGTTGGAAGGGGCCATACAGGCCATCCAGTCCAACCCCCCTGCTCAATGCAGGATCAGCCCAAAGCATCCAGCTAAGGATCTGTCCAGCCGCTGCTTGAAGACCGCCAGTGAGGGGGAGCTCACCACCTCCTTAGGCAGCCTGCTGAACTACTCTGAAATTATTCCCCCTGGTATCTGGTTGGTACCATTCTACACACAGTTTAAACCCATTACTGCGGGTCCTGTCCTCTGCTGCCAACAGGAACTGCTCCCTGCCCACCCCCAAGTGATGACTTTTCAAATACTTAGAGAAAGCAATCAAGACAAGCAGACTTAGGTTCCTCCACATCCTAGACTTCTACCTAGACCTCAGCTTCTTTCACTCCACCAACTTTTGCCCCTTGGGGCCTATGTGAGATTTCAGTTGACCAGACTGATAGCTTTTCTTTCCCTCTCAGAAAGTGGACAGGAACGGTTGAAGATTCTGACAACGTTGTTTCCTGAAAAGTGGGAACATCAAGTATCATTGGGTGCCATCGCTGCAACTGAGTCAACCTGCGCCAGAAGCTTCGGTGCCTTGCAAGCACGGCACAACAGAGATAAACCCAAAAACTGTTATCTAGGACTGCGAAAGGAGGTTCCCTTCCAGCTGGCTGCACACATTCCCGAATCCTTGGCAGGTTCCAGAATTTCCCCAGAAAATACTGAAAAGAAAGCCCAGCCAGTACAGTTCTGTATATTGCCTGCAAGAGGCAAACAATTTAGTATACAATCCCTGCAGTGTGTACCTCCAGTACTGTGTAGCACGGGACTCAAAGTTCAGAATGGCATCCAGTGGCAAGGGGAATGCTTAGCAAAGGGCTGAACAATACCACTTTGTTGGTTGACAGGCATACCCAGAAGGGTACTACCCCTTTCTCTTGCTCTCTGCCCTTGTCTACCATGAAAAATTACAGCACTGTGCCACACCTGTCAAGTACCATGGCATTGACCCTCCCCTCCGAGCAGACAAGGGCAGCCCCATTTCCATTCTCTGGCAGGCGTGCAAATGCAACACCCTGCTGCCTCCTCCGTGTGATCCTGGCCCTTTGTGGCTTTAATTAGAGAGGCAGGGAGTGTTCGCTGGCTGCAATCGGTCCTGTAAGTCACTATAATAACAACGCTCCGTCAACAAAAGGTAAAGGTAATAAAGGAAAGGAGGAAGGAAGGAAATCGTATTGCTTAATCTTCCCCTTTCACAACAGCTCTGGGGCGGCTGCATTAAGACCTGTTCTCTCCTATAATTAAAAGGAAAACAAGAGCCAGAATAGAAGTTCCACAATGGTAACATGGCGAGTCGGGAGGGAGGCAAGTTTAAAAAGGGGGCAAGGGCTTTATTCCATCCCATTCAATGATCAGGTTCTGTCCCACAAAGCCAAGATCATGACTTGAAATGAAGGGGCTTGTTAAGGCAGCCCCTTAACCTTCAGCTTTTCCAGATGTGGTGCCTGCTCCTGATCCCTGGGCACATGACCTGTTAAACTGCAAGTGTGTGACATCATAGTCACGTGACAGGGAGAAGGGAAATGAGGAAGTAGCCAAGGGTCAGTCCCGAAGGGGTACCCTTCTATTCATTTACGCTAGGAGCAGTGTTAGTAAAACAGATGGCCAAAGATGGCACCGCTGCAGGTGTTTATGAGCCACCTGAGGGTTCTAATTTGTGGGTTGAAGAGCATGGGAGAATAGGAATATACTAGAGAAGCCAGTGCAAGAAAGCAAAACGCAACATAAAAAACAAAACATATGAGTAAAAGTATCTAGCACCCACCCAGTCAAGCAGATTTAAATAACCGGAGTATCTCCCTGCAAATTATTCCCATTCAGCTCAGCTGAACTGCTTACACCCACAGGTCACCAGGAGAGTCATTTGCATAGCAGACTGCAACACGCAAATTACAGTTTTGGATCACCACAGGTAAAAAGACAGACTCTTCTTTTTAAAAAATCACAATCAGGAGTTCAGCAAAGGGGCATGGGTGACACTGGGGAGTTTGGCTGTTGCAAGCCACAAAGCAAAACAATTTTAAGCCCTCTTAATTAATCCGCGTACCTCATTACCATGTGATGTGGTTAGGGGCTTGTCAAAGGGTTTAGAGGGTAAATCTGACACATTCCTAGAAGACAGGTGTATCCATGGCTATCATTCAGGATAGCTAAATGGAACCTCCATGTTCAAGGAAAGCAAGTTTACCATATGCCCCACTGTGAGGTTGTTTGGCTACTCTGTCAAAAACAGAGTACAGGACTTGTCAGACCGCAGTGTGATCCAGCAAGGCTGTCCTCCCCTCCACCCTCTGCAATGTGGCACAAGAATTAAAGCCACACCCTAAAAGCCTATCTCCCCCTCATCCTTTTCTGACAGCTAATATATCCCCAGGTAAAACCTATGAGTCTGTCTTAAATGTCAAACCTTGCATAAGATTGCAACACTAGCATTTGATGAACTCCTTCAGTCCCACAATATATGGCCCTTATTAAGGGGAAATCGGCCACTCCGAATCCTGTCTGTCACTTTGTATGGCCCCTGGTAACGCTGCCTTTCTATCAAAGCATGGTAAAACCTGTAAAGACTTCCTTGCAGCTTGATAACATGAAACAGCAGTGAGTTGTAAGCAACAAAAGCTCAGTACTTTGGCTTGCTTTTGTAAGCAACATGCCTGAACGCACATGTTCTGTAATGGGAAGCCCTTTGTTCTCTATGAGCACAGGCTGTAAATCTCTGATAAAACAGAAGGCACCATCTTGACTTTGGGGACTGACAACTCATGAAGAACCCCAATTAGAGAAGTAACCCACAGTTCTGGGTCCTGAACCAGAACCTGGAGAATAAAATGGATCTAGAGCTGGCCATACTTAATCTATGCAACTTGTGGCTGTTATCTGCGGATATCCAAATCCACGGACTGGGGCCAACTGGAGGCTCAACAGATTTTTATGCAGATTTGAGGCACTCCTTAGATGTGCGAAAAAAACTTAAAATGAAAACAAAGAAGATGGGGGGGGAGTTTAAATCAAAAATAAAGTTGTGTTGTCTGCACATGAGCAGACAACACACTAACAGAAACCATTCCAGCAGGCCGCTGCAGTGGAAGACGATAACTGCTGGTGTTCTGGGCCCATTGGTGCTGGACGCTGGCTGCTGTTGCAGGACCAGAAGTGGAGGATGCTGGCAGCGGCTGTGGACCTGTCCACAATGGCAGAAGCCACTGAGAAATGAGGATGCCGACAGATGCTGCTGGTGATGGCAGATATCTACTGCCAGACTCAGTATTGGGTGGCGAGGTCTTGATCTTTGCAGACTCTGCAATTGAAGGGAGAGTATGGGATTCCACCCCTCCCCCCAAAGTCTTGTTGAACGTGTGCAACACATTCAGTTGTAAAAATAGCTCAATGGCTATATTTCCTAAGAGGAAGAGCAGCTTCAGGATGAAAGCAGAACAGAGAATAGCTAGCCTGTCCCCTTGCTTCATTGTTGCCTTGTTGCATTTTCCTTTGTGAAATTCCAACACGTGGTTGCGTCTTCAAACGTATCTCCCGCTGGCACTGGAAGAGTTAGCAATTTGGAGCACAGAATTCACAGACAGGAACAGAGTTAAGTACTTCTCCTCTCCCCTCACCACCTCTCAGGGCCACCCCCCCTTTCCAAGTCTGCTTTCCCCTGCTTTTATTTTCCAAGAAGTAATATGCATGTTGGGACATGTTTTTATAGCACTGCAGCCAACTCCCACCTGTATGAATAAATCTCTATGAAATTGGACAAATACTGGAGATGCAGTTCCACAAAAGCTGATCTCTTCTGGTGAGAACTGTTTGAGGAGACCTGGTTAACAGCCAATTTCTTTGATAACTTTAGGTACAAATCTCCTGGCAAATAAGACAAAAATTATTAAGAGTTTGTTCGGTTATTTTAATGGAATTTGTGCTGATGTTATTGAGCCTGCCTGGGTAAGGACAAGGGGCTCTAAAACCCTTACCTCCCCTGTGTAAACAGCAACAGAGTCTTTGGCAGAACATTCCCTTTATTAGGGCTAACTCCAAGGGCCACAGGCAAGGGGCTCTTGCACTGCCATTTTTGGGTACTCAGTACCAAAGGTGCTACTGGACTCTGATTTCTTTGGGCACTCAGTATTCCACAAACCTTATGTGACCTGTGCCCAAGGTCACCCTCAGTCCTCAGAAGGACTCCCATACTTCATAGCCACAGGTGTATTCTCTATCCAAGGTTTTTTTAACCTTTTGACTGTGGAGGAACCCCTGAAATAAACCTTCAGGCTTCCAGGACTCCCGGAAGTGATGTCAGCTGGCCATGCCCTCAGAAGTGACATCACCACCTGCACCCTTCGCCCACCTTTCACTCCCTCCCCCCACCTTTACTACTACTACAGTGGCTCCGCCTCCTGTAGGCCGGAAAGAAGGGCAGGGGCTGAGAAGACAGTCGGGGCCTCATACCATGCCACAACTGACTCCCCCCCCCTTTGATTTTTACACCCACGGCCTACTCACCAAGCCCTCTGGACAGAGGCAGCCAATTCCTTAGCTTGTGGCCAAGTCCATTAAGGTAGGAGAGGAAAGCCCATGGACCCCCTGCGGAGCTCCTGTGGATCTCCAGTGGTCCCACCCGCCCCTGGATGCAAATCCCTGCTCTGCACTCACAGACTCTGCTGGCAACTGTGAGGCATCAAGCAGTGGAATGAAAACTGAGACACAGCGAGAGAGGAGGCAACCACTGGCCCATCCAGCGATCCTAGCCGTAAAGCTGTTCATGAATCACAGGTTTCTGATTCCCTCATTTTGCAGCTTGTCAGTTTCAAGAATTATGGACTATCACACACTCTGGCCGAGCGGCATTTTAGGTCAGTGCTCAGAAGTACCGAGGGAAATAAGAAATAACGACACCTAGTATTTTATTTTATTTTCTCCCCACCCCCACCCTTCACCAGCGATGTTGCAAATCCATTGCTGGTAAATCAAGTGCCTTGAACCACCTGTGCAGGAGGATTAAGGATTTTGCAAGAACTTAGTCACCGTGGCTTGAAACATCCGCAGTTACCATAGTGCATGACATTACAAGCTCAAACACAAATGAGTTACAAAAGGAGCTGGCATTCAAAAGCTCGCCTCAAGTCAGCACAGGATCATGGGAAGGACACTTCTCTTGCACTCCCAGGATTTTCTGAAATCTGGTTCTTGGAAGGAGCAACTGCTTTTCCTCCCTAACGGCTCCCTGGCATGGTCAAAGGAGAATGAAGTGTGCTCAGTGCCAGGGATCAGGGATGACCAAACTGCACCCAGGAATGGCCAAACTGTGGCCCTCCAGATGTTCGTGGACTAATTCCCATGAGCCCCTGCCAAATTGGCCACGCTGGCAGGGATTCGTGGCAATTGACGTCTGTGAATATCCAGAGAGCCACAGTTTGGCCAGCCCTGCCCAAGCGCTTGTTCAGTCATCACATGGCTGGTCACATAAAGAACATGTTAAAAGATGAACTGTGTGATAGTAGGAGGAGAAACAGTGCCATTTCAGCTGGTCCTTGCAGTCAAAACAGAAGGTGTTGGCCTGCTGGTAGATCAAGACTATCAGAGGTGGTTCCCTCCAAATTCAGACCTAGTTGGTCTACACTTGCAGAAACCCCAAAAGAAGCAAGAGTTGAAGCCAAATCTTGAAGTTCAGCAAAGAAAGTATGAGGGTAATTTTAAAAAGTACTGCTAGAAAGTCATAGAAACCTTTATTAAACAAAAATATCATCATGTGAAGCTATTTTTTCCCAACATATCTTCCACCTAGGTCTTATACATTTCTGAAGGCGGTGTTTCCATCCTTCCCTGAAGAATTCTGCAATCTTCAATTTATACCACATCAAACCAGCAGTGCTGGCATCCTCAGGGGAATCAAATTGTGTTC
Source organism: Paroedura picta (assembly GCF_049243985.1). Taxonomy (NCBI): domain Eukaryota; kingdom Metazoa; phylum Chordata; class Lepidosauria; order Squamata; family Gekkonidae; genus Paroedura; species Paroedura picta. The sequence continues at coordinate 96,118,070 of NC_135375.1, forward strand.
CTTTAAAATGTTTTTTTTTGAGTTTGGGGAACAAAAAGAAGTATGAGGGGGCAAGATCAGGGCTGATGGGTGAATGGGGTAAGGTTTCCCAATGAAATTCTCATAGTACCGGCCCTTGCTACCCTTGAAGAATAAGCAGGTGTATTGTTGTGATGACAAATACCGTAATTTCTTATGCTAAGTTATGAATGATATATTCTATTGGGGGCCAAGCCCACTGCATTCAGGAATACAACGGGTGCTAGATTGGGGGTGGGGTGGAAGAACTCTGTGGATGGCCTCTCCCTCCCCCCAGGACCTAGAAAAGCTGCAGGCTGGAGGCCCCCGGGGTAGGGAATTCACTGGCAGGGGCAGCTCTCATGCAGTAGGGATCTGCAGCCTCTGAGCCTCGGAGGGAAGTTGAAGGAGGAGGGGGTGGTCATGGGAGAGGGACAGAAGGTGATTGGCTGGCTGCTGGACAGACAGGCAAGCCGGTTGGAGGAGGAGGCACTCAGGGGCACTCAGGGGGTAGGTAGAGGAGGCACTCAGGAGGTAGGGAATTCACTGGCAGGGGCAGCTGTCATGCAGTAGGGATCTGCAGCCTCTGAGCCTCGGAGGGAAGTTGAAGGAGGAGGGGGTGGTCAGGGGAGAGGGACAGAAGGTGATTGGCTGGCTGCTGGACAGACAGGCAAGCCGGTTGGAGGAGGAGGCACTCAGGGGCGGTACAAACGCCCTGGAGTGGATGTTAAGCGCTGGGTGGCAATTCAGCCATGAGACACGCTCCTCCTCCAAGGGCTTACCAGAAATATATTATGTGGAACAGATGTTCTTAAAAGCATTTACATTTCACAAGAAAGTAAATATAGCAGGTTCTTTTAATTTATCCCAAGATTTCTATCCTTCTCACTCCAACCTCCTGGGGGGGGGGGAACCTCTTTTTTCCCTGGCTTCATACATTTTTCAAAATGTAAATTATCTGGAAAAGTGCAAACCAAATTTACACATCTAGTGAAGGACAAATTATAGTTTTGTGGGAGCTTTAAATTAGATCTCTGCATGAAAAGTGAGGAAGATAAGAGAAGGGTGGGGCTGATCTCAGAGTGTTCCCCTCCTATCTGTTTGTTCGCGGAGCCACATAAACCACAGTTTTCTAACACTGGAATAATAACTACTGCCTAGATGTGAATTAGAAACAATCTAAGGAATGCTCTGGGGCCAAGCCTAAGTTCCACTCCCACAATGAATCCCTTTTTGAATCCGGGAATTTTCATAACAATCCAGGTAGGTTCTCAAGATCCTACAAGATTGAAGGTTCATCTTCATCAGTTCCTTAAGGCAGGGGTCCCCAACCTGTGGGCCGCGGCCCGGTGCCGGGCCGCAAAGGCCATGGCACCGGGCCGCGGCTCCCTCTCCCCGCCCCCCCTCCCCACAGTAAAAAACTTCCCAGGCCGCAAGCTTGCGGCCCGGGAAGCTTCTTACTGCAGGAGGGCGGGGAGAGGGAATCAGGGCCGGGCCAGATCCGCGAGCGTGGCCCAATACGCGGGCACGGCCCGATGCGCGGGCATAGCCCGCGGCGTGGGCGTGGCCCGGTTCCCGCGGGCGCGGCCCGATGCCCTGCCGGTCCCCAGCCTCATAAAGGTTGGGGACCACTGCCTTAAGGAGAATTCAAGTGAAATTCTAGCCTCTGAGCTGGAGTTCAGGCCTTATTTATTATCAATTTATCATATCATATGCGTGTAATGTGGCCAGAAGATCCTAAAACTGTCCGGCTGCTAGGTAAGAGATGTTTGGTGGTGGTTTGCCATTGCCTACCCATGTATCATGATCCTGGTATTCCTTGAAGGTCACCCCTCCAAGTGCTAGCCGAGGGTGACTCTGCTTAGCTTTTGAGATCTAACGGGACCGGGCTTGCCTGGCCTATTCAAGTCAAGTAGTTCAGGCATTTTTTTTATGTTAACACCTCAAGGGACGGGAAAGGCAGTGGGCTTACCCTGACTTCTGGCCTCTCCAAACGTCTGTCCTTAACCTGTCAGTAACATTAAAAATCTGACTGGGGTACACTGCTGACAACTGTTAAGTGTGCTCGTCTCAGAAGCTGGCAGAAGCAATACTTTAAGAGCTTAAGGTAGCTTGGTAGCCACTGAGCTGTGAACAAGGAAGTCCATGCTTAAAATTTTACCTCAGCCATTTTCTCAGTCACTCCTCCTACAACTTATAATGGGAACATCATAATGGCAGATTGAAAGACAGGTGACATCATGGGTTGGATTTTGTACCTTTTCTCTGTGCGCTCTTCTCTTTGGGCTGTCCTGTGCCATGACGCCCAATAGGAGCTTCCAGGGGCGGCCAAACTGTGGCTTCCCATGAGCCCACAAGTTTGACCACCCCTGGACTTGACCAATGTCTTTCAATGAACTGCCAAGAGCAAGTGGAATTTAGAGTGGAGGAAAGTCTTTACAGTGCCAGGAGAACAGATATATATCCAAGTCAGTGAATTCTGAATACTTATTTAAAGGCCAAGTATTATATTCCGCAGAGGAACTGCCTTTCCTTAAATGCGACAGCCAAGCCTTGTGATGATACAATGGTCCCAGGAAAGGTTCTTCACTTATTACAATTCAAGTCCAGAACTAGAATGAGAACTCAATAACACAAGGAAGTTCCATGCAATGAAAATCTGAAGGAATCCTTGGAATGGCCAAGACCAAAGCCCTAAAACGTCTCAGCTGCCAACATCTATTGCCCATTCCGCGTCTTGTTTTCAGCTTGTGTGTTACTCTGCGAACCTGGAAAGCAGTATCACGCTTCAGTTTTGGCAGAGATTATCAAAGCAAAGAAGCTCATGAAAATATAACTCTTCAGTGCTGAGTGTATTCAAAAATCCTCTCGGTGCTGACTCGACTCTCTTGAGTCTCATGAGAATGCTTTGCAATGAGCTCATCTTTTTCTCTGTCCTGGCTCGGGAGTCAGTGACTCTGATTCCGATAACTGAAGAGCTGCTTTGCCTTAAAATTATGCCAAAGTTTCAAAAGATTATTTTAAAAGAACAATGAGAACGGGGGGGGGGGGTGAGGGGGAGGCACAAAGCTGTCTTTTGAGTGAAGGAGCAATTCCTGGCATGGGATGGAGCTGCAAACCGGAGGGCGAGGGAGGTATCACGTCTTGTGCTGGAATAATTATTAAGACTTGGCCTCTGTGAAAGCTCGAAATACCAGACAGACACAATAATGCGTGTCAGCGTCAATTTGCTTTCTGAAGAAGCCTAGGTACATGCAATGCAAAGGCTGTACTGTGAGCCAACCAGGTCTGCTCTGAGGCCAGCAGCCAATGGTGGGGATACGGAAAGGGCAGAGCAGGCCTACCAAATTCTGATGAACGTGCAAGGATGCAGGGAACTTCCAAATGGGGGTGTTCAGAGGATGACTTTTAGGAATCTGCACCCCCTGGTCTAGACTGCTGGCAGCCTCGTCTGATTAGAAAAGGATTCACAGTTGATCTTTCTTTGCCGAGGCAATCTACTGTATATTCCCTCTCTTCTGCATTCACCTATCTGATAGTGAGAAGGATGGCAGGGAAAACACCACAGAGATCTTAAACACTATATAGCAGGAGTAGTCAACCTTTGGTCCTCCAGATGTCCATGGACTGCAATTCCCATAAGCCCCTGCCAGCAAATGCTGGCAGGGGCTCATGGGAATTGTAGTCCATGGACATCTGGAGAACTACACGTTGACTACACCTTCCATATAGCATAGTTCAGTTGGGCAGTCTGAAGCAAAAGAGCAATGTCTGAATCCAGGGGCACCTTCAAGGCCAACCACGTTTTATTCTGGGTAAAAGCTTTTATGTGCAGGCACACTTTTTGAAATACTTATCATACAGCAAGCTCACGGTGGAATCCAGAAACGTTGAGAAGCATGCAAAATATAGTTTCTGTGACCCGCTACATTGCTAGATGCTAAGGTACAGGCAATTAGGAATTAATCCTTTTATTAGGGATTCATTCCGGAGTTAGTTTAGGTGATGTGCAGAGCATTTGCAAAGTTTTTAAAATGATAGTTATCTGTACCCAGGGAACAGCTATTCCACATTTACATCATCTCCTGGTAATCTAAACGATGTCCTTCCACTTCAAGGTTTCTGATGCAGGAAAAATGGATCTCTCTTTAGAAATGAGGCTGAGCTTCCACATGACGTCTGAAGGAAGAATCCATCGGAACACTGGACTAGCTCTTTTTTAAAAAGGCACTGCATACTTCTTCACAGGAACAGAGCCAGCATGGTTCAGAGCAGTGGCTTCTAATCAGGTGATCTGGGTTTGATTCCCTGCTCCTTCACATACAGCCAGCTGGGTGACCTTGGGCTCATCACAGCCCTGATAGTCCTGTTCTCACAGAGCAGTGATATCAGGGCTCTCTCAGCCTCACCTCCCTCACAGGGTGTCTGTTTGTGGGGAGAGGAAGAGAAGGCGATTGTAAGCCACTTTGAGGCTCCTTCAAGCAGTGAAAAGCGGAGTGTAAAAACCAACTCTTCTTCTTCATCTTCACCATCATCATCAGTACACAAGGAACCTTTGCAAGCTAGCCAATCTGCCCCTTCACTAAATGACTAAGCTAAGAATGACTAAACTCAGAAGAGCTCCAAGTCTATTGCCAAGGCCTTCCCACCAGTATGCCTGCTTGAGTAGGCTCCCCAGTCATGTCACGTGGCATGCCAGTGTGACTATAAGCAACTGCTGCACTGCTGTTCGTAGGTATGAATGACATCTCCCACCGCAACAGAAATGTAAGAACATAAGAAACACTCCAACCAAGGAAGGTGCTCCAGAGAATCAACGGAGTTCCCCCAAAAGTTATGTTCAAAGATTCTCTGCATCACTTCAAAAAAAAAAAAATCACGGACCGGCTACCTCAAGCCAATTGTTTTTCTAAAAAAGCGTGTCATTAATAATAGACACGGTAATTTTACATCTGGACTTTTAGTGAGAGCACTGTAATTCTTCCCGTTTCATAGATGCTGTATTTCCCTGAAGGATGACAGAAGGATCCCATGACAGGGCCTAAGCTAACATCCTATTGTTAGCCGGGCTTGAGAAATGCATTAGAAGAGTCTTCAAAGCCCCATATCCATTAAACTTTGCTGCCCCAGGGGAGAAACTAAAAGCAAATCTGGAATAAGTAAAGGACATAAATTTAGCAAGAGTGGGATCTCCGAACGCATTTAGGGGCCTGCGGCCCAAGGAGAATTTTTGTGCAGTTTTAACCAAAGATTAGCCGGCCATAATAAGATAAATGAAAAGTCAGTTTTATTGTTCTGCCCCGCTGCTCAACCCATTAAATAATCTTATCGAGGCAATAACCTAAGTGCTGCTGTGACATAATTAAACAGCAGGCTATCTAGTTCTACAGAAATCAATAGAAACATTAACATTAATTTCTCTCTTTCATATACATTACTTTTGTACTTGGCTTGTCTTTATGGAGTTATGCTTCAAGCGGCTTTAAAGGAATGTGATTCAAACCGAGCATTCATTCCTAACATCTCAGTGTATAAATGCTCACAATTACACCATAACCTCAAAAGCATCAGCTTGTTATATTCAAATGTAATTGTTTCAGCTTAATGACATGGGACAAAGGGGAGGGGGAGTAGCTGGATGGGGAGAAAGCCCCAAATTTCCATAGAACAAAGTTTGAAGCCAGTGGCAACCTTAATATCAACAAAGTTTAATTCATAGAATCATAGAGTTGGAAGGGGACATACAGGCCATCTAGTCCAACCTCCTGCTCAATGCAATTCTGAGTAATAAGCTTCTAGCCAGAATTGGTTGGTCTTAATGGTGCCACCAGAATCAAACTTTATTTTATGGCTTCAGACCCACATGGTTATGCACCTGAATAAATCTGCATAAATCTGCATAGTATATGGTGCCATTTTGTTTTTACTGAATATCGTACACATAGCATTCATCCTAAGCAGGAACCCTTGCTCAGGAACACAATTACAGATTGAGACCAAAGCAATGACTTGGGGGTAGGATAGTTTTCATGTCCTCATTCTTCCAATGTAGAAAATACAAACGAGGACTCTAGAATTCTGGAGGAGCCGACACTATATTCAACCAATGCACCATTACTTCATCCTAAGCACTTTGAACAGCTTGTGTTTAAAAAGATTAAAAGAGAGATGGAAAGAAGCAAAGAAATAAGATTCCCACAAGGAAGTGGGTGGGGTGGGGTTGGATGGTGGTAGATCAAAAAAATCCCAGGAGGAAGGACAGTTTTCTCCTTATGGCCTCAAAAAGGCTGGAAATGTTATATCTCTACGCCCACCCCACCAGCCTTCCTCTGATCTGAACTCTGACCTTTGCCAGAGCGCTTTTAAGCAGACGTAGAAATGTCAAGGAATCTATGGGTGATTTTTAAAGGGAAATGGCAGACGTGGGGGAGGGGGGCTGAACAGAGTCATCGTATAATGGGTGAAGTTTAAAATCCACGCCTCCAGCCTCCCCATGCTGTTTCTGTAGTTAAAACTAATAATCCATTCTCCTCTCCCCCTTAGGTCTGGTAGGGGGAAAAGACATTCTTTCAACAGCACAGAGAAAGGTATTGCTCTAGGAAATAATATAGAAGAGGGAAGGAAAAATTGTCTCAAACAAATAACATGGCCCTATGCTAGATATTCCCCCCACCCCCAACAAAAAAGGTGCTAGGTGAAAATGTTCCAGAAATAGTGGTATGCAAATCTACAGACATTTTGTTGAGAAGAAATAGCAAGGAATGATACCGGAATGTATGTGAGAATTTCCCTAGGGGGCAAAGCTCAGACTCAGGGCCCTCTAAATGGGTGACCCTGGCAATCGGCATGGGGCACTTACCAAATCAGGGGAGGCCTAACTCCAGTGTTTCAGCACATACCAGAAGATACATCATCACCTTGTTAGAGATGTGGGGATGTGCTGGTATTTGACCCTCCCCCCCATGGTAGAAGCCATTTTTACCATAGAGATTTCCCCAAATACCAGAGCATCCCAACGTCTCTGACTACCTGATGATGTGACTTCTGGTGCACTTTAGAAGTGACATTGCTGTCTTGCGGATGATGACACTGAGACTCCAGTGTTGACTTTTTCCACTGCCAGTACATTCCCTGATCCCTGCCAGGCTGAAGATCGCCCATAGACAAGCCTGCCTCATTAAACAAAGGGGGGAGGAGACAAAGCCTAATTTGCTCATTCTGACACATGTTAGATAATGCACTTTCAGAAGCAGACCCATGAGTCCGACAACAATGAACAAAATGATGACACTGAAAAGCTTCCATTTTTCTCTCTTAAAAATCCAAACAATACTTTTATTTCGGAACTTCCCGTTGAAGGGCAGCCTGAGGGCCAGAGGGCTTTGCTGGGGGGCTGTGATCAGCAGAGGGGCAAAGTAGATGTGGCGGCAGTCATGGGGCCAACCCAGTGCCATTTAAAAATTGCAACGAGGCAGTTCTGGCACTTTTAAGGGTACGGGATGCACGTTGCTATAGGTACTGTGAGTTGTCATGGCAACTTTTAAAATGGCGCCAGTAACTAGACGCCATCAGCTCTAGTTTGGGCCAGATGCTCTGACCTAAACAAGCCTCCCAGCTGTTTTTCCCCACTATGTATATTCTTTCCTCATTTCCATTAATTTAGACTTATAAGAGAGGATTCCCACTGCCATGCACCTGATAAGGCACGATTTAAGGAACCATCTCTTCTTCGCTAACGTTTGTTTGCAAAACTGGATGGTTATGTCACATGCTCTTAAGTAGCCATATAAAAACCAAGCTGCCAGGGGCTCATGGGAATTGTAGTCCATGGACATCTGGAGAGCCGCAGTTTGGCCACCCCTGCTGTAGAGGTTTATGGATTTGACTGGATTCTGGAATGCTCTGGGGGGGGGTTAGGATCCCAAACAACAGCTCTGCCGAGGCTGCAATGGAAACCTGGATCTAGAAGGTCCAGAAATGTATTCCTATGATTGCTCACCTTTAATCTATTTCACTCTCAAGGTGGAATCCGGTGGCCTGGTTTACTACAGAGCTGGGTGACCTGAAAAGGGCCACCTTTGGTGCTCAAAAATCTCTAAGTGAATCTGACACCAGCATGCTATACAAGCTCATCAGAAGACCTATGGGGCAGCAGTGACAATGGCAAAACAATCTTACTTTCTCAGCTAATCATTGCATCAGCTAGCTCAACCCCAGTTCAGCTGTTTAATTTTTTTTTTAATTCTCAGGAGCTGGCTATTAGTTGTGAAACCATTGCAAAGTTTGTTGCTGATAAAATCTCTCAAATGCATTCTGATTGGTACACCAGCTGCAATATAGCTGAGACAGTAGAAATGGACTGTCTGGTCGATTTATAGGTCATTTTGACCCAGTTACCGTGATGGATGCTAAAAGGATTTTGGGATTTTTGAAGGCTACCACCTCTCTGGATCCTTTGTCCATCCTGGTTGCTGGAACAGTGTAAGGGTCCTGGTGAATGTGTCCTGATGTCAATCGTCAATTAATTACTAACTCAGGGCACCTTTCCTTGGTCCACTAAAACCAATCGTTTTTCTACCCATTACTTAAAGAAACCAACAACCCAACACTGGAGAAGAATGTTGTCACCTCTAATTTGCCCCCTTCTGGGTAAAAGGGTTGACAGAGCTGTTGCAGAACCATTCACCTGCTGTAGAACCCTTGAAGTTTGGCTTCAGGGCAATCTATGGGATGGGAGACAGAACTGATGACTTCAGCCAGTGATCTCCATTTGAATGGAGACAAAGGCTGGGGTCCTTTGTTGCTCTTGCTGGATCTGTCAGCAGCCTTTGATACTGGGGACCATACCATCCTATTGAGGCCTTTGAAGGCAGAGGTAAAATCAAAGGATGTGGTTTGGCTTGGGTGAAATCATTCCATAGGGACCAGACTCACACGTTTGCTTGGCTTTTATCAGGATGAGGCTTGTCCTGTGGGGTTCCACAAGGATGAGATTTATCTCCTTCCTATTTAATCTCTACATAAAGCCCCTAACAGAAATCTGTCATCATTTTGGAATAGCAGTCATCAATATGCTAATATGCCCATTTCTATAGCTCATTATCCAAATTGCCCGGAGATCTCCATTTGAATGGAGACAAAGGCTGTGATGCCCAGTGTCTAGATGCTGTGGCTAAATGGTTAAAGGGGAACAAGTTGCAACTGAATCCGGACATGATTAAGGATATTGCGCTTCCCGTTTTTTGATGGGATCCAGCTTATACTTGCTGACTCAGTTAACAGCCTTTGGGGCTATACTGGATCCAGCTTTATAGCAGGAGAGGCAAGTTAATGCAGCTGCAAAGAATGCACTTTCGTTTTGTTCTTCAGTTCTTGACCTGGCCCCATAGATCCAGGCTATGATAATAAATGATGGGCAATTTGGATCAGAGAAGCCAAAAAGTACCCAAATCAATGCTGATTGGGTACTTTTTGGTTGTATCCAAATTGCCCTTCCCTGCACTTTACACAGTCAAATCAACCTTATCTGAATTGTGATTCAGTGCCATCAAAGTCAATGGGAAATTTTGGTTTTTTGTCTATTCTGCGGTGGGGAGGGGATTGAGGTAGAGGCACCGTATTTGTAGTGTAGACACAGCAGCCTCTCCTGAAAAGAACCCCCAAATTTCAAAAAGATTGAACCAGGAGGTCCAATTCTATAAGCACCCAAAGAGGATGCCCCTATATGACCATCGTTTCCAATAGTGAGAAAAGAGAAATAAGAACAGAGATTCTCAGGCGATTAGGATTCGGACAAATCTGAATAGTACTGAATTTTTATTTGCTGCACATGTCTACATGGCAGGGGTGGCCAAACTGTGGCTCTCCAGACTACAATTCCCATGAGCCTCTGCTTGAAGAGCCACAGTTAGCCACCCCTGGTATATGGTAACCTTGAAGCTAGACTACTGTAATGCACTCTACATGGGTCTGCTCTTAAAGTCAACTTGGAAATACCAGCTAATACAGAACTCTGCAGGCTCACTTATTTTTGGAAGCTAGGCACAGTATGCATATTGCATCTTTTATCCAACTGGCTACCAGTCAGCTACTGGGTTCAGTTCAAGATCCTGCTTATCACATACTTTGGCCGTACAAATTTGCTGGGCTGCCTCTCAAGCTATGCTCCACTGTGACAGCTTCATTCGCTGGAACAAAGCCTTCTAATAGCAATGGTGGAAACTTCTGTCCAGACGCAGCGGGCTTATGATGACCCCATATGGTTTTCAAAACAAGTGATGTTCAGAGTTGGTTTGCCATTACTTGCCTCTGAATAGTGACTCTGAACTTCCTTGGTGGTCTCCTAGCGCTGCCTAGCTTCCAAGACCTGATGAGATCCAGCTACTCTGTAGGGGTGTGCATTTGGATACAACTGAGACAAAAATATAATCAAAGTCTATTTCAGCATCCCAGCAATATCCAGGATTTTTCAGAAAGCTGAAAAAAATCAAACAACATCCTAAACAGATTTGTGATTTTCTGGAACAACTGCATTGCAGGTTCTCAGGGACTAATTTTTATTTTTTGTTTCTGTGTCTGGGAAATTCTATTAGCTTCCCTCTTGCTCAGTTTCAAGCTACATTTGTCAGTTTCAAGAGGGCTTGCTTCCTTCCTTTGTATTCCCTTCTTATTTTCTTGCACAGAGCTTGCAAAATCCCCCTTCCCCAAGCTTGGATTTCTTGTGATACTGTACTTTGAGAGCTGTCGTTTTAAGCCTGCAATGCTAGTTGCACTGAGTTATGCTGGGTATTCTGCAAATTATAACTGGTTGTGCTGAGCTTATAAAACTCCACCCCCAAATTCGATTTCTTGTGACACTCTGGTATGAGATCCATAAGCCTCTGCAGGCAGACTCCCACACACATCTCATTCTGCAGAATGTATAAAACAAAAGTGTTTGAGAAGGCATTGTTTAAACGAAGGAAATCGCACCCTCATATAATAGAATGGTCCAGTAGGCTGCTTTCACATGGGTATAAGAAAGTAATCTATTGCACTGTTTTTGTGATCCATTTTCTGCATTGTTTATGACATGTCATAATCTGCCCTGAGTCCTCAGAGAGAGAATGGAAAATAAACGTAAATAGAAATAGAAAATATAAATGTGTGTTTGTTTATGTCTGCACTATCTCCGGATTTTGTAACTCAATTCCATTGTTCATTGGATGTTTTATGGATCCTGTCTGATTGCACTGCTTTTTATATTTTGTGCTCTGCCTTAAATCTCAATAAGAAACCCAGGCTCTACATGAAGCCTATGAACAAACAAAAAAACAAATGGCATAAAAGATAGAAGATACCTGCTAAAGTCTGCTGTACAACAAGTTCTCCATTGTACAAGCCACGTACACCTAACCTCTTGGGAAGACGTGCATTTTTAAATCATTATAATCAAAGCAGACATGACTCATTGTATTTCCAAAATCTCCTCTGGGTTTCTTGAATAGTGTTATGCCTGATTTTCAAGGAACCCTACAGCCCACTAACAAATTCCTTGCTTGGCCAACGTGACCAACCCCTACACGGAAACCGTAAATCTGTTGTCGTATGCAGCTGTTAATGTGTATTACTACTAGCAATACAACCCTTGTGCCACATTCAGAACAAGAATCAGCAGTCATAAAGGAACAGAAGCTATGATCCATTTTCCTTAATGAATGAGCAATGACATCTTGACACTAAAAAGCAAACCGACAAACCCTATGCAGATCGTCTAGTGCAGGGGTAGTCAAACTGTGGCCCTCCAGATGTCCATGGACCACAATTCCCAGAAGCCCCTGCCAGCGAACTAGTGAAACTTTGCATATTCAAAGTACAATAAAAAAGTGCAAATGGCAAAACACCAAAGTATTGAGAAAATTCATATGCCCCAAGCCTCCCCCCTGACGAGGAGGGCCACTACAAATTCTCCCAACCCACTGGGCCCCTGTAAAGGTAAAGGTAAAGGTATCCCCTGTGCAAGCACCGAGTCATGTCTGACCCTTGGGGTGACGCCCTCTAGCGTTTTCATGGCAGACTCAATACGGGGTGGTTTTGCCAGTGCCTTCCCCAGTCATTACCGTTTACCCCCCAGCAAGCTGGGTACTCATTTTACCGACCTCAGAAGGATGGAAGGCTGAGTCAACCTTGAGCCGGCTGCTGGGATCGAACTCCCAGCCTCAATGGGCAAAGCTTTCAGACGGCTGCCTTACCACTCTGCGCCACTGTATGAGTTGAATTAATGCTCTTTACAGCATTCCACTGTTCTATAATGCTGCTATTGTTATTATGTTAATGTTATTGTTGTTATCACCTGGTTATTAATACAAATTGAGTTACCTGTATCGTTTCTTGTTTCATGTAAAGCGCCCTGAGCCTTTCGGGAGTACTTGGTAGTCTCCCATCCAAGCACTAACCAGGGTTGTCCCTGCATCGTTTCCAAGACGTGATGAGATCAGGCCAAGATGGGCTGTGCAGGTCAGTGCAGAAAACAATCTGAAAAAGTTCTCGGCTTCTTACCTGTCATAATCCTCTGGGCTTCGTATGGTTCCATATAACCAGTGTTTTCTCCTTTGCCTGTCTTGTTCCCCTCACTTTTGGCATCAAATGGGTCAGAGTAGTCATCTGCTATTATGACCTGAAAAGAGGAGGAGGGGGGAAGAGAAAAGACACTATTTTAGCTGAAGAGGCTTCTGAGACAGGCTTTCTAATTAACTTCACACTCTGGAGAAGCTTCTCAAGTTCAAAATTAAAGGGCTTATGAGGACAGCTCCTCTCCTGGCAGAGACAGGCCAGAGTACTTCAGTTTACGGAAGAGAAGATATTCTCCTGTTGGTCATCCACACAGCCTTGTATCTGCCTCTGTTTATCCGTGCTATGATCTACCAAGGTGTTGAAGCTGTCACACATCTGACATGTTTGGTTTTTGACCACATACACACACCCTCCTACCTTTCCAGCTCTGGACTGAAACCCATTTCTAGAGACACATGGGTGGAAGTCAGATGTTGACTACAAAACAGTTTCTGTTTTATGAGAGAAACGCATTGGACATCTTTAGGTTTCCACCACTCCCGTGTGTTCTTCCTCTTCTGTGTAATTCAGAGACCAAACCCATCCCACATTCCCAACACCTTTGTTTTGTTATGTTTGAAACACAACCTAAATTAACCAACAGAAACAACAACAATTTAAAGAAGTCAGCCTAGCATTTGGCCCAGAGACTCCCACCTCAAAGAAGCAGAAGCATTCCAGAGCTTAGTTGTTTAATTGGTGAAGATACCTCAGGTATAAAGGAGTAAGTACACCTAGTTCCTTTCTCTCCAGTTGTTGACTAGACCTGGCTTGCTGTTTTCAGGGATATTATTGACATAAAAGGCTTTGGGATCACAGGCGGCCTTTCTTACGAGTACCAACTGTGCTTGCCCCACGCTCTCCAGAAGTTCAAGATGGAGGATGTGCAGCTTTGCAGCAAAATTCAAACCATGGTTGAATCTCCTGCTACAAATCTACTATGCATGACTCTTTTTGCATAAAATTATTTGGGTGCTGGCTGAGAACAGGGCCCTCACCGATATAGCCCTCAGGCTCTGGAACACTTCATTTACAGAGGTAGACGTTTAACAAATTTTAAAAATATATTAAAAATTAATGTACTCCCAATTCTTTCAGGAAACCCTTCCAGGACCATCAAGAAACTCCAGGGCTTCGCAAAACCCTGGCTGAGAAAGCCTGACCTAGAATTACAAGTGCTCTCCAGACTACAAAGATCGGTTCTCCTAGCAACAATGGAAGTTTAGGAGTGTGGGCTCCGGGGCATTACACCTTGCTGACCTCCCTCCCTTTTCCAAATCTCTGCCATTCCTAAGTGTTCATTCCAAAAACCTCCAAGAATTTCCCAACCTGGAGCTGACAAGCCTATCATCACTTAGGGTCTGCTGCTTGAGAGTGGGTAAAAACATGCGTACACGTCTGAATCTCATAAACCACACTCACCGTGCCTAATATGCATGGATGTATGCACACAGATACCCTCCCTTCAGTGCATCTGATAAGGCGAGCTTCGTCCCAGGAGACCACAGTGAACCAGAGTCTAAAAGGTGCCTCAGGGCTGATACATTTACCGTGATAATCTGTCAACATCCCAGTGCATAACTACTGCATTCGCAAAAGGGCCTTTTAAAATATTGATGCCGATTTTAAATCTAGTTTGATCCATCAGATTTCAAGTGCTAAAACATGTAATGAAACAGGCCATACTGGAGGCGGCAGGGCGGTGGTAGGAGAAACATCTCACAAGACACACCTTGCAGCTGGTTTTGGTTAGAAAAACCATTACATCTCAGCTCTGCTGCACATTCCAAATGTTTCACCCAGTCAGTCCATCACTTTGCCTTTAACAAGTCTTAAAAATTGACTCATGCTTAATGACAGGATGATGTGCTACAAGGCTGCTCAACAGTACATATATTGTTGAAGTTCAAGTAAAATACAGAGAGAGCGCGTAAGGTCCCAGAAACTAAAAAAATCCACTATCTGGCCACGTGCATACAGCTTGAGGATTTGGCAAAATCCACCAAAAATTACCCGGTAAGAAAAAGGCAGACAACTGCTGTCTGAAGTAAAAACTGTCCAAGCATGTTCATTGCATTTTCTAGCAAAAGAACTGGAAAGTAACAGTTCCTTGAGAAGTTATTAGGGATTCCTCAGATTAGTAATGGCAGTCTTGTGAATGATGAAAGACAGCTAGTCTACTGAATTCTGCAATGCCCAGCCCTGGGGGGGGGGGACCACACATGCATTTTTAGGATATACTCAAGGTGATTCGGAGTGACCGCAAAGCCCAAACCAGGTGAATTGCTCCACATGCAAACAGTCCTATAGATAGCACACATTTTTGCAGTACACACACCTTCTGTCACAGTCGAGCAGGTGGATCTTGGCAGCCAAGCTAATACTGAAAATGTTCCCCGAAGGCCGAAAATTTGGAAAACCTAGATCATAAGATACCCATCCAATAAACTGACACAGCATGGGCGTGCAAACCAAGACAGAATCCCAGGGACAGAGGGAGACATTAGGCCGACCTTGCAGAAATTGACTACGATACGATACGATAACATTTATTGTATGTAGCCAAAGGCCATTACAAAACTAGTCACTTCTTACATAGCCCTTCCCTGCCGAGAGGTGGAGGACAATTCAAGAGTAATTATTGCTTCATCTCCAGAGGGGAATTTTACTATTATTATTATATTTCGGACTGTTCAAGTGTGAGCCAACAATGTCCATCGTCCCGGTGCATAATTTAAGGCGTGTTTGAGGGACTCATTAAATGCAAATTGCTAAAAAGGAAAAGATGACAAGCTCAAAGTGAAAGGGGAGGGAGAAGGAGGGAAGCGTCCCTCCCCCCTCCTCTCCCCTCCAGCACTAAATATCTGTAATGAATGGCTTGTTATTGCAGCTTTAATGGTTGCCTCAAAAGAATTGCTCTGTATCTGCCTCTGAAGTGGGCATGGGCGGGCGATCAGGGGCCCTGTCAGAGCAGGTGTCAGAAGCTGGGGGTGATTAGCTCAAAAGACAACAGTGTGCATCAGGCAAGAAGTAATTTCTCTTAGTAACAAGGGCAGGTTTTATCTGCAAAAGCCCTGCAGCTGAAAACACCATCCATTTACTTCTCTGATGATGCCTTGTCAACTGCCGATAGATAAGTATCTTGGGCACCCCGCCGCTGACACTGTAATGGCTGCCTCTCTTTCTTTCTTTTTAAATGACTGTGCTAAAACGACACCAGGCAGGTCAAAAAAAAATAAAAAAGAATAAAATTGCCTACGGTGGATAATGTATATTTTATTTGATATTTTCCCTTCCCCGTTTGCCAAAAAAACACGAGGGAGTAAATTAAACATATAAAAAGCTGTCAAACAGAATCATGGTCAGATGCTGGTTTTGTTTAAGCGGGTCTGTGACGTATTCCAGAGCCGGGGGGGGGGGGCTCAGCACTCGGGGGCTTTCTAAGGAAGGAAAAAGTGATTTTCTCCTTTTTTAAAAAAAACGACACCAGAAACTTTTGACTGTCCGGGTTTAATAGCTGCATTTTATGGCTGGCGGGAAAAAATCCACTGGACTGGATGCTTGTGAAGAACAGATTTTTGGTGAGGAGAAGGAAGTCTTTAAAACTAGACAAAGTCTGCTTTCTTCTCTCTGACTAGTTGTTTTGTGTGACTGAGCACCCTGGCTATGAAGGATTCTTCTTGCATGCTGCTCACTTGTTTGAGGGCTCATCCGAAAGGCAGGCTTGGGCTGCTGAACCATGAAGAGTTGCGCAGTAATTCCACATGTATAGAAAAGAAAGTCCGTAGCGACTCGAGGCCGAGGCCAGGCCATAACATCATGGGATACTGGCCCCCCTACTTGACACATCCACTGACAGGAAATTATGTATTGTTTTAAAATTTAAAATGTTGTTCACCACAGGCAGTGTACAAATAAAATATTTATTATTTTTATGCCAGCAGTTACTAGCTTGCACCCCCCCCCCCAACCTTCTAGCATCAAACAGATACTAAGATCAGACTAAGGGTCAACACTCAAATACTGTTATTCAGGACAACAATATTATGAAGCCCAGCAATGGCTGCATTTGCCTTCTCAACAATAAAATATCCCTGAAAGATACAGGTGGGTAGCCCAGTTGGTCGGAAGCAACAGAACAAAAGTTGGAGTCTGGTGGCAATTTTAAGACCAATAAGGTTTAATTCTAGGTGTGCATTTTTGTGTGCATGCACGATTCATCAGATGCACACGGAAGCTAACATCCAGAATTAAACTTTTTAGTTGCCACTGGATTCCTCAAAAAAAACAAAAAAACCCTTCAGAACATTAACAGCAGCCCAAAAGAAACATGCCAACATCAAAATCCAGTTTGCTCACAATGAGAATGAACTTGACTCATCAAAGACACACAGGCACACACACACACACACACACACACACACACCTTTTCTTCTCCCTTTGTGTGAGGGACAGAGATTGCAGGTTTCCTGATCTGAAAGTCTTTGACCCATCTAAGCACAATTTGGTGCCGTGTTCTAATTCAGATACCATAACCGCTTGGCATGTTTCTGTCCCACAATGGCTTTGTCCGACTTCAGAATGAGAACGCTGCAATTTGTTACAGCTTCCCATGCCCCCAGTCAGAATTCACAACAAACGGAGATTAGATCAAAGACTAGGAAGTCTTCAATTGCCTTTGGGTGCTGGGGAAGGAGGGGCAGGAAGCAGGTAAACTGGAAAGCGAATCAGGCAATTCCTCACCAACAATCCAGAAATCAACATCTCTGGATATGAAGAAATTGTGCCAATAGGGTTTTATTATCGTTAGTCCAAGGAACCTTGCCTGCTCCCCTCCCCCACCCTATTTTTATCTTCACAACAGCCCTTTAAGGTAGATATGGGCTCGGAGATACTGACTGGGCCAAGGTTGTGCAGTAAGCAACATGCAGGAGAGGAAGACTGGAGGTCTTTTCGGTTTTAATCCAATCACAACGCAACGGAGCTCCCCTAAGAGGTGTTCACGTGCCTATATGCCTGAATCAAGAGCCACAGATGTAAACCTGATGTGCACTCAAATACCATCCTCTATCCAGATGAACTTGCTTTCAATAGCATGAGATCTTTGAATGTCATTTCAGCCAAGTGTTTTTAATGGCACTTCAGCGCAGAATCACACAGGAATACCTTTTAAAAGCATCGCTAGAGATGGAACCTGGCAGCAGAGCATAGGTCAGTGTAGTCTAGCGGTTAAGAGAGGTGGACTCTAATCTGGAGAACCGGATTTGCTTTCCCACTCCTCCATCCGAAGCCTGCTTGGTGACCTTGGGCCAGTTGCAGTTCTCTCAGAGCTCTCTCAGCCCCACTTACCTCTCCAGGTGCCTGTTGTGGAGAAGGGAAGGGAAAGCGATTGTAAGCTCCTTTGAGACTCCTTCGGGTAGAAAAAAGTGGGGCAAAAAAGAACTCTTCTATGCCACAGGGCCTGGCCTAAGAGAGTCCCAGAGCTTTGGTGCCATGACCAAGAAGAAGTGAGCACTAACTCATGAAAGTTCGCACTGGAATAAATGCTGTTCATCTTTAGGGACCCACTGGACTCAAGTTTTCTTTTGTTATTGAAGATCAGCCTTTCTCAACTTTTTTATCAAAACCCCTGAAACATCCTTCAGGCTTCAAGAAGCTGTGTAATTGCCCACCCAGGGCCCCTCCCCTCCCCTCCCCACCTCCTCCAGGCCCACCATTGGCCATTTTGGGAGGTGGGGTCAGGGGGTCATATCACCCAATAAATGTTTAACCAATTTAAAACATATTAAAATATATAAAAATTAACTCCCATTCGGGTAACCCTCTACGGCAGGGGTAGTCAACCTGTGGTCCTCCAGATGCTCATGGACTACAATTCCCTTGAGCACCTGCCAGTTGGCAAGGGCTCATGGGAATTGTAGTCCATGGACATCTGGAGGATCACAGGTTGACTACCCCTGCTCTATGGCTTCACGAATCCCTGGTTGAGAACGTCTGTCGTCGATTAATACAACCACCTGCTGGAATTACTGGCCTCCCTTTCTGCTGAAATTAGCAGTCTTCCCCCAAACTTGTCTTTTGGGCGAGAAGTTTGTTTCATCTGGACACCAAAGTGGTGCGGAGGTGTTTCCACAACAGCCGAGCCATTCCATCACCTACCTACATTTGCACGCAGCTTTAATTAACTCTTGTTATGGAAACATTGAAATTAAAATCCTACAACTGTTAAAATAAATAATTGCTTATAGCCCACAATGCTAATGCAAACACAAAGTGAATTACGCATCGGAAATGGAACACTTCTATTTGGCTTTTATCCTAGAACCCCCAGGAGAGCCAGGCAGTTAGAAGTTTTGTTTAAAACGCAATTAAACAAAGTTAATGAACCCTGCAAAAATATGGTTTTGAATATGATTATCATGCAAGATGGAGACAGAGGATGTCTGCAGGGCTGAGAAAAAAATAATCTATTCCTTTTTCTTTTTCCTGCACTGCTGTCAGAAGACACCACCAATTTATAACGTATGCATCCCCCTGTTTTTGGCTTCATGGAATATATATTTCATAATAACATTAGACAGTGGTCAAATAATCTGCCAACTGGCTAGTCCACTGGCTGGTGGGATCTCAACTCTAGGCCTACAATCTGCGGGAGACTTAAATCCATACAAACTGATCTTTTACTCAAACCCACAAGTCAATAGTACTTCTGAGCCCACCAAAGCCAGCCAAAGCATGTACTTCCCCTACTGTCCAACTGGACTATCACTACTCAAAGTAATTGATTACAATTTGTGGCTGGAAGGCAATTCCAAAAAGATCTATCATGATTCCTGGAATCAATATCTGAAATAAATCAAGCGTTCTCACTCTCGTAAACACAGAACTCGGCAAAAAAAAAAAAAAAACCTCCCCAGCTAATCCCTGGTATCTGGGCAAACATGGCAGCCTGGTCTGTTTCAAAGGGAGATACGGCCCTACATTCTAATTAAAATTAGATATACAACCCAAGGGCTGTCAAGAAAACCTCCAGCTGCCTACGTTGCTATTTCAGTTTAAATTACAATCTAGAAATTCTTAGTTTAGATAAAGCAGCTGGCCTGGGATGACACATGGTTTCTTTTATACTTGCTGACAGTTTAGGAAAAAAAAAAGGGAGGGGGGGGAGAAAAAGTCAAACTCTGGAGACTGTGTATTTTCATTTTTTTGCATGTGTGTTTTAATATTGCATATTTAAAATTTTAGTTCTTTGTCTAATAAAGAGCGAAAGGTAGGCTGTGAGCTCCTCTACAGCCAATGAACTGCCCCCCCCCAGTCCATATAGGTCTTTAGGAAGCTAACAAGCACAATTAGCTACTCCCCCTATTTACCCCTCAGCAATAGGATTTTTCTATGCAGAAGCAGCGCTAAGGAGAAGTGAATTCCCCATTCTTGCTGCTCCATTCTATCCTCACAATGGCCAGCCTGTGAAGAAGGTTAAAGGCAAGGCAACAGCACCTGCCTCAAGGTGATCCAGCAATCTTCATGGCACAGTCAGGATTTGAACCTAAAACTCCTAGTCCGACACTATAACCACTATAGTATGCTGGTCCTTTAGAGCAGCCTTTTCCAACCTTTTGAGACTGTGGAGGAGTCCCTGAAATAATTTTTCAGAATACAAGGCGCCCCGGAAGTGATGTCAGCTGTCCACGCCCCCTCGCCCCACCCCCGGAAGTGACATCAGTCTCTATGCCCTTAGCCCTCCTTTTGTTCCCTCCCACCCCCTTTACTACTACTATGGTGGCTCTGCCTCATGTAGAATGGAAGGAAGAGTAGCAGCTGAGAAGACAGCCCAGACTACCCTCCCATATCATGCCACTTCAGAGCTCCCATGGAGCCCCAGATCCCTGATTCGGAATCCAGAGTCCCTACGGGAGCTCGGCAAATCCACATGATTACAAACGTCCTGACTGAGGCTAAATGAATGCAAGGGAATTTGTTTGCTTACCATTCACAATACTTTTCTCAGACTTTTTTTAATCTCTATGACAGAATCTCAAGGGCAACAGCAAGTTGGAGACTAACTGCTTTGGAGTCAATAATTAAGTATTTGGGTTCCTAGCAAAGGACTTCTTTCCTGGAACTCAGAGTGTCGGCTAGTGGGGTATACAATTACCAAAATGTTTTGGCTAGAAATTTTCTAATGTTCTACGAAGTCCCTTTAATGGGAGAGAAATTTGGCCAGTCTGCCTCCAATTAGTAGTGTTCTCATCTATTAAAAAAAAAAACCATACAAAGAATGCAGAAATATCTATGCAGAAATTTAGAATAGGAAAAGGGGTTGGGACAGGCATTCCCAACCAGGGGTCCATGAACCACCAGGGTTCCACGGGAATCTGGGAGGGGGTCTGCAGCCTCTCCCCTCCTGCCTTAATGGACTCAGCCACAAGCTATGGAAGCATGAGTGAGTTCTCTCGTGGTTTCTGCACCTGGGAGAGGGCAGAGCCTGCATGCCTAATCTAGGCTTAAACCCCCTAGCTCTTTTCCCCTCAGTCCTCCTTGAGCCTGCCTATTAACATGAGTAGTGATGTCACTTCCAATAACATCATTTTCAAGGGTGTAGCAAGGAGGCGTGGCCAGATGACATCACTTCCAGGTCTCCTTGAAGCCTGGAAAATTATTTCAGGGACTCCTCCATGGTAAAAAGGCTGGGTTAGGGGGAGGGCATTATGTAGCACCACTGACCCGGCAAAGAGAACCTTTTAAGGGGTTTCCTTTGGCACTGACCTCAAAATACAAAACACAAATGATATCCAGTCACCAGTGCTTTTTAGAGGCCACTGAAACATGTAACAATACATGGCAATGAGGAAGCACCGGATGACTTGGGAGGGAGAGTTCTGCCAAGTCACAGCTGACTTACGGCCACCCCATAGGACACAGGCAGAGGTGAATTTGGCCACTCCTGTCCCCTCTCTGGGAGGTACACCATGCTGCCCAGACTGTGAAGCAAACAGTGATGTTCAATTAGGATTAGGAGATGGAGGCAAGGCAGGGATCAGAAGCCTCATACGAAGAAACCTAATCACCGTCTGCAGTCCATCAGAGCAGAATAACCTACCAAGAAATACGCCAATTGACTGAGACGACTTCTATATCACCGGATCAGCCTGGTAGGCAATTTAAAGCATGAACATTCAAACTGGGGAGTTCATTCCCAGTCTCGTTTACCCATTATGCCAAATCAATTCTGCTTGGCGAAAAACCAATTAAACACCCTATTAGTTTACCAATGGGCATCAAATTTATTAATGACAAGGAGGAGCAGCTCAAATGCAGTACAGGCTTATTTATCCAAACTGCAGTAGGGAGGCCCAGATCACTTAAATAATGAGAAAAGATGTTCACACTAGATTAGTTCACGCAGGCCGGTAGTTTCCCGGTAGCTCAAAAACTGACAACGTGCAAACTGACTCCTTTGAAAAATGTTGTCTGTGAGGAATGAACTTGATGCCCCAGTGGGAGTTCCACAAATCTTTTTAAAAAGATAAACTGCAGCAGCATATAACTCTTATTGGACTGGGGCTGCACAAGGGGCCCCTTCCTTTCATTTCCACATGGCTGTCAAAACCGCCCTTTCCCCATGCCGCTATCAGCCTGGGAAGGGGAAAAGACAGGCATGAGGGGATGCCCATCTTGTTTCCATTCCGGAAGAACAGCAACATGGGTTTCAGTAAGTAAAACATTAGCTCTTCCTCACCAATGACCACCGAATCTGCAGAATTCGACTGCTGTGTAGCAAAAATGCTGTAAAGAGCCAATTGTGAATCTTTCTGAATCTTGTCTGAGGCTATATGCAAAGTCTACCTCTGATTTTTGATGGGTGATGGTCAATGATGCAGGCTGGACGATTTCCCAGAGCAATTTCAATGTTACATTTTTCCGTGGCAGAATTAGGCCCTGTGCATATAACTTGTGTGCTCATCTATAGTTGTCAAAGCTGCTACGTTGCAAATCCAGCGTGTTAGATGGGCTTACGGTGGGATATGAAACACAGACCAATCCTAGTGCCTCATACACGGTGCATTTGCCTTCTTTGCAAACATTATTTAACATTTAAATTTGAACTGGGAAATTTTCCTGTTTCAAATTTTCCTGGAAACCCACATCACTGGCAATGGCTTGTTCACACAAGTAATGGGTCATGCTATGAACCAATTAACCATTGAACATGCATATGGCAAACAGCCTTTGTTGTGCTAACTTTAAGATGCTCCGGGAAGAGTAGAATACAGCAACTATGACTATGGCAGAGAGTGAAGGCATATGTGACATTTTCCGGGTAGTCATAGAATCATAGAGTTGGAAGGGGCCACACAGGCCATCTAGTCCAACCCCCTGCTCAATGCAGGATCAGCCCAGAGCATCCTAAAGCATCCAAGAAAAGTGTGTATGCAACCTTTGCTTGAAGACTGTGACTACTGTCTCTTCTCCCCAAACAAACATATAACCTTTCTGTCCTGGGTGTAAGCTCTGGAAAACCAAAGGATACTACAGTGTGTATGTGTATCTTAAATTGAAGCATGGACAAATTATTTGTAGTCCACTCTCTACTTACTGCATCCTGTGACTCAGTAATGCAACAGCTCCACCAATCCCAAACCTGTTTTGAAACTGGATTTTTTTTAATTGCACAGGAGAAGGACAAACACAACTATACATAAAAGGCTGATTTTTACAAAGTGTTTCTGAGAAGGCAGAAAGCTCACTTGGAACATGAGAGTAAAGGCTGAGTATTGAGACCCCTCCTGGGTCTCAAAAGGCTAAACAAGCATTCAAACTATTGTCACTCATTCAAGTGGGTAGTCGTGTTGATCTGAAGCAGCACAACAAAACAAAATCAGAGTCCAGTGGCACCTTTAAGACCATGTCATTCATGTTGGTAGTGCTAGTTGTGAAACCCAGTTCACTTTATGGCTGATCCACCAAGAACAGACCCTGATGCCCACCTTGGCACAGAATTTCACAGGGGTCTACAAGAACTCCTGCGGAAAACCAATGTCTACATTTCCAGTATTTCCCCCCTTCGTCTGTTATTTATTGGGTATTGTAACTCTGCATGCAAGAGGATCTGGAATGGGCTCTCACTAGGTTACACTTGGCTGTTGAACTCACCCTCTTAGGGGCTAGACCAGGCTTTCTCAATCAGGGTTTCTTGAAACTCTGGGGTTTCTTGACGGTCTTGGAAGGGTTTCCCACATGGGTGAGAGTTAGTTAATTACATATTTTTTAACTTGTTAAACATTTATTGGGTGATGTTGGCCCGTCCACCCTTCCCAAAATGGAGGGACCAGGAAGGAGAGGGACTCCGGGTGGACATGTACACAGCTATGCTTCCCAACCATATTCTGCATGGTTGCATCACTTCTGGGGTTTCTCGGAGTCTGAAAAATGTTTCAGGAGTGTCTCAATGGTGAAAAAAGTCGAGAAAGGCTGGGTTCGATGTTGGGCCTCCCTGGCCATTGTTTGCTTTCTGTTTCATCTTAGATAGGCCGTCTCTTCTTCTCTTACCTGGGCTTGGAGCTGTAGCAAGTTAACCTTTCTGAAGTTAATCTATTCACAATGTTAAACGTCATGTAAGATATGCTTCTATTTTTGTAAGTAAAATTACTTTGTTACTTTTGGCGTCAGATCATCTTTGTAATTTGTTTGAACAGCATCTCCCCCTTTACTGGGGAACAGGGAAGATCAGGGTTACTGCATAAAACTTCTGTGTCTCTAAGACAATTGTTGTTGTTTTTTTACCCAACAGGACAGCCCCTGTTGCTCATCCCTAATTTGGCACAGAATCTCACAGAACGCAAAGTAGAGTTTATAAGTGCTCTTGTGCAAAAGCAGGCTAGACATTTCCAGTATATCCCCCCCCCCACCTTCATCTGTTATTGTTAAAGCTGCTGCAGCAAATTAAGCAATTCCTGAACTGAAGGATCTTTGCCAACTGTTTTTTAAAAAGATAAAATTCAAAGCATTTAAGTAATCTAATTGGCTTGGAAGTGTAAAATCAAAGACAGATGCCCTTTGACAAAAAAACAAAACAAACAAACAAACAAACAAAAAACACCCAAAAAGACAAACTGCAGCAAGTTTTTGTTGGATT
Organism: Paroedura picta; assembly: GCF_049243985.1. Classification (NCBI taxonomy): domain Eukaryota; kingdom Metazoa; phylum Chordata; class Lepidosauria; order Squamata; family Gekkonidae; genus Paroedura; species Paroedura picta. Next base: position 96,142,794 of record NC_135375.1, read on the forward strand.
TTTGTTTTTAAAATGGGCTATCACCTTTCCTGCACATTTCAATAACCACAAAAAATACTGGGCTGTAACTCTTGGCAGCAGAATCTTTCTACCCAGATTCCTTTTAGCCGGGCTTAATGAAAACACAAACTTTCAATTGCTGGAGGGGACCAGGACCTGTTTCTCTGCCAACTAAAATCAGGTAAGGCCAAACGACATTGTACAATGCAGCCGCTTCTTAACAATAAGCTCAGGGGCTTCAGAGCATTTTTCAGGAGGAGGAAAATGGCAACAGAGAAGGCGAAAATGTTTCTGTGTGGTACATACCATCCTGTTTACCACCTCAGCACTCTGCTACCTCGCTACCATGTTGTTCTGTTGCATGGCCAAAGCGGGTCTCGGGGTAGCTGCTTTCCCTTTCAACCTCACTGCCCCTCCCCAATTTGGAACAGGCTTCACAAGCGACGAATGGATTCTGGAAGATCTAGCAACAGGACCGAGAGCCAGCTTTCTGTAGCCGTGGCTCTTAATTCCCCCCTCCTCCACACACAGCCAGCTGGGTGACCTTGGGCCCGTCATAGTTCTCTCAGAGCTGTCTCAGTACCATGGACCTCACAGGTTGTGGGGAAAGGAAGGGGAGGTGACTGTAAGCTGCTCTGAAACTCCTTTCGGGTAGTAAGAACCGAGGTACAAAAATACCCAGGGCCATTTCGCACGGCTTCAAAATAGCACAATGGTTACTAATTGGAAACGCTACTAATTTGCCATAACCCACGACGTCGTAGACAATCTGCAACAATCCTGAAACTGACCCGCAAAAAGCGCTTCGTTGTAGCGCTTTCAGGGGAATCCAGAAAAGTGGATTCACCCTCCGGATAGCGATACACTCCTGCAACCAATCTGCAACAGTAGCGCTAAAGACCTGTGCGTTACCATTGTTGCTGGTTCTTCAAAGTCCCTCCTCCTGAGCCTGTCCTCCAAACTTCCGGCGAAGCGATCGCCATTTTTTTTTTCTCCGAGCGAGCAGGGATAAACGCACCAGCGAGCCTCTTTCTGTTTAGAGGCTTCCCTGGCTTCAGTCCTTCACCTTTAGTCACTAAGCACAAACCACATAAAAGCCCGTTTGCTGAAATAAAGTCCCTTTATTTTTTACACATAAATTCAGCCGAAAATCAGGCCCGTGAGAGGGGGGGGGGATTTTTTTTTTATCACTCGAGGCAGCGTGCCAACGATCATACAATCAAACGACAGCTCACATTAGGCAGCTGGATGGGTCTCTCCGTTGCAACGAATCTACCTAGATTCGTTGCTATGGGTCTGTTTTTTTTTAAAAAAACCTTTCTTAAAGGGAAAGGGGCTGTTTGGGAGCATGCTAACGGCTGCCCATTGGCTGCTTGACGGCCAGGGGCGGGACGAGCTTGGCAATAGCGCTTCCTTTCTAGCGATTTCTGCCGAGACCGGAAGCCTGTGGGAAACGCTAAAAAACGCAACTGATTCCACTACAAAGGCAGGTATGCATAACGACGAATTCCACTATTTTAAATGGCGATTTTTCATTCCGCAAACAATTTGCAACAAAGATCCCCGTGCGAAAAGGCCCCCAGTTTCTTCTTCTTTTTCTGGCTTGCCCCTAAACATTCCTCTCTCCTAGTCGCTTTGCTTCCTGCAGATTAGCAGTTGTGAAGCAGATTCAAATCCAGCAGTGCCTCAACAACCAACAAGATTTCCACGGTAAAAACTTTGTGAGAGTCAGAGCTCCCTTGGTCAGATAAACTAAGCACTGGTATGGAATTTCCACCTGGGTGAAAGCACCAGGAGCTCCACACACACAACAGCCCTATGTATTCTCTGAATAAATGTGGACAGAGAGGGGAATGTGCAGGCCTCACCCACTGGCTCCCCACCACTGCTTGGGGGTTAACACATGGGGAAGGGAGGTTTTCCAGTCTGGGGGACTTATTCATGGGTGGATGTTTCAAAGAACGGAACTCCCTCAATTGCAGTGCAAAGTGGTACACGGTTCTGTTTTAGCCCTTTGGAATTATTCCGCCTTATTACCATGTTGTTCCGTTGATGTCTAGAGCAGGTCTCAGAGTGGCTACTTTCCCCTTCAGCCTCGCTGCCCTCTCCCCAGTTGGGAATAACCTTCGCAAGAAGAAGAGTTGGTTTGATGTAGCTTTTCCAAGTCAACAGAGTCCCAAAGCAGCCCTCAGCACCAAGCTGGAGAACGATAAAGGAAACTCCAGGCACTCAGTGGGGAGACACGTGCCATAATCAATGGGCAGGAAAGACAAATGATGGCTGGGATGGGTGTGGGGTTTTTTAGATCAACCTTTCTCCACTTCTTTCCCTTGAGAAACCAGAATCTGGTTGGTAAGCAAAGTTGTGTGTACACGCCCATCACTGGCCATTTTGGGAGGGTCAACATGACCATATATGGTCATATCACCCAATAAATGTTTAACAATTATTTTTTAAATGAAATATTAATTAACTCCCACCCGTTCAAGAAACCCTTCAAGAAACCCCATGAGGGCCCAGTTGAGAATTCTTTGTTAGTGAGTTGAAACTTAATTTTAAAAATCATAATTTTAATCTTAAACAATCTGTTTTGTGTATTTTAACCATGTTGTAAACTGCCCCAAGCCCTTTATGGCAGAGGGTTGTCTAAAAACATGTCTATGATAACAACAACAACAACAAAGTTATTAGAAACTGCCTATGGAAAATGCAAATTGCAGGAAACAGACAGATTGCAGCTGGGCATATTCAGATCCTGCAGCTCTTTAGGGACATGGCTTCAGAGCACAGTACAGTTAGCTCAGAGACCCCTTGGGCTTCCTTTTGTTACAAAAGCAAAACACTTAGCATTCTTAGACCTAGCAACAGGATTAAGTTTACTTTCCAATACAGTTGCTTTTCTAATCATCAGGATTACTTTGGGTATAATCCTATCATGATTAATTACCGGATAGCAGGTGGATTAGGACAGTTTATTACACAGAAAAGCTTTACAAATTATCCACATTTCTGGCTGACAGTGTCAGAAATACATCACCGTGCATTGCATTTAGATATTTCTCCCCGTGGAAATCCATTCTATATTTATTCATTCAATAGTTTTGAAATCTCTGCCCTCCCCCCAACTTTTATTTAAAAGAAACATTTTGTTTTGGCTCATATGCTAGAGAAGATGTGACTGGATGTTACAGTGCGCTTAAGAAAGCTGAAAATTACTTATAACGTCCCCATCAAGTCTTTATCTAACAGAGAGTTCACAAAAGACTGGTTCAAGTTAGTTTAAGAATTGTGTGGCTCCGTATTTCCTTGAGCGCCATTAATGCCCCCTTCCCCTAAGACCGAACAAACTTGAAGATCACGTCTGGAATATCACATCCCTCAAATGCTCTGCGATTGCCAGCAATGCTTCACTAATTTGTCAGGCAGCACTGCCATGACAGCCCGTTAAGAGTGCTGTCTAATTGACTCTCTTTTAACAGTTTCTATGAAGCATGAGGAAGGGATAGATCAAACCCACCCAATGCCTTTGGCTTGCAAGATATTGTGGACAGTTCAGGGCCAGGGCCAGCCATACCTATGGGACATATGAGCACCTTTTCTAGGCTAGCATCATGGAGATCAGTTGTTAGATGAAACTGAGCTTCAGATGCACCAGTCAGAAGGCAAGTGTGTTGTCATGGTTGGACCAAGGGTGGAAGGACCCTAGTTGAAACACCTACTTCAAGCGATGAAGCTAACTAGGTGACCTTGGACCAGTCACACACTGTCAACTCAACCTAACCCCTCAATGTTGAGAGATGAACCATCAATACGGCTTGAAGGAGAAACATGGAATTAAACGTGTGCGTATGAGGGAGAAACCCAGAACATTGGCTTTCTCAATCAGGATTTTGTGAAACGTAAAAATGCTGAGAAAGGCTGGACTAGGATTTGGGAAACCCAAGTTCAAATCCCTCTCGGCCATAGAAAGATGCCGTTAGATAGAATGATGCCGCAGAATGATGACTCTCAGCCTAACCTGACTCACAAGAGTGCTGTGTGGATAAAATGGCTGAGGGGGAAATGAAGTACACTGGTTTGGATTCCTATTAGGGAGAATGGCCAGGTATCAACAAAGCAAATGAGAATGAGAGAGAGAGAGAGGGAGAGAGAATGAATCAGGGGGTCAGGTACTGTATACTCCTATCCCATTCTGTGCCAGAAGATACTAGGTCCAGATAAGTTAATGAGGCTGTGTCCCAGCTGTAGACCACAAATCTTCTGGTTTAAACCTGCAAATCCCTGCCAACAATCCACCAAATCTCCCCCCAAAAAGGAAAAACAACTGCTGGTTGAATCCCTTTTCCCTGCTAACATTCTGCTGGGCCTGAATTCAAAACCCAGATTAACGTCACTCACAATAATTTGTTTGCCTTAGTTATACTCTACCCTTCTGCAAAGCACCCAGAGAGATTAACAAGACTAAAATACCCCAAAAAAATTGCTCATAAAACATTCGGCAGCAGCATCAAGTTATAAACCTTTCAACCCCCTCCCCCTCCAACTCAAAACTACCAATCCAGCAATAAAACCTTTCAACGGCAACATCCAAAAAGCTGCAAAAGCCGCAGCAACAGGAGCCTGGGACCAAAGCTATCGAAACTGGACTCCACCTCTTACGCTCACCCTCTGGGGAAATGTCTTCGCCTCTGCCGCTGCAGAAAAACAAGACACAGAAACCACCCAAGTGTCCTGGCCTCCGGTTTCATGATTCCTAAACTCTTATTCCAAAGATTTAGCACCCACAATACCAGGCTCTAGGGCGTTAACAGCAGAGAAACTACCGTTCCACCTGGACAGAAATCTGTTTTTTGACAAACGTAGAGCATCGAGAGAAAGATATACAGCCCGTGTGGAGGAAGGTGTATTTCAGGCCTGAAAGGCAGCTCTGCAGGTTTGAAGGATGACTCTGCCCTGTGCTTTAGCGACCCATTCCAGGTGTCACCTGAGCATGCTGAATTGTATCTACAGATGTGCAACAACAAGCCGTGTGGCGGGATGAGAGAGCCAAAGGGTCTCACAAGCCCAAGTCCTGTTGTGAAGACAAAGGGAATTCTCAGTCCTCTGTGTAAAAATTATCGTGAGGCCGTCTCTGACTGCAGCTGAAATAACTGGCTGCACAATCTCCAAGAAAGTACAACCAAGAAGAAAGATACGGAATTTCCAGGGAGAACGATGGAAAACTTATTCCAAGTGCCCCAAAGCTCTTTGTGTGCATTATTATGAGAGACTCAAGTGTCTAATGATTAGAGACCCGTGCTTATAGCCCTATCCTTTTGGCATCATTCATTCTACAGGAATAGTCACTATTTAAGACTAATTAGGTAGATTAATTATTGCTTCCCAGAGGTCCTTCTCACCAATGGCAGCAAAGCTTAAGCATATGTAAATGTACTTGTGAATTTCCATCCCATCTTGCCACTGATTTCTCTCTCTCCCCCTTGGCTATCTCCTTATTGATAAAATCTATATTTTATCTTTCTCCGCAAGGCAGGGACCTATCTTCCTCCCCAGCCCCCTTCTCAGTTACTCTGTAAAGCATTCTGTACACCAGCCTTTCTCAACTTTTTTACCATTGAGAAAACCCTGAAATATTCTTCAGGCTTTGAGAAGCCCCAGAAGTGGCGCAAACATGCAGAATATGGCTGGGAAGCAGAGCTGTGGACACCCCCATCTGGGGTCTCTCCCCTTTCCACCCCCTCCAGTCCCATCATTGGCCATTTTGGGAGGAGGGTGGTTGGCCAACATGACCAGATGTGGTCATATCACAGACACACACAAATGGAATAGACCATTGTACTGGAAAATACACTAGCCCCTGCTCCCTCCCAGGCAGGCCAACTGAGGCCAAGAGCCAGGGGGAGCACAGGCGGGGACCCCGTGCCTCACCCTGTGTCCTGGGCAGGCCCGTTGAGGCCTGGTAAGGCCATGGCCAGGACTGCTCAGGGCAAGCACTGGCAGGGTCTCCCTTCCTCTACCATCAGGCCCACAGTTCCAGGCCTCTGCCCTCCCTTCCAGCTCTCGCTGGCTTATGGTGGGCTGGCACTTCTTCCAGATGCAAGAAGTTGGAGGGGGATGCAGCCAGGGGCAGATATCCTTCCTTATTGGCCATTCATTGATTGGCGGTTAGTCAATGAGTCCCAACTCCTCCCATCACTCCCTTACAGTTTTATTTACCATATATATATCAGATCAGATCAAATCAGATATAAAATTAAATAAAATTAATAAAATTAATTAAGTTAATAAATTAATAAAATTAAAATCTACCCATTCAGGAAACTCTTCCAAGGCTGTCAAAGAAACCCCAGGGTTTCATGAAGCCCTGGTTGAGAAAGGCCTGCTGCAGACAGGCAGGATGATATAAAGCATGAGAACGGTTGGATCCTATGAACTGTCAATGCAATGGCAGATTTTCCCTGCCTTCCCCTAGCACCCCCCGCCCCGTAAGTCCAGAAGTGTTGATGCTGAAAGTTGGCAACCCCAAGGACACTCCTGTGGGCGCAGGAGTAGTGGGGAGAAGGGAGAGCTTTAATCACCAAGCTTTCTTTAGCCAGTACTAGTGGGAAGGGAGTCATGTTGCCCAATTTCACTACAGCCCAACCCACACACGGCATGGAAATCTGACCTTCCACACAGCATACTTGGTGGGAGTTCTGCCCTGCCAACCTCTTGCACTGTCAGCTGATAAGATCCAACCAAATGTATAAAATGGGTGTGGGAAAATAAAAACAACCTTGAGGAAGGCGGTCAAAGATGGAACACATAAGACGATTAAATGCATGAGCACCAAGAGTATTATGCCTGTGATATGGGGCATGTGAACAATTGTTTAATTCCCAGAGAAATGCGACCTAATGTGCACATTTTCCCCAGTAGGGAAAAAAAAATCCTTCTTTACTTGAACGACTGTTGACTAATCTTTAATAATGCCAAGAAAACTGATGGCTGAAGCAGCTTTATATTAACTGTAAGCTCATTTTATTTTGTAATTTTCTGCAAGACTCGCAGCTGCTCTGGCAACAGACATTAATAAACATTTCTAAAACAAATCTGCGGCATTATACATGCCAGCCAACACAAACTTTCACACACGCAGGCAGAGAAACTGATTTACAGCTGGGAAAAGAAATCCCCTGCATATCTAAAGGTACGCATGCTCGACTGCATGTGCGCAGAAGAGACGATTCTGCAGCAGGCAACCGCATACCGCATCACACCTCCAAGGGCACAGGGCAAAGGGCACGTTAGCAACAGTGATGCCTCTGAACTTTCTGTGCATTCTGGGTCATGTGACTAAGGGGTCATGTGACAGACAATTCTCTGTACCAAGGCTATACATTCTGCCTATCTGGGGACTACAACTGTTAGTTAGCAGTCTAAAGCAAGCTGGAGGATTACCAGGGTTATGCTCTGAATCCAGGAGCATCCCAGCTCCTATGCTTAAGGCTACATGTAGCCCCGTGTACATGGGAGGAGGGAAAGCATGATATAGTATATGGGTCCGGAGTGGGGTTGGCAGCTCTGGGCTGGGAAATACCTGGAGATTTTCAAGATGGAGATGGGGGCGGGGAGGGACCTCAGTGGAGTAGAATGCTATGGAGTCCACCTTCCAAAGCAGCCATGTTCTCCGGAACTGATTGCCTTAGTCTGGAGTTAAGCTATAATTCCACAGGATCTCCATCTGGAGATCAGCAATCCTAGTACAGAGACAAAGTAGCATCCCCAGCACTGACTGGCAGCAGCACTTTCAGCTAGAAAAGCAGCCTGCACTCTCTAGAAGCCGGAGGAATGGAGTTGTATGGCTGTGTGTTGCTCAGAAGTAGGCTTGGGCTGTTCATCCTTGGGTTTGTCCTTGCAGAGCTTTATCTATTATTTGCTTCATTCTATCAACAAAAGCCAGCTCCAAACAACTTTTACTGACCGATGGGCGATAACTAATGTCAATAATAATCACACTAACATCCAGTCCCTTTTCTTCCTGACACACATAAGCTCTGGGAGTTCAACTGGTATCATCTTCATGCGCCACCATTGCATTCAATGGGCAGTGCAGCCAGTTCCTCAACTCAGCTCAAATGTGTCCTCTGCAGAAATGCCACCTTCTGCATGCACAGAAATGCATTCTGGCTTTTGACACCCAGCCACCTGTCACCAATTATTGAAATGGTAACCTCAGTTTGGGACAATCAACATGCATGACTTTTCTCTAACAAAGTGAACTGCTTGGTTTGCTGTTCAGATATCTTTCTTGCACAAAAGCTCACAAATAAGTGCAGGATCTTGCAGTCAAGACAGATGCCACCAGTTGTGCAACCACCAAAGAGAAGGCGATGTCAGGTCACACTTTCTACTATACACAGGTACACAGAGGGGGTCAAACTAAATGATATCTGCATTCTAAGGACCTCTGATCATGATCTGGAGCAGGGGTGACCAAACTGTGGTTCTCCAGATGCCCATGGACTATAATTCACATGCTGGCAGGGACCCGTGGTAATGGTAGTCCACGGACATCTGGAAGCCAGTTTGGCCACCCTTATCTAGAGGATTGACAATTGGACACTTACCATGAAGGGTCCTTCTCCTCTGAGGACAGGACATTTTGGATGGATGATTTCCACCATCCAAGATGTCCTCTTCTTCACAGGGAGAAGGAATTTCCTTAATGCACAGAAACAAAACATGATGAATAATTATCCAACAACATTCTCACACAATTGTAAAGTTTCCCAGCTCCCAAGGGCACTGCTCTCCCTTCTTCAGATTGCTACTGAACTCGGCTCTTTTCTACAGCAAATGTAACAATTTCCAATAGTTAAAAAAAAACCCTGCAGTATTCTGAACTAGCAAAGTACTCACCAAAATATGACTTTAAAGACCAAGTTCTTTTCCCTATTCAGACCTGAGACCCCTTCCTCTGATTCCATGTCTGAACCTTTACCTCAGGTCCTACTGATCTCTTTCCTTCCATCTTCCCCCTTGAACCTGTTTAGCTTTAGGTCATCACTTTGGCCTTCAAACAATGCTTCTAGTGACATGAGCTGCCACTGTACCAATCCCCACCCTTGTCCCTTTGCCACACCTCTTAGGTGTGTTTGGTTGCTTGGCATAATGATGCAAGGGCTGTTGAGGTCACAAAGGCACTGTCCTCAACACCCCCCCCCCCCTTAAAAGAAACAGCCCTATTCCCCCTGCATAGGTGCTAAAAAGACGGGCATCTTTGAGGCAGGAGGAAAGAAAAGATTGCTGCTTCCTGCTCTCTCAAGCTTTTAGAAAGGAAGTTTGCATGCCACTGTTTTTTCAAGTTGGTAAAGGAATACCTGTTATTTTTTCCTTATGTTTATATAACTTTCTGTGGACCCTTTTGCCAAGAAAAAATTGCATGCTCACTTGGCATGGAAACAGCAATTTAACAGAAGCATGATCTTTTAATCTGGTCTAGTTAATCACAACACTATTAAAAATGCCACAGGAAAAACACAATATCTTTAAACAATGCTGTCTGATTCTTTTTACAAGCTCAGAGTTTGACTGGATACAGTCTGGACTAGATGCCTTTAGGAAATTTGGCAGCCCCAGAGATTACAGTAATTTGGGAAGAATCTAATTTGCTCCTGCACCTATCAGCCCAGTGCCAAATTACCTCAACAACACTGGATTTGGGAATCATTGTGGGTGTGCACGCGTGTGTGTGTGTGTGTGTGGGGATCTTCAGAAGGCCCTCTGAAACATGAAGTCAGGTCAACTGTATGTCATTTTTTAAAAGAAATACTTCAAAGGATGGATAACTTTCTCTCTCTTCCAGATCCATAGGTTGAAGGGGTAGATTTTAATCTGCATTAGTGTTTTTTATTTATTAATATAATATATATAATTCAATTTATATCCCGCCACTCCCACACAGAGTGAACTAATCGAATAGTTTTTTTTACAAGACACAAATTGGGGAGGGGAGTGGAAAACATCAGTGGAAGTGTTTATTTATTTATTTATCCTTTGATTTATTGCCCGCCACTCCCAGACTAGCTGGCTCATGGCGGGTTACAGTTAAAATCCCCAGAGTAAAACATAAAAAACCACAACCCTCAAAATGAACAATGGCAACCGTCCAGTCCACGAGCCCCCAGCCACCACCAAACTCAGCAGACCCCCACCATATCCTGTGCCTGAGGGGTGGGAAGATAAGGGGGAGATAGTGTGATATTACAGCCATGGCAAGTAGGGCCCAAAGATCTTAGTCACTCAGGCCTCAATCAAAGGCCTGGCGGAAGAGCTCCGTCTTGTAGGCCCTGCGGAACTGAGAAAGCCCCATCAGGATCTCCCCAGCTCTTCCCTAGAGCTGTTACTATGAATATATTTTGGATGTTGTACAAAAATGTGCTCTTATACTGGTTTTAATCAAGAATAGTTAAGTGGATCAGGAAAAAAATTTACCTGCATTAGAACAACCATCTCAACAGATGCATCAGGCGTGACCTAGAAACCGGCTTGTCACTGTCTCAGCTGGATCTCAGCTGTCTCAGGTATGTCTATCACCTCTTGTGCATGTTTGCATCAATGTGTCCTATGAAGAAGTGGCAGACCAGGTCTCCCCCCCCCCCAAGTGCTTATTCATGTAAACAAACCCCTTCTATGTAGCAAAATAGTACAGTGGGGAGAAAGTTATTACACGGGGTGAGCTTCTTATGAAAGGAAACATTCCCAAAGCTGGAATCAATGGAGTCTGATGTGGTACAATCCGATAATCTACAAACTTCAGCAAGTCACTTTGTTCTACATATCGTGTGCGGATCAGTTCATAAAGAAGAACATGCTTCCTGGAACTTATCTCTTTTGAGTCATTAAACTGTAATCTAAGAATCTTCCTAGGCATTTGCAGAATGAAAAAAAATGCCCAAGATTTAACTCTTACTGGGCACCTTCTAGATTTAAACGGCTGCCATTCTCAGAACTATACTCCATAATGCACAGACCATGCCGTCAGGATAGCACCATGAAGAGGCTAAAAACTGGCCAGTCTCAAAATGCCCTGACCTGGGTAGCCCAGGCGAGCCTGATCTTATAAGATCTCAGAAGCTAAGTAGGGTTGGCCCCGGTTATAATCTGGATGGGAGACCAAGGGAGTCCAGGGCTGCTGCACAGAGCCAGCCAATGGCAAGCCACCTCTCTTGTCTTGAAAACCCCATGAGGGTGGGGGTCTCTATAAGTCAGCTGCTATGACTTGGCAGCACCTTCCACCCCCATTCCCTCAGCAGATGCCGGACAAACCTCTAAACAAGAGCCCTCTCCCTTCTGCAGCAGGACTTGTGAATTTGACAATGGGGCTCTCCAAACTCTGCTTTAACAACAAATCCATTCCAGGCGTAAAGTGAGGCCTTTCTATAAAGCAACCGAGCACATGACGAAGTGCCCGTCAGCTAACTTCAACAAGAGAAGAAGAGATGGGAGGGACTGCGCACCTATGTCCTCCCCCTCTATTGTGTGAGGATTCGATATTCCCTTGGAATGCGGATTAGATGCCAGTCTTAGAAAGGCCAGAACAATGGGACTACATGCTCTGAAATGATCCATTGGAGAAATCCCTGGCTAAATAGCTTCCCTTTTATGTTACAGTTGGGAGGGAGGGAGGGAGGGAGGGAGGGAGGGAGGGAGGAAAGAAAGAAAGAAAGAAAGAAAGAAAGAAAGAAAGAAAGAAAGAAAGAAAGAAAGAAAGAAAGAAAGAAAGAAAGAAAGAAAGAAAGAAAGAAAGAAAGAGGATGGGAGGGAGGGAGAGAATCTTTTAAAATTAACTCAAGCTGTGCCTTGCCGTGAGAGAGTTGTGTTGAGGAGAATACTTAAAAAATGTTGTCATCAAAGCTACCAGGACTGAGAAATTCAATAGATATAATCGCAAAGTACACATTAGGCATCCCAAGAGATTCCAAGTGAAGACAGATGTAATATAAAAGGAAAGCCCGCAACATATTTTACAAGTGCACAATGAGCTCAGCTTTATCCCAAATTCACAACTGAAATGACAGGCCTGCATGAATGAAACACTGGTTCCTTTTGGTGACCTTGCCCCGCCCCCATCAAGTTTCAGGCAGGCTGAAGTATCACATGTATAGCTATCAAATTAGCCAACCACTCATCCCTCTGTTTTGTTTTGTTTTGTTTAATTACCTCTCTTAGAAAAGTGCAATTTGAGACAGGGAGGGGAACATCTGAGTAAAGTCACAGTTGCAGGCCAATGAATGCTAGGTACATCTAGTTTGTTGCTGCCAGCTTGAACTGATGTTTTTCCTGCTCAACTTTAATATCTGAATGTGAATATTTAATATTTGTTTTTATACTCTTTTTACCTTATTGGTTTTAATGTTGCAAGTTGCCACGAGTCCCTTTGGGTGAGTGGCTGCTAAAAAAAATTAAATAAACACTAGAAAAGAAGTTGACTACAGCAGGATTATGATGCAACCCCAATCTATTATATGCATTCATACTATATTTCTAAGAGCCTCTTGTGGCGCAGAGTGGTAAGGCAGCCGTCTGAAAGCTTTGCCCATGAGGCTGGGAGTTTGATCCCAGCAGCCGGCTCAAGGTTGACTCAGCCTTCCATCCTTCCGAGGTCGGTAAAATGAGTACCCAGCTTGCTGGGGGGTAAACGGTAATGACTGGGGAAGGCACTGGCAAACCACCCCGTATTCAGTCTGCCATGAAAACGCTAGAGGGCGTCACCCCAAGGGTCAGACATGACTCGGTGCTTACACAGGGGATACCTTTACCTTTACTATATTTCTGCCCTGCTCTTCCTCTGAAGGTCTCAGGCAGAGGACAAGCACCAACCCCATTACTCTCAATGGAGGCTGGGCAGGAATTGGAAACAGAGTCTTTCTGCTTAAAATTCAATGGGTTGAGGCCAAGCACAGTTCTGAGGAAGGGGACCACCAGCAGGTTGGAGTTTGCTCAGTGTACTCTTTCAGGGGGTGTACTTGGAAAGGTGATCTCTCAGGTACCCAGGTCCTAGACTGCCTAAGGCAGGCTTTCATGAAACGCTGGGATTTCTTGACAACCCTGGAAGGGTTCCCTGAATGGGTGGGGAGTTAATTTTTAAATATATTTTAACATTTGTTAAACATTTATGGTCATGTTGACTACTCCCCTTCCAAATGGCCAGTGGTGGGCCTAGAGAGGGTAGGAAGAAGAGGAGCCTTGGGTGGGCCTGTACACAACTCTGCTTCCCAACCATATTCTGCACAATTGTGCCACTTCTGAGGGTTCTCAAAGACTGATGAATGTTTCAGGGGTTTCTCAATGGTAAAAAGTTGAGACAGGTTGGCATATGGTCTTGAACTTGACTGGCAGTCAGTGAAGCTGCTGAAAAATGGGTTGAATGTGGGCTCTCCATGGATCTGGGCAGCCATGCTTTTGTTTCGGAAGGAGAGGGGAATCTTATGAGCAGAGTTTCAGAGGATATTGGGGGCTTCTGGAAGGGGGGACAATCATGCTCCGTTGGTGGAAATCCATGTACCTGCAGAAGCATCTCGTCTGGATCCAAGCTCATGTTTTTCCCAAATCTCTCCTTCCCTGGTTAGTCTTTCCCACTTTTGGAGGGCTGCTGAATCCTTGGAACTTGAAGCTGTTGAGAGCCAGCTTGGTGTAGTGGTTAGGACTGTAGACCTCTAATCTGGAGAGCCGGGTTGGATTCCCCGCTCCTCCCCCACATGCAACCAGCTGGGTGACCTTGGGCTCACCACAGCACTGATAAAGGTGCTCTGACTGAGCAGGAATATCAGGGCTCTCTCAGCCTCACCCTCACAAGGTGCCTGTTGTGGGGAGAGGAAAGGGAAGGCGACTGGAAGCCACTTTAAGACTCCTTCGGGTAGAGAAAAGCAGGATACAAAAACCCAGCTCTTCTTCTTCTTGTTCCTAACAAAACTCTAAAGCACTCTGTAACATTAATAAGCACTGTGTAGATCAGTCACGTGTATTCTTGTTGTCTGTTCCTTTTTTAAAGCAGGCTTTTGCCCTGTCCTTGCAGCACATAACCACGGAAAATTATTTTTAACGATGATGCTACAATAAGCAAAGTTCTTTCATCCTTTAATTAGTTCTGCTTATCACGTCTCACACTGCACCGTCTTTGATTAAGTAGGATTCTATGTTTATCCTACTCGGCTACAGCCGGGACTAATCATCCACTCTGGGGGGAGTGAATTCTCTTTGGTTACTGTCTCTAACTGACCTTTCTTTGTAAGACCTTTCCACTTCCACGTTTCTGCTGCTTGTAACTCTGAGTACAAATATATCCCCTATGGACGAAGAAGAAGAGTTGGTTCTTATGCCCTGGGTTTCCTGTACCTTAAGGAATCTCACAGTAGCTCAAAATCGCCTTTCCTTTCTCTCCCCACATCTGGCACCCTATTTGGGAAGTGGGGCTGAGGGGATTTGAACAGAACAGTGAGTAGCTCAGGGATACCCAGCAGGCTCCACGTGGAGGAGGAGTGGGGAATCAAATCCGGTTTTCTAGATCCAAGTTCACTCCTCTTACCCATTATACCATGCTGGCTCTCATTCCATAAACATTTTCTTAATTTATATTCCACTTTTCTCCCCACTGAGCACCCACGGTTGCTTATACCAGGAATTGTCAACCCCTGGTACACGGCCCGATACCGGGCCGCAAAGGCCTCAGTACTGTTCGCGGCCCGGCTAGCTTCTCGCTGCAAGAGGGGGAAGAGGCAGGCGCAGCTGCTGGCACGCCAGCGGATGCAAACGCGCATGCGCAGAGCTGCCGCAAATGCACATTTGCGCCCTGCTCGCGCAAATGCACATGCACTGCAACTCTGCACATGCACATTGGCTCCCCTACTGGCGCAAACACGCATGCACGGCAACTCTGCACATGCATGTTTGCATGCAGCTGCCACGCGTGCGCGCACCCGGGCCGCCAGCTCTCTCCCACCCCCAAAGGCAGTCCTCAACCACAAAAAGGCTGGGGACTGCTGGCCTATATCATTCTCCAGCTTGGTGCTGAGAGCCAATGTGGTGTCGTGGTTAACAGCAGCAGCCTCTAATTTGGAGAACCAAGTTTGATTCCCTGATTCTCCACAGGCAGGCAGCTGGGTGACCTTGGGCTCATCACAGCCCTGATAGTGCTATTCTCACAGAGTAGTTCTGTCAGGGCTCTCTCAGCCCCACCTACCTCACAGAGGCCACTTGAGCATGGGTGGATGCAGAAAAAGCCCACAGGGGACAGAAAATATCCCACTCGGCTCCGCAGTGCTTCACAGCACCGTGGGGCCAAATGTGGCAGTTTTTGCAGGAAGGTCATGCAATCTCACCTTCCTGCAATCCACCCACCCGCACGGCAGAACCTTTCCTCCCCGGGTGCATTTGTCGGGATGCACGAATCCGGGGCAGGCTGAGTCCACCACCAAAATGTGTCCCCCCTAAGCCGTAATGCACTGGGAGGTGCCCAGATTTGCACCACTGATGTGGAATCGCCCAGGGTGTCCATTGTGGGGAGAGGAAGGGAAGGTGATTGTAAGCTGCTTTGAGACTCCTTTGAGCAGTAAAAAGCAGGACATAAAAACCCAGCTCTTCTTCTACTCCTTCTCCATTTTATCCTCACACCCCTGTGAGATGTTAGGCTTAAGGTATCTGACTCGCCCAAGGTCACCCAGCAAGTTTCCATAGCAGAATGGAGATTCTAACTTGGGTCTCTCAAAGCCTACCCCAACCACTAACCACGAAGCAAATTCTGACCAACGAAAGCTTATGCTGAAATAACTTTTGCTAAAGTGCCATCAGACTTCTGCTTGACTTGGCTACAACGGAACAACACGCCTACTTAAAAAAAAATTGCTTTCATCTTTTGATAGCTGAAACACAACACTGCTCCTGGGCCAAGAGAGGGAAATATAAACTTTTGGAAGCCCTTTCGCTTACATAAAACGGCAGAAGTGATCCAAAGGCAGGCCTAGAAGAATGCCTTTTATGGTGTTTTCCAAACTCCTTTCAAAACTTCAAGGAAGATTTTTTAGGAGGCTACTAACCTGTTGACGTATTTGGAAAGACTCTCTCTCTTTCTCTCTCTCTGTTTAATTTCTTTCTGAAGCTAAGCTCAGGCAGCATCAATGGATGCCATATACCGCTTGGCTGACAAAACTGTCTTTTCGGTTGGGTTTGTTGTTATTCACTTTTGAGAAGATTGCTAAAGCATGGCACATCTTGGCCCAGATATGCAGCTGCCAGGTGCAGCAAATCCCCTTAGATTGATTTTAGGCTTTTAAAGCTCTCTGCAAGAGAGAGAGAGAGAGAGAGAGAGAGAGAGAGAGAGAGAGAGAGAGAGAGAAAGTCTGCATTTCTGAGAGATCTGATGCAGGAGATCTTTGACTCTAGTTCCAGACTGCCTGTCAAACACAAGACGTACACAAGACATAGCCAGCATGTTACTTTAGTAGACTCATATGGGAAGGGCGGGGGGGGGGGGAGAGAAAGATAAATCACAGCAAGTTGATAGTAAACTTGCACTGGCCATCTGCTTTGCTCATGTCTAGTCTCCTTCCATTGCGTCCACATTTTAAGGCAACGCTAGAGAAGCAGAAAAAGCGTTTTGTTGGTGGAATGCAGGACATCCTTTGCTTTTTTGGGGTGGGGGAAAGTCGGCTGATAGAAGGGTAAGAGAGGGTGCCTGGATCCCAGGTGAGGTGGAGCAGGCTTGGGAAAACGTGTCCCCAAATGGAACCAGAGTGGTCTCACAAAATCACTGGGGCTGCCACATTTGAAATTCTTGGGGGAAATCACGGCTGCCTTGGCTACCCATGGAGCAAATGAAGCTGGATAGGCAGACCTGACCATGAAGAAAGCTGTGGCAGAGGATGTCAGCATCACATTTGGAGATCAACAGAAAATCAACAAGTTTGCAAGGAACACAAGCAGAATTACAGAACTGGAAAAAGAAATAGATAAAAAGAAACACCTCCGGAACCTGGACGAGGCCTGTGGTGATAAGCAGGCCTAAATGTCTGAACTCCAGCCTTCAGATCATGTGATTCACCCCAAGTGCCAGCCATGTGCAAAGGTTTGGTTCCCCCCCCCCCCCAGCTCCTCCCCCCACCCCGCCTGTGACTGCAAAACAGAGAAATTGATATGCACCTGGCAAGCCACATGCATACAAGTTATGCAGCCAACTGTAAAGATGCACAGGTATGTGGCATGGATCCTCAATTAGCTATACCCAGAGTTCCGCAGTACATACCTACTCAGTTGGATGCAACCTGAACTGGCAATTGTCATCCACTCTGTGTTCCTGCTGCACCCCCCCCCCCCGCCCGCCAATCAGCATTCCCTACAGATCAGTGTGCTGCAGAGGGAGGATTCAGTTTGGATCCAGCCTATTGTGTGTTTGGATGTATGTTTGTACACACCATGCTTGATGCCTCTACTGCAAGAAACAGATACAAACGCAGCAAAAAACAGCAGCTATATAGGAACAGTCTTAGCATGGACATGCCCTCCGAGGCTTTTGCCTTCATACACACAAATTTTTATTAACATAAGCCTCTTGGAAAATAATAAAATCAGAGTCCGGTGGCACCTTTAAGACCAACAGAGATTTATTTAAGGCGTGAGCTTTCGAGTGCAAGCACTCTTCGTCAGACTATGAACTGACCATCATAACAGTAGGAATATATAAGCAAAAATTAATCCTGTTACATTAGTAAACTGTGTCACAGCATCAGCACACAGCCACATGATAAGTCCCTGCCAAACCAGCCAATCAGACCCCTTGAACCCATTTTTAGTTTTACTTTAGTAGGGTGTGAGCCGTGGATCACTAGCTTTGACAGTTTTATTTCTGATATGTCTTTGTGAACTACAAATGGGTTCGAGGGGTCTGATTGGCTGGTTTGGCAGGGAATTATCATGTGGATGCTTGAATAAATCTCTGTTGGTCTTAAAGGTGCTACCGGACTCTGATTTTATTGTGCTACTTCAGACCAGCATGGCTACTCATTTGAATCTATCCTCTTAGAAAATAAGCAGCCTTAATGCCTATCGCTGTTTGCTATCAATTCAGAGCTGTTGCACTCAGAATTTAACACGGATCACGGGCTCAACGAAGACACAGGCTGCACCTAGCAAAGAATTTCGGCTACGCTTGCGCAAACTGAAGTTGAGCAGTGCAAAGGAGATTCAAACACCATTTTAAAAGGAAGAGGATTTTCTCTTTCACAGTCTAAGAATTTGGGCCCTTTGATTTCCCCACCAGGGCTTGGCATTTCTGTAAAAGCACAGCGCTCAATGAAATATCTGCATAAAACCCCAACACTGCTGTGAACACAGAAAGGAACAGACTTAAGGGGCTTTAGGGCCTTCAGGAGCAGCTCCAGCTGGTAACACCACAGACATATTTTCCCAGAGAGGAGGAGGGCATCCCCTCGACTTCCTATTAATTATATCCTTCCTCCAACTTTTCCTTCTAACAACCCACAAGGAGCAGCTCTGTACATCAGAGAACTTTCTGTACCCATCAGGAGGTTGGAATGACTTCTATCTTTTCTTCCCCCCTTCTCACATGCATAAATGGCTTTGTGGCCAAAAGCTCTCATTATGGCAATTCATTAGCGGCGTAAGATGAATCCAATATATAAAGTTTGCAAGGTTCTTTGATGTTCTTAAGAACCTGTGGAGCGATGAACAGAGTACTCCTCTGCCACCCAAATACCTTCGGAGGACTTTGTCACAGAAAAGGAGATGAAGAAAAAAGAAGCAGCTAAAAGGACAATGCTATTCAGTACCAGGAGCATTAAGGCACATCTGGGAAAAGAAGACTGATTATGGGAGACACTCAGAAAACAGATGAGTTTTAAATCTAGCATTATCTTCCTTATTCAAACTGTTGCTTTCTAAAATCAAAATTTCTTTCAAGTGATATCTCAATGTAATCCAAATATAGTAGTATACAAACACAGATTCAATTCCAATAATTATGCGAGACCATGGTTTAGTTACTCTTTGGTTAGTGTGACTGAATGCAAGTCAAACTATGATTACGTTAACTATGGTCCATCAAACCAGGATCTGAAGTTGGTTTACTACCTAGTTAGCCTTAATTATGATTTCTAGGGCAGCCAAGCCCCCTGGGGGGGGGGGCAGGACACTCCCGGGTGTTGGGGGGGAGCAGGGCTGGAAGGCAGAAATGTTGTTATGCAATGTCACTTCTAACTAAAAAACTAGATGTGAGAGTGCTCTAGGAATTCAACAAGTCTCTATTGTTTTACCATGAAGGTTTACTGGATTCCTAGAATGTCACTACGTCATGTCCAGTTTTTCCGCTGGAAAATGATATTGTATCTCTCACAATGCCTTTGTTTCTCTCCATTTTCTCCTGCTGCTCTCTCAAGTAGTGGGTGGGGGACTAGGAAAGATAAAGAGAAACCATTCCTTTGGAATCAATTAAATGACACCACTAGCGCGCGTAGGATTTCAATGATTGTGAGGCAAATCCTGGTTTCATAACCTATATGTGACGCCATGTTATGTCTTAACGGAGCCTCTTTGATAAAGCTTACTTTTAATGTGTTGAAGATCATTCTGTGTTAAAGATAATCTTATGACGACTATTTATCAAGCTCTCAAATATGGCAGATGACTACCTTTTATGAAACAGAGGAAACATCACTTTGTAGCAACCAGCCCTAATTCCTGGTAAATTCTAGGAACTTTGGCAACAAACCCAGTACAGAGTGAAGCATGCATAAACTCACTGACAAATCTCCTTTGGATTTAGCATTGCCAGGCTGCTGACAGAAGATGGATAGTGATAAGCACTTATTGGAGCGGAGGGGGAATCATCGCCACCATGCAATGATGTCACTTCTAGCACAACCCGGAAGTTCTTGGGCAAGTGCATCACAACTAGAATTCTTGGGCGAGTGCTACAGCATTACTGGACAACCCTGCACAGGGGCAACGATAGCTGCTCCCTAATTTGGGCAGCCTATTTCTGCCAGCCAACCAGCAGACAGTAGCCAAAATTGCCAAGTGGTTGGTAGTCTTTTGTGGGGCACCAGGCAAGCCTAATTGGATCACAGGCATTAGAATCTTGTTAGAGCCCTGAATGTGTGTCGAGAGCCACCAAAACAGAAACTCTTCATTTCATGACTGCCTCCCCACAGCAAACATAAATTTTGTAGTTCAGAAGTCATGCGAGATGCAAAAGTTTTAGATTATGTCGCTGGGCAGACATACATTTTAATTACTATGACAACCGATTAGCATGCGTTTTTGTTTCGGAAATATACAAAACTTAGAAGCTTCATTCATGTCTGTGATTTACAAAGTCAGCTCTTAAAAAAAATCAAATAAAAGTAGTAGAAGTAAAATCTCCAACCGGCATCTGAAACGTTGCCTGCCAAAAAACTCCACTTGGCCAATGTTAATTTGGGAGTAACAGAGGCCAGAACGCTATCTAGCTGCATGCCTATTTTTAAAAGTCCCGTCAGCAGCCTCTTACGCAGAAGACTGTATCATCAAATGTGGTTGGTCACCTTCCAGAATTTTTCTAAGAAGCTCTCGGTAGGCTCTGCAAGATGGGGAAAGGCCAAAAAACAAAAATACTGTGGGATGAACCAGGGCCAGAACCACTTTTGCTAGAAATAGTCAACTGAGGGCCTGTTCCAGAGCAGAAAATAAAACTTGAGACTAGCACGCTGAACCACTGCATGAGGTCTGGCCCTGCAGCCCTTGAGAAAATAAAACAGCATGTAATCTACCGCAAAACAGAAACACAAAATACCCACAAAGCACAGACATTAAAAAGAACCAAAGCATTAAGTGGGTATCATAATCTGCAAATAAAAACATGCAATGGGCATTTAGGAAAAAAACTCATGACATCAGCACAAGGGGAAACTGCCCCGTCATCATTGCATTACGGCTTCTCTCTACACTTCTCACCCCAAATCAACAGAGGAGGATGCCTGGGCTTAAAGCGACTTACCTACTTTCCCTCCCCGTCTGTTCAGCACTCCCATTTTTGCAGCGCTTGGGGCCTCTGGAGGCAGACAAATGGCTCTGATCTATAGACTGTCAATTCAGACACCACTCCAAACTATATTTAGCCCAGACCATGATCTGGAAATCCATTTCAAAGCAAGAATCAGAATGCTTTTATTCTAGTACATCCAACCGAGCCAATGTGATTTGGTGATCAGGAGGGGCTTAAGACCCTGGCTCAAATCTCCAGACCAACCTATCGACCTGACAAACGTGTGGGGTCAGAATGGGGAAAAGCTGTATGTCCTTGGAGGAAAGATCTGCACAGGTTGGATAATGCACTTTAAAAGCAGATTTTCCTGTTCTGCGCAGGGAAATTCAGCTGTAAAAGCTGTAAAAGCACATTGAAAGTGCAATATCCAATGTGTGCGGGATGAGGCCTCGAAAAAGGCATCACAAAATCAGAAAACGTACAAAAAAAGGCCAAGCAAAACAATTAGGGAATTGGGAAACTTTCTATAATTGGAAAGGCTAAAATATGAAGGGGGGAGTGATTGTGAAAGGTATGGGAAGAGGAGGGTGGTCAGCAACACTTTACTATTAAGGAATCAAACTACATCAAAATTCCAGATAAGATAATGGGATTATGTAGAAAATATACAAATGAGCATATATATAGGTGCACCCTGAGCTCTAGTTTTATTGCACTGGAATAAAAAAATTTGGGTTTGCACTTGGGGTACTAAAATCTGTTCACCACTGTTATCTCTCTAAGGAGCCGTTTGGTCCCATCAATATCTTCACCTGCCATCCCCTTCCCATACCAGCTAGTCTTGTATCCCATCTATCCCTCCAATGAAACATGAAGATTTCATCTTCTTTTTGTAATCGAGCCATGTGTGGATCTGCCCTGAGTGACACGGGCCCCATTTTAAAAGGAGTAAACAAATACGCTTCTTCCTCTCATATAATATCACCACAGGGGGTGGGATGGTGGAAAAGGAGCATATTTAAACTCATGGCTGTGTAATTCAGCAATGGCCATTTATGTGATAGTGGAAAGTGCCGTCCAGTTGCAGGTGTCTTATGGCGACCCTATAGAGTTTTCATGGCAAGCGATGAACAGAGGTTGGCGTATCATTGCTTGCGTCTGCATAGCAGCCCTATACTTCCTTGGTGGTCTCCCATCCAACTACTAATCAGGGCTCAGCCTGCCTAGCTTCTGAGATCTGATGCCATCAGGTCAGGACAGCCGTTTACTTAGATTTTTTAAAAAACAGACCTACAGATGAATTCATAAATAAAGGGCCTATTGACACGCTAGCTACAACAACTACATGGATGCTCTATGTCTGACTACCTGATGTTGGGGTTAAGAAACATTGGAAGGTTGATACCTTTCTTACCCGCTGGGTGACCTTGGGCCTGCCACAGTTCTTTCAGATCTCTCTTAGCCCCACAACCCCACAAAGTGGGGAGAGGAATGGAAACTGATTGTAAGCTACTGTTTGAGACTTCTTAGAAGAAGAAGAGTTGGTTCTTATATGCCGCTTTCCCCTACCCGAAAGAGGCTCAAAGCAGCTACAATCGCCTTCCCTTTCCTCTCCCTACAACAGACACCCTGTGAGGTGGGTGAGGCTGAGAGAGCCTCTGCTCAGTCAGAACAGTTTTATCAGTGCTGTGGCGAGCCCAAGGTCACCCCGCTGGCTACATGTGGGGGAGTAGGGAATCAAACCCGGCTTGCCAGATTAGAAGTCCACACTCCTAACCCCTACACCAAACTGGCTCTTAGAGAAGGAAAAAGTAGGATATAAAAACTAACTCTTCTCCTTGTGAATATCCCCAGTGCAGTCCACTGCTCGAAACAAGATGGTACATTAGATTAAACCTTCCACTTGATCTGACCAATTTCTGATTACTAAGAATTCTCCTGTAGGTTCCCAGTGCTGCCCCCCCCAAGACCCGCTTTCCAGAAGTTTACAGATTAGCCACGCTCTGTGATTAAAAGCTTTTAAGCCTTGAGAGCTACACTACAAAGCCTCCTCCGATGAATTCTACACGACGTTATCATAATGTGAATTTTAATTTTTAATTCTTCAAGTACCAATCTGCTTTCCATTATTGATTCGTTATCCCTAGTGGCTCAGTGCTCGACTGCTAGTCACCATTGGCCAAAAAAGAGAGAGAGAGAGGCTCTTGGCTGAAGTCTGATTGATTCTGACAGCGTTACTTAATAAAATGGCAATTTTTCATGAGAGCGTTTTGATCAAAATGAACACAGAGTCATCCATCATTTTAAGAGTCGGTATTGTGTAGTGGATAGAGTGCCATGCTTGGACTGGAGAGAACTGGGCCGGAATCCCCAGAGGTTTCACTGTCTGCTTGTAAGCATAAACCCTGATTCCTCGGAGAAGGGCTAGAATAGAAATATGAAATGAAATCCCCCCCCCCCACTAACACTTTTGGGAAAGTATTGAATGGATATGAGCCCTGCTTCTCTTCTGCAACAGTCCTTCCTTCCTTCCTTCCTTCCTTCCTTCCTTCCTTCCTTCCTTCCTTCCTTCCTTCCTTCCTTCCTTCCTTCCTTCCTTCCAGCTCAGGGTAGTTTACATTATGACTCTCATACACCGTACAGTACAATGAACATTCAATATAAAACTTGTTTAACAGTGAAACTTGTATCAAACTGTGTAATATAACAACAGTAGATAACAACAGCAACAAACAGTGTGATATAACAACAAAATAACAAACAGTTTGGTCTGACTGCACTGTGGTCCGGGGTTTTCTATTAGTGCAGATTACAGGGCTTCTGGTTGTCTTGGCCGAAAGCCTGGTGGAAGAGCTCCTTTTTGGGGGTCCTGTGGGATTGTTTTAGTTCCGGCAAGGTCCTGATGTCCTCTGGGAGCTGGTGCTGTCAAGTGGGGGGCCAAGACCGAGAAAGCCCTAGCTCTGGTCATGAGCTTTTCCTTTACAGCTGAACACGGGAGCTTGTTATAGCCATGAAACCAAGTAGGTGAATATATCGGATTTCCCCCTAAAGCCTCAAGCAGTAAAACTTCTTGTTAACTCATCGTCTGAGACGCTGAATGAGCCACGGCTGCACTCCCACCCAGAAACATTCCAGGGCAAAGCAGCTGCTTTTTAGGAAGAGGAGAATAAGAACTCTGGGTAAACCAGAAATACTCTGCCAGAGTTCAACTGAGTGGGGTAATGAAGAACGAAGTACAGAACTATGCACCAGTTTCTCACGGGCAAGGGTCACGTGCCAGTTAATTGATCTGTTATATATTGCCAGCTGAACACCTATTACTGCATTATGGTCTGATACTATGATATAGTCCACAGAGCTCAGAATGCCTCAGTGAAACTCACAGTTTATGTCTTTATTTCACTATAGCCGTAGATTTATTTATATAGATGGGCTTGACTTGCAGGGATGGCTAAATTGGGGCTCTCCAGATGTCCACGGACTACAATTACCATGAGCCCCTGCTAGTATGGTCAATGAACAGGGGTTCGTGGTAAATGTAGTCTATGGGCATCTGGAGAGCCATGGTTTGGCCACCCTGAGGCTAGAGTGTTAAAGAAAGGGAACAAAATTAAAAGCTCTGCTATCTGGCATTTGGCTACTCAAGTTTATCGATTCCTATGCAGGGGACTCCGTAGCAATCAATTTGTGCCCCCTTAGGAACAGAACAATGTTTGAGTCCAGTGGCACCTTTAAGAATAACAAAGTTTTGTGCAAGGCATAACCTTTCGTGTGCATGCACACTTCATCGAACACAGTACATGCTCCTGAAAACTTATACCTTGAATAAAACTTTTGTTGGTCTTAAACGTGCCCTGGACTCAAACTTTGTTCTGTTTCAGATGAACACAGCTACCCACCTAAGCCCATTAGGAACACTGTGGCAATAGCCCCACTTCCTGGCAGGACTTCATCCTCCAAGCTTCATCCCCCCCCCCCCCCACACACACAGCAGAAAGATAAGTAACCCTCCAGCTAAGCTGCCTCTCAACAGCTCGAAGTAAGACTGGGGAAGGGAAGGAGAAGGCACCCAAGATGCCAGCAGTCAGAAGCTCCACAACAGCCGAAGGCATCAAGGTGATTGGATGGAGAGGAGGGAGTGGGGCACACATGTGCCCCAAGGATGCAAAAGTCTAGGGCAGGGGTAGTCAAACTGCGGCCCTCCAGATGTCCATGGACTACAATTCCCAGAAGCCCCTGCCAGCGAATGCTGGCAGGGGCTTCTGGGAATTGTAGTCCATGGACATCTGGAGGGCCGCAGTTTGACTACCCCTGGTCTAGGGACTGAGGGGGAGATGCTTATCCTCTGGGCTCAGCTGCTTAGCTGAGCAATTGTGAATAATCAAGATCATACTAGATACTAGATCATAAAATTTGTACTGCATTTTGTAACTGGAGATTGATCCTGTCTTGATTCCAAGACAAAGAGAGAGAAAAATGCTCCATTAATCCTTCATGTTTTTGAAAACAATACTTAATGTCAAAGTAATAACAATTCACGATATTCTTAAAGGTGAGCGTCATTGTTCCACTGTGATTTGATTTTGCCATTAGCCAAAGCATTAAACCAGCTGATGATTAAAAGCAGCATTGCAGTTGTTCTAATAAATTAATGCTTTAAATAATATTTAACCGATATTTTAGCATTCAACTCACCGATTATTCATGGACTTTCAAATCTCCAACCAGATCAAAAATATTGAAACCACTTTTACTATTGTTTTTACTCCATGTTATGAATTATGCTGTCCTCACCTCCATGTTCTATGTAAACCACCTGAGCTGGAAGGAAGGAAGGAAGGAAGGAAGGAAGGAAGGAAGGAAGGAAGGAAGGAAGGAAGGAAGGAAGCTAGGAAGGAAGCTAGGAAGGACCCTGAAGTCTTGCTTATTCTTAATATCATCACTAGAACTGAACTCTGGATCATCACTAGTCCTTCTACGTTCTAACCTGATGAGTTCTAACAGTAATAAATCATGGTAGCTAGAGGTGGAAACATAAATCAAACTTCTAAACAAAGAGAGATTTGGCTCTTGGTTACACCTAGAGCAGTTCTCTACTACCAGCTGAACTCCATGGTATGAAGGGGTGTGTTAGAGAACATGCTTGGAGGGGAGGGGGGAATAGATAACTCCTCTCTACCATCTGATTATGCCAGTGCTTCACGAATGTGGCATTCAGGTAGGGATGACAGCCTGAAGGTGGGGCCTGGGGATCCCCCCCCCCCCGCCCGCCTCCAGACCACAGAACTCAGTTCCTCTGAAGAAAGGGATTCTTATCACTGTACCTCACTTAAGTGCCTGCCCTCCTCAAGATCCATCCTCAAATCTCCATGAGTTCCACTATCTGGACCTGGCAATCTAATCCCCCTTCCCCTGATGGTTGCCAGGCGGGATCTGGCAACCCTAAATTCAGGGCTCCTTTATGAGAGAGAAAACAAACCGGGTGCCTGCCTGATTGTATGGACGAGTGAAACATGAAGTGTTACAAGCAGATTACGCGTAGGTGGTACCCATTCCCTTTGCAGCTACTGAATACGTTGAACTTCCAGAAGGCCCAAACTAGGATACAAACACCACAGGCTAGTATCCTCCTAATCTCAAGAACCAGGTGACCCTAGAGAGCCAATCCCATGCCTCTGCCTGGCAGAAAGCTCCAAAATCAAATAAAACCCTTGAAACTTCTGCTTGCCATTGAGAGAAACTACTCAGCTATCGTTAGCTCTTTCTGGTAGTCTGTCCTTTTCCTTGTCCACTCTAAGATCTTGCTGCTTCCCAAAGCATGAGTTCCCAGGCCACAATACCCAGTGGGAAGGCTAAACCTGGGGAAAGACTCACCCAGGGCAAACAAACCTTGGCTCAATGTTCCCTTTGATTCAGGTCCCCCCCACCCCCTTCCCAAAGCTTCTGAGTTAACGTGTTAATTAGCGCCTCTGATAAGATAGAGAAGCCAATGAGGGAAATTTTATTTGATGCTAAATGCCTCTTGTGACTCATCACTGCAATGTAGGACGAATTTGCCCATTCGGAGCAAGTGATAAGGATCACAATGATCAGCGAGAGCCGTAACATGGTGGGAGATAAGCTTGGCTCAGCTTTGTTGTTGAGTTAAAACTTAGGGCCTTGATAAGATAGACATCGCTCATCAGCACAGCCAACAAACGTGCTGTCCTTCAGTCACAACATGACTCATTTTGTTTCCCATGAGCCAAGGTAACAGAGTCCTGAGCCACACATTCCTCCTACTGTGTTAACAATACACTTTGACCCCCAAGTCTCATGCCTAAGGGGCTCACTCTCTGAATGGCAAATGAAAATTGTAGTGTGGGGAGGCTAGCCTGACCCCCTGATGGTCTTTTTCAACACGAGTGTTTGTCCTGCACATTAAAAAGAGAAGAGCTGTTTTTTTATACACTGCATTTCACTACCAAAGCAGCTTACATACTCCTCTCCCCACTACCTGTGAGGTTGGTGGGGCTGAGAGAGCTCTGTGAGAACAGTCCTGATATTCAATGTGGTATCATCAGGCTTGATGTATGAACCAGAGAGGTTGAGAACCTGGGAATGTGGCAACTCTACCTAATGGACATCCGTCGTGGGACTTTTAGAATCCTGAGTAAAGAGGAAGACCTGTTGACCAGCACCTTGCAGGTGGAGTAGTGGCTAAAGAGTGGCAGCCTGTAATCTGGAACAGGGGTAGTCAACCTGTGGTCCTCCAGATGTTCATGGACTACAATTCCCACGAACCCCTGCCAGCAAACGCTGGCAGGGGGTCATGGGAATTGTAGTCCATGAACATCTGGAGGACCACAGGTTGACTACCCCTGATCTGGAGAACCGGGTTTGATTCCCCACTCCTCCACACGCAGCCAACTGGGTAACATTAGGCTGGTCACAGTTCTCTTAGAGCTGTTCTTGCAGAGCATTTCTCTTAGAGCTCTTTCAAGGGAAAAGTATTTGTAAGCTGCGTTGGGACTCCCTTGGGTTATGAAAAGTGGGGTATAAAAAAAAACAGCTCTCCTCTCTTTATTTTTCTCAGGGAAGAAAAATAAATCAGTGCATTCACACACACAGCAGCCCTGCCCCCCCCCCCCCCAATTCATCATCCCTTTGGAAACAAGCAGTTCATCATTTGCTCCTGTGTCAGATCTTTTTGTGGTCACTGACACAGCAAAGGACAACAGGTTCCTTTGCAAAGTGGTTATTTCTTCTCCTGGATAGCTTGGAGACAAGGCTCTGTTATCCTACCAAATGACCCCAACACAGAAGCCACACAAACACACCGTCAAAACCCCAAGCAGTCACAGGTCGTGTCCTGCAGGTCGTGGAATGAATGTTTAAACCAAGGTTGGGAGACAGCCGAAGAACTTTGCCCAAGCTCATAAGCCTTCTGTATTTTATAGGTCAAAGCTCAACCTGCCAGGAACCCAACGCAAAAGCTAAAACGGCCGTTCCAGATGGGCAGCTAGGCTAGTACACAGCAGTAGAATAAAAACAAGTGCCTTGCAGCTTCAAGGCGAGCAAAACCTATTCTAGCATAAACTTTGCAACTGAGAGTTCACTTCCTCGGGTGAGCCAGGAGTTGGTCATTTCCACTCCAAAATAATTTCCATGTTTACTTAGCAACAATCTCACCTTCTTCCTTCTACACTCTCCTCAACAAAAAAAAGCATCTGATCAAAGTGACAAAGCACAACTGCTAACGGGGCTACAGCCCCTGATCCCTTGCCTTCTGAGGGCAAGCTGGGGTCTGAACCTTCGGAAAGGCGGGAACTGGTTAAGAATGCAAACTGAGAAGTCCTTGCTCCAAGCACCATTCCAGCCATGAACTCGTTGGGTGCCCCAGACAAGCCAATACGACATCACTACCCATTTGTCACATGGTTTCAGAAAACAGCACCATTCAACTTGCAGGGCTGCCCCCAAGATTACTATGGCAATATACATGCAATCCTCCGAATACTTTAAATGCATTATTAATACAGACTGCTGATCTTTAGTCCTACTGGCTTTTCTGTCCATCCACACACACACCCTCGCCCATGAGAGCAGCAATATATTACTAAATTAGATTATCTACTCTAAAGCACAGCATGTGAGCGGCCGACAAACATGGATTTATTGAACTTCGACTCTTTCTGAGGCCAAGCACAATGATTCTGGTGATTGGGGCTGGGTGCCATTCATTGTTTTTAAAACAGCTCATTCTTGGGAATATAAACGGATCACATGATAGTGTTCCAAAGTTAAGTACTTGAAAAACTAGATTCTACTAATACCTGTGGTGGCATCCGTAACACAGAACTTGTTTTTATTTCAGAGTATTCCCTAAGCTAGGATTTAAAATAGAAGTCAATCTCGTAAACATGTGCTTTCGTCCTGGCACACTGGGATTAGGCTACTGTGCAGACTTTCAGACAAAACCACTAATAAAATGGCATCTTTATCACCAGGATTGCACTCTTCCCCTCACTGCAGGAGAGGGAGAGGGAGAGGGAGAGAAGGAAATAAATCACAACACCCATGCAATGTAGTCAGATACTACCAGTGTGAAACAAGCTTTCAGCTTCCATTTTTATTTCTTCAGGAAGTGGCTTCACAGTCATTCCGGTGGTAAAAGAAGCAGTGGACGGTTATTGTTCCTCAGAGGAAGAATTCAATATCCTGAGGCACACATACCTTTAAGAGATTCAGCCACTAAAGACATGAGTTTTAGACACATCTTGCAGTTCATGAAAGGCAGAGTATTAGAGAGCAGGGAGGAAAGGCTCCAAGATCCATTCATACCTGCAAGCTTCCTCTTTGCACTATTTCCCTCATAAAACTGGTCGTCCAACACAATAGCTGGTTAGCGTTTTTCAACCTTTTAACCATGGAGGTACCGCCAATATATTTTTCAGGATTCAAGGTAGCAGGAAGTGATGCCAGCTGTCCACACCTCCCTGCCACGCCGCCAGAACTGAGAGGAGCCTCAGCTGGTGAAGGCTTAAATCAGGGGTAGTCAAACTGCGGCCCTCCAGATGTCCATGGACCACAATTCCCAGAAGCCCCTGCCAGCATTCGCTGGCAGGGGCTTCTGGGAATTGTGGTCCATGGACATCTGGAGGGCCGCAGTTTGACTACCCCTGGCTTAAATGGATGGAGTCCCTCCCCTTCCCACCTCCTCCAGGCCCATCATTGGCCACTTTGGGAGGGGGTGGGTTAACCTACTCAAATAAGGGTAGAAATGTTTAAAGAATCTAAAACCCTTTTTCTTCCCTCTTTTCTTGGAGCCAGGAATGGCAGGCACATGTGGGAAAGCTCTCCCCAGCTGCAATTTTGAAACTCTCCATGCTGTGGTACCATTGAGGGGTCTGCACAGTACTGTACAGTACCACAGTACTGTGATCGGGAAACCATCCCTGAAGGGTGAATGAGAGATCACCCAGAACCTATTTCTACCCAGGGAACACATTTTTATTTTGTCAATGTGGTATCATCAGGCTTGATGTATGAAACAGAGAAGCTGAGAACCTGGGAGTGTGGCAACTCTACCTAATGGACATCCGCCTCAGCGCTGCTTATGTGGTTCAACCTCCCCCCCCATTCAACTCAGAGCTGCTTGTGGTTTTCCCACCCACCCCCAATTCACTCTCACAATAACTGCAAAGTAGCTAAGCTGACTGAGCATGACCATCCAATGACGTTTCATGGCAATGAGGTGACTTGAACTCAGAACTTCCCAGATCCTACTAAAAAAACCCACCTACTGTACCACACAAGCTCTCTGTTTGCAAGCCTATGCTAGGCTCCTCATAAAAGTACGTTTAAGCAGCTTACGTCATTCATTCTCTTCTACGTTAACCTCAGGATGACCTTGTGAGGAAGGTTAGAGTGAAAACATGAGATTGGCCCCAAATCACCCAGAGTTTCACAGCAGAGCAGAGACTCAAACACAGGTCCTCCCAGATCCTAGCCTGACAATTGCTTTAGGATGCTTAGGGCTGATCCTGCGTAGAGCAGGGGGTTGGACTAGATGGCCTGTATGGCCCCTTCCAACTCTATGATTCTATGATTCTAATCTAACCCAGGGATTCCCAACAGGGGAACTGCAGAACCCTGACATCACTGGAGCACCAGGCGCTAAAGCAGGGGTAGTCAAACTACGACCCTCCAGATGTCCATGGACTACAATTCCCAGGAGCCCCTGCCAGCATTCGCTGGCAGGGGCTCCTGGGAATTCTAGTCCACCGACATCTGGAGGGCCGCAGTTTGACTACCCCTGCCCTAAAGGGTCGGCCATCACTTGATCGCTCACTTGTCTTTGGCCATCGTTCCTGCATTTCTGTTCTCCAATGTGCAGGTGCCAATCATTGTATAAGCATCCTCCATCCATCATTGTATAAGCATCCTCCAGCTTGCAGCTGCCTTTCTCAACCAGCTGGCAGAAGAGGGGAAGGAGGCTATGGCAGCACACAAGGCCAAGAGGAAGGGGTGGAAGTGGAGGAGAAGGATCCCGAGTTCCTTGAATCCTGAACAATATTTCAGGGGCTCCTCCAAGGTCAAAATGTTGAAAAAGCCTGCTTTTTCCACTATGCCACATGCAGGTGTAAGTGAAATCAAACAGAACTAAGGATGTCACAGTGCATGTTTTCAACACACATTTAATATCCTACAACATTAGGGAGAAGCAGCAGCCCACACTGAGCCGAGAGGCATTTGAGGCGCAAGCTGAAGAAGGCAAGCATCTGTGCCGTTCATTGCTGTTCTGAAATAATTTAAGACATCGGTCTTACCAGCAGCGGGCCCCTTTCAGATTTATTTAAGTAGGATCACTTAAACACACAGGCAGTAAACCCAGCAATTGCAACCATCCAAGGAGCAAATGCCCATCCCCGTAGGGCTGGACATCAATCCCAAATTACCACTTCCTTTTCAGAAGGGACTAGCGGAGACCGCACTAAATCAGGCCGGCCGATGACAAGGCGGAGCCCAAGTGCAGAGCAGATCAAGGAAAATATGCACAGGCCACAAACCTTAAAGGGCAGGGTGAAGATGACTGGGGGGGAAAAACACTACATTAGTCAAGCCGCTGCCGCCGAATGCAGAGAATGCTGTCAAGCGACAGCTGCTGGGTACACTTTTGAGAGCATCTTCCACAGCCCTTGCTGTGCCCAGGCGCATAAGTGGGATTGCTTCGCCTGGAAGGCACTCCCCTCCTGTCCGCTGCATTTCACATCTAGCTAATATCACAGGGAGAGACAGGAAAAGAGGCCTTGGAGATCTTCTCTATTTAACTCCCACTCACTAAAAAGAAATTTGCCCACTGACTTCGGACAGAATGACAGTGGTGGGTGGAGGAAATAACTAATCAGCCCACGGGTGGGGGGGGGGTCATGGAGAGGGAGAGAGGGAGGGAGGGAGAGAGAGAGAGAGAGAGCGCTTTCCAGAGGGTTTATCATTAAACATGTTTCAGTCAAAGGCTTTCAATTCTCTTTGCCTCTTTTGCACATAACGAAATCCAACACGCCTTGAAAATGAGGGCAGCACGGCTGCATTAAATCCATGGTCCAGTTGGTCCAGCATCCCACAGTGCACAGTGACCAAACAATATGATGCAGTGATTTAAGGCAAAGGTAGTCAGCCTGTGGTCCTCCAGATGTTCATGGACTACAATACCCAGGAGCCCCTGCCAGCATTTGCTGGCAGGGGCTCATGGGAATTGTAGTCCATGAACATCTGGAGGACCACAGGTTGACTACCCCTGATTTAAGGGTCAGACTAGGATGTGGGAAATCCAGGTTGGAAGCCCTACTTGTGCCATGAAAGCTCGCTGGGCCTGTCAGAGGCTCTCAGCCTAACCTACCTCACAGGGTTGTTGTGAGGGTAAACCGTAAGAGAGAGAAATGAGGCAAGCCACTTTGGATCCCCACTGAGGAAAAGGAAGGGTAGACATACAGTAAATCAATCAATCAATCAAAACATACATATGGTGGGCTCCCAGGTGGGCTAAAGGCAGGGCAAAGCCACCTTGGGTTTTGCCTTCACCCCAACACAGGAAACAGCCGCCTCTGAACATGGGGGGCTCCAGAAACTTCAATGAGAATTGAATCCATAGCCCAGACTTTCAAAGCCATCATTGCAGTCAAGTTCTGAGGAGGTATTTTAAGTCTGTCCAAGAGCTCAGGCAGAGTTTTGGGAAAACCTTGGCCCTTGAACAGCACAGTGTCACAGCTGGATTCTGAAAGACCCCCAGTTGCTTACACTAGCAGGAGAGGCTCTCTGAGACATGCACGTTTAAGCTATGGTCCTGGTTGTTGGGAATGAGCTAATTGGAGCCCAGCCAAAGTTTGGCTCCTAAAGCATCAAAGCTGTTTTCTCGAGACGGCTGGATTAATTAGATGTCATCCACATACTGCTCAATGCTTTGTGGACAGTTTATTTAGGATATGTAATCCAAGCATGTGCAACCCCTAAGGAGCACAAAGGGTTTCCATGGTTCAGGGGTAGTCAAACTGCGACCCTCCAGATGTCCATGGACTACAATTCCCATGAGCCCCTGCCAGCATTGGACATCTGAAGGGCCGCAGTTTGACTACCCCTGGATACAGAGAATGGAACTTTCTGGAAGATCTACTTCTACAGCATGTCTTTGTAACGTGCTGTACTATACCAAATCGGTCGCAATGCATTCTCAACATTGATTAAAAGGAGGGAGGGGAGGAGTCTCTAAGGAAAAAAAAACAGTTCATTTGATTTTGTCTGCGACTTTCATATATTAAATTTCACTGGGTGAGAGTTCAGCAGAGATCATCCAAGTATCATGCCTCTGGATTATTTGCATGTGTACAGATGGCACAAACGTCTTGGCCTAGTTGTTCGCAGTACCTGCTTTTCTTGTACGGCTTCTGTCTCCCGACTAGTTCGTTATTCTTCAGCAGTTTAAAAAGGGGCAGGTTATTCAAGGCCACTGCAGAAGCCTGCACAAGCAGCATCTGCTCAACAGTGAAGGATCAGCATGAATTTTTCCGCCTCGCTAAATTAAGTCAGGTATTCCTAAAGGAAGGATCGTTTGCCTGGATTAGCATCTGAAGGAGCCCTGGAGTGGAAATCAGCACCTTGAACAAGAAACTTTCAAACCTTAGGTACAGCACAATCATAGTGTTTGGATAGTGTTGCAGGTCTAGGATGGGAAACACCTGGAAATTTGGGAGGGCATCCTGGGAAAGAACCTTAGCAGGGTATAATCCCATACAGCACCCCTTCTAAAGTAGCCATTTTCCCCAGGGGAACTAATCTCTATTGTATGGAGACCCACCATAATTCTGGAAGATCTCCAGTCCCTGACTGGAGGTTGGCAATCCTAGCTGTGACACTGTTCAGTCCTCTCAGATCCCAGAGCCAGTTTGGTGTAGTGGTTAGGAGTACGGACTTCTAATCTGGCAAGCCGGGTTCGATTCTGCACTCCCCCACATGCAGCCAAGCTGAGTGGTCTTGGGCTTGCCAAGGCACTGATAAAACTGCTCTGATCGAGCAGTGATATCAGGATTCTCTCAGCCTCACCTACCTCACAGGGTGTCTGTTGTGGGGAGAGGAAAGGGAAGATGAATGTAAGCCTCTTTGAGACCCCTTTGGGTAGAGAAAAGCGGCATATAAGAACCAATTCTTCTTCTTCTTCTTCTTCATACAAAAAATATGGTGTACTGGACTCAGGGAAAGACCATTTATGCCACCCTGGACTCTGCAGGGAAAAGGTAGGCTTTAAAATATGATAAATAATAGAAACTTGCTTGGAAATTAATGAATGACTTCCTCCCTGTTTTAAATCTCATCCATGACACAATCAGGCAAAATCTAAGTACATATTTGAGATGCTTCCTAGATTTATAGTAATGAACAATTTGTCCAGCATTGCACAAAATCATTATGCTGTATATCTTGTTCTCTTTCTGGCTGGGATGCAGTGACCACAACCACTCTCATTGGCTGGGAATGGTGAAGTTTGCACCAACCCTCAGTGGAGGCATTTCTTAGAAAGTATCTGGATATCACCTGCTTTCTGGTTTCGTCTCCAAGAACCTCCCTGCATTATTCTGGTCTCTGGGAAACTAGAGCAGCTCTCTCTAACAGGGGAGGAAACAGATAAATGCTTCTTGGGTCTCCTTTGTTCTCCTACTGAGACTGCTAAGCTCAGGAAGTTAACTCCTATGTAAGTTAGCAGAAATATCATCAGAGGCAGCGGAACAGGAAAATAAGGAAAGTCCCATTGTTGGGAGCTGTGTCTTCCGCACTCAGAACAAAATTTGAGTCCGGTGGCACCTTTAAGAACAACAAAGTTTTATTCAAGGTATAAGTTTGGGTATGCATGCTTGCAAACAAAAGTTTATACCTTGAATAAAACGCTGAGGGTCTTAAAGGTGCCATCGGACTCAAATTTTGTTCTGCTGCTTCAGACCAACACAGCGACCCACCTGAATTCACTACTCAGAGAAATTCCGCCACGTGCTTTAAACAGAGAAAGAATTTTACTTTATATTAAGATATTTTCCCATGACCAAAGAGAAGCAAAAATTAAGCAGTAAAACTAGATAAATCTTTACTGCTATTGCAGATTACATACAGTAACCTGCATGCCATTCAAATTTCTGAATACTGTACAAACAACAGAAAATGCTATGAGCTTCCCCCTGATGTCCAGACAAGGAGAGACAGAATATCCACCCCACCCCAAGAGTCAGCTTGGTATAGCGGTTAAAGAATAGCGGCCTGTAATCTGGGTCTGATTCTCCACTCCTTCTCCCCCTGCAGCCAGCTGGGTGATCTTGGGGCCAGTCAGAGTTCTCAGACCTCTCTCAGCCTCACAGGTTGTCTGCTGTGGGGAAAGGAAGGGAAGACCATTGTAAGCCACTTTGAGGCTCCTTCAGATAGTAAAAAGCAGGGTACAAAAAACAGTGTTCTCTCTTCTCTTTTTCTTTCACGCAGGAAAACAAATAGGGAAGTACGGCATATCAACAAACGCAGACCCTTCCTAGACAAAAAAACATCCACATACAACTATATAACAACATGAAGACAGTGCAGTATGATTCAGGTGAGTAACTGTGTTGGTCTGAAGCAGCAAAACAAAGTTTGAGTCCTGTGGAACCTTTAAGATCAACAAACTCTTATCTTCTATTCCACATAATATATTTCTGGTAAGGCCTTGGGGGAGGAGCGTGTCTCAGGGCTGAAGTGCCACTCAGCGCTTAACACCCACTCAGGGGGGCTGTCCCGCCCCTGAGTGGCTCCTCCTCCAATCGGCTTGCCTGTCTGTCCAGTGGCCAGCCAATCGCCTTCTGTCCCCAACCCCTTATGGCCCCCTTCTCCTTCCACTTCCCTCTGAGGCTTTGAGGCTGCAGATCCCTGCTGCCTGAGAGCTGCCCCTGGCAATGACTTCCCTAACAGCTGCCTGCAGCCTTTCTAGGTCCTGGGTGGAGGGAGGGGGCATCCACACAGTTCTTCCACCCACACACCCAAATCTAGTGCCCACTGTATTCCTGAATGCAACGGGCTTGGCCACTAGTTGAAGAAATAAACTCTCATGTGCATGCTGGCCTCTTCTTCTTTTGTCTCGAATTTTTCTCCCGAGATAGCTCCTTTCTGTCTCGAGATTTTCTCTTGAACTGTGTGTCTGGATCAGGTGTTGCCAAATCGTTTTCTGACTCCTGGTGACCCCATGAGTTAAATGGCCTCCAAAACACCCTGTCATTAACAGCACTGCTCAGGTTTTGCAAGCTGAAGGCCGTAGTTTCCTAGTGAGCCAATCACCCTTATGCTGGATCTTCTTTTCCTGTGGCCTTCAATTTTTCCTAACGTGACTGTCATTCCTAACCTCATTGTTTTACGTGGCATACACATGAAAGAGAGCCCATAAAGGACAGCCTTCGAGCAACTTTATCACCAGCAAAGCAGCTGGCTGCGAACGACAGCAAAGATAAAGGCCTTCTCCAAAACAGCACTTATTAGGAAATAATAAGGGTTCTGGATCCAATCAAGTCACCAGGCAAGAAGCTGGAGGCAAGGACGCCGACAAGGTTATTGAACAACTATCTTTCAGTGAAGCCAGTTCTGACATCACAGGGCGGGATGTCAAGGCCTGCTTGGGCATATCTTGCTTTCCTTGCACTTGCCGACTGGCAGCCAATTCCATTCAACTGCAGTGCATTTGAAATGATGCAAGGGAATATGAAGCCCCACCCAGGCCATTATGCCTGCGATGGGACACGCCTACAAAGCAGAAGGCGATTGATTTTTGCAATCAGTCAGTGATAGAGGTACAAGCGATTGTAAATGAATGTATGAAGGAGGCTCCACCCATCAGAAACAACAGCCAGAACTTTTTCCAATTGCCTGGGATGCAACGCTTTCTTCTAGGAGGGTCTGCTCATGCATTCGTCTGACTACCACCCCGTTCCCAATGCTTGATAAGAAGGTAAATGCTATTGGATATGCCTACGTGAATGGATCGCCCAACTGCTATATGAGCACTTTTAAAGTCCAACTTTTCATTTGTATTTGTTGTTGTTGTTAGTGTTGTTGTTAGGTGCGAAGTCGTGTCCGACCCATCGCGACCCCATGGACAATGATCCTCCAGACCTTCCTGTCCTCTACCATTCCCCAGAGTCCATTTAAGCTTGCACGGACTGCTTCAGTGACTCCATCCAGCCACCTCATTCTCTGTCGTCCCCTTCTTCTTTTGCCCTCAATCGCTTCCAGCATTAGGCTCTTCTCCAGGGAGTCCTTCCTTCTTATGAGGTGGCCAAAGTATTTGAGTTTCATCTTCAGGATCTGGCCTTCTAAGGAGCAGTCAGGGCTGATCTCCTCTAGGACTGACCGGTTTGTTCGCCTTGCAGTCCAAGGGACTCGGCAAGAGTCTTCTCCAGCACCAGAGTTCAAAAGCCTCAATTCTTTGATGCTCGGCCTTCCTTTATGGTCCAGCCATACATTGCAACTGGGAAGACCATAGCCTTGACTAGACGCACTTTTGTCGGCAGGTTGATGTCTCTGCTTTTTAGGATGCTGTCTAGATTTGCCATAGCTTTCCTCCCCAGGAGCAAGCGTCTTTTAATTTCTTTGCTGCAGTCCCCATCTGCAGTGATCTTGGAGCCGAGGATAGTAAAATCTGTCACTACCTCCATTTCTTCCCCATCTATTTTCCAGGATTCATTTGTATTACAATTGCACAAAGAAAGTCTGAGGAAGAGTGCTTGCACTCGAAAGCTCACGTCAGGGGTAGTCGAACTGCGGCCCTCCAGATGTCCATGGACTACAATTCCCATGAGCCCCCTGCCAGCAAATGCTAGCAGGGTCTCATGGGAATTGTAGTCCACGGACACCTGGAGGGCCGCAGTTTGACTACCCCTGGCTCACGCCTTGAATACATCTTTGTTGGTCTTAAAGATGCCACTGGACTCTGACAAAGAATTTAAGTCAGCTTTGGGGTGGATCCACTTTAGCAAACAGCAGACATGCACTGCACAAGGATAGTCCTTGCAGAGGGTTTTTTTTTTTTAATCACTGCTCGTGAAGTCCACATTCCTGACCTGGATGGTCCAGGCTAGCCTGATCTCATTGGATCTTGGAAGCTAGTAGGGTCAGCCCTAGTTACTACTTGGCTAGGAGACCACCAAAGGAAATCCAGGGTAGATGCAGGCGGTGACAAACCACGTCCTTGACCTTGAAAACCCTGTGGGGTTACCATGAGCCACCTGCGACTTGACAGCACTTTTCAGCACCAACCAAAGCCCAAAGCAGACAACACTTCAAATACCTGTAACCATGGTTAGGAAACCAGGGCTGAGTTAAAGGCTCACACATTCCCCTCATTATTTCCTTGTCCTGTGTGGATTTTACCCTCTTCTTCCAAGGTTTCCTTCAACTATCAGGTTCAAGGTTTTGGTATTGACTTTAAGGCCAGCTGTGGTCTGGGCCCCACATATCTGTGGGACCGCCAATCTCCTTATGGCAACCAAAGGGCACTTTGCTCTGTGGGTGCTGATCTTTGGAGGTCCCTGGCCTGAGGGAGATTCACCTGGCCTCAACTAGGGCCAGGGCCTTTTCAGTCCTGGCCCCGACCTGGTGGAATGAGATTCCGAGAGAGATGAGGGCCCTGTTGGAGCTTTCACATTTCTGCAGGGTCTTCTGCCAGGTCCTTGGTTAAGGCCAGGGTAAGTTAGATCTGGGTCCCTCCGTGAAGCCAGGTCATCAGGCTCCCCGTATGCCCTGAAACGCCAGCCCAAAGCCTGTAGAGCAGGGGGAGGGTTACAGTCGCCACCATGGGTGACTGAATTTGGTTATTTTAAGGAATTGTAAGGGGATTTTATTGTGGGCATTTATTCTGGATTGTTACCCGCCACGAGCCACTGCGTGGAAATGGCGGGCTATAAATGAAATAAATAAATAAATACACACGTAGCAACATAGATCTATATCTGCATTCCCACGGCTCGTATTAATTCGATTTCCTTGTAATCAGAATGCATTTTATAACCCTGGTTACAAAGAAACTTCTGGCTAGCATTTACCAGGGTTACTGTTGCCAAGCTGTTACACTATGGTTAAAACAAACTATGGAAAAGAAGAGCTAATTCATATGAGAAAGGGGAGGATAAGAATGGACCTGCAGCACAGTTAACCCTGATGAGAAAACTGAAACCATTATAAATCACAGGCCTGCAACAGAAGTAAGATTGTGGATCAAAACTTTTTTGAAACTCGGTTAACTTCCATTGTTAGTTGGAAGTTGCCCAAACCAGCCTGTAGGACAGCAGATGAAAACAAAAATGAAATCTATGCAGCCTGGACTGTGTACACACCTGCAACACAAATAAATATTTCCAAGTTAATCATTCACTTCCTTGAAATAATTGCCTGTTTCCAGCCGGTGACTCAAATGTGCACGACTGACAGAGCACCAAATATTTTATCAGATATTTAATCTTAATTTATCCCGGCATGAAGATTTACCTGAAGCTAACATGTGGACAGGATATAATTTATCAATTGCAGTCTGTCTTGGAAATGTACATCATCATCCCTTTCCTTGGATACATACACCTTGACACGCATGGGTTCACATAATTTACCGCAGGTGCAATCCATGGGGAAGTCCCGCCTATACGAGTGAGAGATGCCTAGCAGCATCTCAAATGGCAGGAGGGATAAGCAGACTGGACCCCTAACTAGTAATCCTTGTCCACTAAGAAAAACCCATCAATTTTGTGAAGATACTCTTTAAAATATGCCTTACCATCTTTTCTGCCCTCCCTGCTATTGTCCATCAGGTCTCACATACTTTGGGCCAAATTGCATTACCATGATGAACACATTGCTTTTGCCAACCTATATCTTCCCCGTGTCTCCCCAGTAATATTTAATCAACATATATGTGATGGAACATGAGCATGTCCCTTCCCAAGGAAGTGTGATACTATGGGCCAGAAAAGCCACCAAAGCAAAAGGTATGTTTCTCACATCTCCGCAGCGATGGGATATATACCTGGAAAAATTGCTAATAGTGTTAGTAATCTGTTCCAATTAATATTTCTGGTAAGGCCTTGGAGGAGGAGTGTATCTCATGGCTTAAGTGCCACTCAGAGTTTAACACCCACTCAGGGCAGCTGTCCCGCCCGAGTGCCACCTCCTCCAATCGGTGTCTGTCCAGCGGCCAACCAATCGCTTTCCTTCCCCTTCCCCCGACCACCCCCCTTCTCCTTCCACTTCCATCTGAGGCTGCAGATTCCTGCCTACTGGTGAGTTCCCTGCCCCATGGGCCTCCAAGCCTGCAACTTTGCCAGGTCCCCAATCCAGCACCTGTTGTATTCCCGAATGCAACTGGCTTGGCCCCTAGTTACTTTTATGTTCTAATAAAGGTAAAGGTATCCCCTGTGCAAGCACCGGGTCATGTCTGAACCTGGGGGTGACGCCCTCTAGCGTTTTCATGGCAGACTCAATACGGGATGGTTTGCCATTCCCTTCCCCAGTCATTACCGTTTACCCCCAGCAAGCTGGGTACTCATTTTACTGACCTCGGAAGAATGGAAGGCTGAGTCAACCTTGAGCCGGCTGCTGGGAGTGAACTCCCAGCTACATGGGCAGAGCTTCCAGACAACATTTCTGCTGCCTTACCACTCTGCGCCACAAGAGGCTCTTTCATGTTCTTATAGTAATAGTAATTAATAAAATAGTGATTTCCTCACTAAATAATTTCTGATTGGAACGGAAGGATTTTACAGGAATCTGAGAACATATGAGGATGCTCTCTGCTTTTGGCTGTATCTCTTTTACTAGACAGACTTTGCCAATTATAAAATTGCCTGCCTCTTCCATTTCTCCAAAGTAGAAGCAAAATTAGCTGTTTGCTTCTGAGGCTGTATCACCCTACGGGCCTCAGAGTGGACACCATCTTCCACAGATGGAAAACCATTGCGACATTCAGTAAATAAAGTCTCCAGGAATATTTCTCAACTCAGCGGATGCTCGCAACTTTTGCCTTGAGCATTCGGTTGCTTTGATATTGTATCTTCCGCGGAAAAGGCTGAGATGCATAAATATGTTGCAACTGATAACACTTCTTTCAACATTAATCTCCACATCACCCTTTGCATTTGAAGGTCTTCTGTTTACGTATATTCTATGACTTCTATCATCTGCTTTTCTATACCTTATTCCAAGTCTTTACCTCCACAATTGCTGGAGATGGTTAAGCAACTCTACACCAGACTTACGCCTACTTGAACACTGAGTGCACAGCTTGAACACAGTGCACAGCACTGAGTTCACAGAGAGCCAGTTTGGTGTAGTGGTTAGGAGTGCGGACTTCTAATCTGGCATGCTAGGTTCGATTCTGCGCTCCCCTACATGCAACCAGCTGGGTGACCTTGGGCTTGCCATGGCATTGATAAAACTGTTCTGACTGAGCAGTGATATCAGGGCTCTCTCAGCCTCACCCACCTCACAGGGTGCAGCACAATAATAAGATCCCCTTCCTACCCCCCTTCCTAAAAAAGGGGGGGTGGAGGAGAAGGAGGCCAACGATGTTCAAGAAGAAGCCCGGGGGAGAGCAGTCGATGTACCACAGCAGCCCCAGCCTCAACCATAGACCATATAAGAACCAGTTCTTCTTATCTCCCCATCAAACCTTGGGGGGGGGGTTGGATTAATAGGAAATGGTAGAGAAGAGTCGTAGCGTTTGGCATGAACTAAGTCGTAGGTTCTTCCTGGACAGCCCAGGGTAACCTGATCTTGTCAGATCTTGGAAGCTAAACAAGGTCCGTCCTTCTTAGTATTTTGATGAGACCCCGCCAAGGAAGCCCAGGGTTGATACACAGAAGCAGGAAATGGCCAACCACCTCTATCCATCTAATGGCGTCGTGGTTAGGAGTGCAGACTTCTAATCTGGCAAGCCGGGTTTGATTCCCTGCTCCTCCACATGCAACCAGCTCTGTGACCTTGGGCTTGCCGCAGCACTGATAAATCTGTTCTGACCGAGCAGTAATATCAGGGCTCTCTCAGCCCTACCTCCCTCACAGGGCATCTGTGGTGGGGAGAGGAAGGGAAGGCAAATGTAAGCCGCTTTGAGACTACTTTGGGTAGAGAACAGTGGCAAATCCTATGGGGTCACCATAAGCTAGTTATGACTTGATGGCATTTTCACCACCACCAAATCCTAGGTTACGTCTACAATTAAAGGCTCTCAGGTAAAATGATGCTGGGGAAAGTCTTGGCAGACCCTGCAGAGCCTCTAACAATCAAGGCAGGCCAGAGAGACCAAGGTGGGCCAGTGGTCTCACAAAGCATAAGGCAGCTTCCTGTCTCAGATCACCAAGGGGTTTGTACAAAAAAAGCCACCTCTGGGCATTGCAACTGGAAACCCAATAAAGAAATATCAAGTGTTTCCCCACAGCCCTTTGAAAGCCACGTTGAACTTCTAGCTTTATTCTGGGGAAACTTAACATTCCTTGGAAGTTCTATCAGGTGCTCCTTGAGAGGAATACTGATCAGAACCGGCTGTCATTTCTGCTGAAGCCTGCATACCTACCGCCAAACTCCTCCTGCAGTGTGCAGTCATACAGCAGCACCAAGTAGAATCAGGACACCACCGTCTCAATGCATTCAAGGTAATGCTCAACAGACCTTTCTGGACACCCAGAGGCCCTACACAAATTGAGCAAGGGCTCTGGAACTCTCCCTAGAATCTCACAACATGCTAAGTTCTTCAGTAGATACAACTCTGCAAACGCGCCATTAGGAAGGCCGAAAGCCACTGAGACAGCGTGTCTGTTTTTCAAAGAAAAAGAGTCCAGCTCTTGCGTTAAGCAGCTTTAGAGAAAGCAGGTCAAGGTGAGAAAGAAGGGCAAAGAAACCGTTCTTGCCGAAAAACTTCCATAACTTCAGATTGTAACTATGTCAACTGTACAACCGTCCTCACTGGAAGAACCATCGAGGTTATGAACCTCCCACTCCTGGGTACATACTTCTAAGTGACAAAGCAGGTGAGGTCACCTTTCCAGCCCCTGTTTTTTTTCATTTGTAAATATACTGGCAGGGAAAGCCCCAATTCAGATGTGGTCAAAGCCCTGCTGGAACAGACCAATGGTCCCTCTAAGTCTAGCATCTCCTTACTTCAGTGCCCAACCAGATGCCTTGAAGGTGCAACAAACAGAATGCAGAGGACAAGCCCCTTCCAGCAATGCTGCCTCCTAGCACCAGCAATCAGAGGTAGACTGCTT
The DNA here is from genome assembly GCF_049243985.1 of Paroedura picta. NCBI lineage: Eukaryota > Metazoa > Chordata > Lepidosauria > Squamata > Gekkonidae > Paroedura > Paroedura picta. The sequence goes on from NC_135375.1 coordinate 96,186,594, forward strand.
CTGAACATGGAGCTCCCCTTTAGTCCTCCTGGGAACTAGCCACTGATGGACCTCTCTTGCAGCCCAGTTCTGTTTTTAAAGTGATCTATGCTTTTGGCCATCACTATATTTACTGACAGAGCCTCTTGTGGCGCAGAGTGGTAAGGCAGCTGTCTGAAAGCTTTGCCCATGAGGCTGGGAGTTCAATCCCAGCAGCCGGCTCAAGGTTGACTCAGCCTTCCATCCTTCTGAGGTCGGTAAAATGAGTACCCAGCTTGCTGGGGGGGGGGGGTAAACGGTAATGACTGGGGAAGGCACTGGCAAACCACCCCGTATTGAGTCTGCCATGAAAACGCTAGAGGGCGTCACCCCAAGGGTCAGACATGACTCGGTGCTTGCACAGGGGATACCTTTACCTTTTTATATTTACTGACAGCACATTTCAGGGTTTCAATTCACTCATGGAATGACAGAATATGGCTTTTTGTTCATCCTGACTTTATTTCCCATTCACTTCATTGAGTGCCTGATGTAAAAGGTTATAAACCTTTATCATTTTCCCCACACTTAGCAGTCTTCTCATCTCCCACCCCAACTGAAATATCCCAGACTCTTCAGCCATTCCTCATAGGAAAGGTGTTTGAGCCACTTAATCACTTCTCCTTCCTGTACTTTCTCCGTTCTGCAGTATCCTTTTTTCTAAATACAGCAACCAGAGTTGTACACGGTATTCCAAATGAGTCTGTGATACAATAGAGGTGTGTATGCAGGAACTGTGATCTTAATAGACACTGGGGAGGAACAGGCAAGAGACCTCCCCACTGGGGAGGAACAGGCAAACTGAATGTTTCGCCCATGAGGGCAGTTTCAGGGGACCATTCAAAGTACAAGAAAATGACACTGGGAGGGGCAATAATCTTCCTTTCCATATCACAGTCCTGATCCAAATCAAAGCTTCCTGCAACGATTAGTTGTGAAGAAAACAGATTTCAGAGGAGCCTATCTCCAGAGCTAAGATCTGCCTTATGCTTTGTTATTTCCAGATCCTAGTTGAGATCCAACTTAGTGCAGTGGTTAGGAGTGTGGACTTCTAATCTGGCGAGCCGGGTTTGATTCCCACTCCCCCACATGCAGCCAGCTGGGTGACCTTGGGCTGGCCACAGCACTGATGAAGCTGTTCTGACCGAGCAGTAATATCAGGGCTCTCTCAGCCTCACCTCCCTCACATGGTGTCTGTTGTGGGGAGAGGAAAGGGAAGGTGATTCTGGTAGAGAAAAGCGGCATATAAGAACCAACTCTTCTTCTAGTTTAACAAAAAAAACAATATATTTTGTTCCTTAAGTTTTCAGCTAACTGCTGGTCCAAAACAGTCATGGGCCAACAGACCTACCCAAATGGCCAAGTGCTAGCACCTTAAACCCTCCTCCCCTCCCCCAGCACTCCCTCAAGCAGTTAGTGGTACTTCGCATGTGACTCAGGTTTACTGCAATACAAACAACCCCCTGTTTCCCTAGGGTTTTATCTGAGAGAAGATTAAAAGGTCTTTTCTCTTTTACAGACCTGAAAGGACAAGCACCCTGCAGTCACACAGCCGGGACACAATGACAGCAGATTAGCCATACTTTCATTTGGGCAGCTATAAAGCCACTGAGTCACTGGGCAAAGCAAAAAAAGAGAAAGATTGGCTGGCAACCTTCCCCCTCTCTCTCCATCCCTAAAGGTGACTGTCCAGAACATTACTCAGCATCTAACAAGCGTGGCTGAAAGGTTCCAAATTCGGGACTAAGTAACCACAGCCGCTGGGAAGTGAAGGCCAAAACTGGCAACACCTGTAATTTGGCCATCTTGAAACCAGAGGTGAGAACAAAAGACCTGCCAAGCCTGAAATATCTGAGTTTAGTTCCCATGCTCAGCTATATAGTCTCTGCCCAAGGAAAACACATTCAAAGCAATCTGCTAGTAACTCAAAGCAAAGTTCACAGACAAAAAACTCCAAATAAGAAACAAGCATAGAAAAGGATAAGTTGGCTATGGCAACACCATCAAGGCAAAATGGATAAATTAAAAATTAAAAATTGCCATCAATAAATATCAAGGGACTGAATTCTTCTTCAAAATGCATGAAAATCTTTGTGAAAAAAACAGAACACTGATATATCATGCCTACAAGAAACACATATAATGAAGAAATATGTATATATTTTAAATTAAAAACTTTACCTTGCTTCAGCACAAAATAAAAACATGGAGTATCTATTTACATAATACTTCTTTCATATAGAAGATTAAAAGGTAAAGGTATCCCCTGTGCAAGCACCGGGTCATGTCTGACCCTTGGGGTGACGCCCTCCAGCGTTTTCATGGCAGACTCAATACAGGGTGGCCTTGCCAGTGTCTTCCCCAGTCAGTACCGTTTACCCCCCAGAAAGAAAGCTGGGTACTGATTTTACCAACCTCGGAAGGATGGAAGGCTGAGTCAACCTTGAGCTGGCTACTGGGATTGAACTCCCAGACTCATGGGCAGAGCTTCAGACTGCATGTCTGCTGCCTTACCACTCTGCGCCACAAGAGGCTCAATATAGAAGATACCTAATTTAAAAAAATGAAGATTCCTGGAAGGCAAAATATGCAGGATAGCAACATGATATGTACCAAGTGAGTCCAAAGTCGCATTTTTTAAATTTTCTTTTTCAAGCTAGATTTCCAAGATGAGGAAATAATGATTCTTGATAATATGAAAAGAATATAAGAACCCAAAAAAGACAGAGCGAGGACTATTAAAGGCAGAAAATTATCTAATAATGGACTCCAATGTACTGTAATGCTAGAATTAGAAGAGTTTTGCAGGATCAAATATCCAAACGATAGAGGCTTCTTTTCAGACAGACATCAATTAAACGCATTCAAGAACAGTGTTGGCTATCAAGAAGTTTGACAATCAATTTAGAAATAGTAGATGTTCACATTAACAGGCCACAATTTCACATAAGAAGTCTTGCAATGGAACAGAAAATCAAGAAAAAGATGGAGAGTAAATAGTAGTCTTTAACTAAAAGAAGATGTAGTCATTAAGTGTAAAAAGATTTGGAAGAGTTTAAAAAAATAAATTACATAGAAGAAATGTCTCCAGGTACAATCTGTAAAGCAAGTAAAGCTTTTATTATAGGAATTCTACTAGCCACTGCTGTGAAAAAGCAAGAGAGATTAGGAAAAAATTAAGATAATAAGATAAAAATGATTGGAAAAAGAACAGAAAATGATCATTAATATCTCTAGCAGAGATTAAACAATAAAAATACCAATGGAATATGTTAGAAGTAGAAGAGGTACAGAAAAAATTTAAATTTCTAAAGTAAAGGTATATTGAACTTGTGAATAAACCTGGCAGATATCTGGTGTATTGTTTTAGGAAGAAAATAGAAAAAAGGTATAAAGAAAAGAGACCAAATTATATATGCTGAAAAGATATTACAAGATGAGAAAAAGAAAGGAGGTTTAGCAGTCCCAAATATAAAATTATATTACCAAACTGCAGGCCTGGTCTTGATTGTGGACTGGATAAAAAACCCAAGACAAAGAAATTGGAATCAGCAGATCTTGAAAAAGGACTAACCGACATAATTCTTTATGGATTAAGAAACTGACTAAGAAGATCACAACACAAGACAGAAATTACTTTTGAGAATGTAGTTTACATACAAGAGTCTCTCAAACTCTTTGTTTAAGTCCTCAATAGAACCTCATTATGATAGGAATATGAGAAATAAAAAGGTTGATGATAAACACTTGGGGGAAAATGGCTGATAATTTATCAATTAGCCTCAAAACTAAAGGAAATAAGTACTGAAGGTGGAGTTCTAAGAGATACAAGTGAATTTGAACAGCTGATTATAAAACAAAGAGCATTTACTACAATGGATATAAAAGATTTTACTCCAGCTAGAAATGGGAGATGAACAAGTGAAAAAATGTATGATTAAGTGGATGCAAAACTTTAAATAACGAATATTCATGCAATAATGGAAAGACTAGGGGGGAAAGACATCAGATTTACAATCTGTGAGACACTAGGAGAAAGCTAGTGCATAATATTGTTCAGAAGGTATACATCTTCAAAGGAAATTGGGAAAGCACATAAAACTACAAAGGAAAATGCTGGAAATGTCAAAACACAGATGGAACTTTCTTTCATATGTGGTGGACGTGCAAAAAAAAAGCAAACAGATATTGGAAAGAAATAACACTGAAAAATGCATTCTATGAGGTAGTCTGCCTATCAAATCACCAAAAGCTTAAGATACCTTCCTAATGCTGCAACCCTTTAATACAGTTCCTCATGTTGTGGTGACCCCCCAACCATAAAATTATGCACAGAAATTAAACAGAAACTGACCAATGGTGTGAAGATCCATTGTTCATGATTGTATATAAATTGGTTATAAATTGTATATAAATTAGCGGGTGCCTTCAGGAGGAGCAGCAACAGTGGCAGCAACAGTGGCAGCACCCACCCCCACCCTCCCCCACCCAAGCTGCTCACCCTGCCGCAACCCCTGTGAAAGGGTCATTCGACCCCCAAAGGGGTCCCAACCCCCAGGTTGAGAACCACTGCTTTAGAAGAACTATTCAAATGCATAGGGACTGCGGCTAGAACTATTAACAAAACAAAAACTAGATGTCTATCCACATTTAGAAGAATGGGAAAATAAACTTGCTGAGTACACAGCAATGGCAAAATTAGCAACCTATTTGAGAAACAGGTCTATTATGAAATTTATGGGGAAATGTGTGTATTATGCTAACAAGAGAGAAACTTAAAGTGATAAAATATATAATATGTATTGTAATGAAATAGAAGCAGAATTACAATCTGTTCCAAATGTAATATCCTGAATATATTGTTGTTTGCAAACTTAAATGGACTCCGGGGAATGGTAGAGGACAGGAAGGCCTGGAGGATCATTGTCCATGGGGTCGCGATGGGTCGGACACGACTTCGCACATAACAACAACAACAACAAAATATTGTTGTTGTTATTAATTAGATGTATAAGCCACCCCTCCCTAATAGACTCAGTACAGTTGTTCTCTATATGAGATAAATAATAGATTTTCTTTTACACCATGATAAGCTTCTTGATAAGGTTCCAATGACTATGTGATGTTGAATATGTAATGATTAAGCCAATGCTATAGTCAAAACAGATTAGTTATGAAGTCTGACTACAATAACAACTGTATTCCAACAGAAATATGAATTATTGTATTGTATAACACTTTTAACATTATAATGAAGGGGATGAAAGGAAAATATTCTCTATCCTATACATTATGAACTAAATGATTGCCTTTGACTAACAAAAGTACATTGTTTAACCCATTTTATCTTTTTTGCTCTTTTCATTTCTGCGCCCCCACTGCTTTTCTGAAATAAATACACAAAAAAGAAAACACCACTCCGGATGTGAACCAGCAAAGAAAGAGGCAGATGCTGAAGTCTAAACCAGATGTCAGCAGGAGAGATTAACCCGCCCTCTCACTCACCAAATAACCCCCCTCTGGCACCGACTACTGTTTAACCAGGGCAATGAAGGTGTTTGGTTAAAACAGGCTACTTCATCCCCTACATTAAGAAAAGATATCCTTATCCCTGAAGGCTGCCTGCACCATAACAAAAGCCTGCTTAATGGAAGAAAATTGTGCAGAAATTAAGTGTGATATCTATCTTCACGCGGGTGATTAGCAAGGAAAGGCCATCAGGGTGCTGGGGTTGGAGCGCTGATTCCATGACTCAGATCAATTATGAAATCTCACTGGATGGGCCTTGGGGAAACTTCCGCTCCTCCTACCAGACCTGTCAGAGTTGTCCTAAGGATTTAAATAGGATAATCCCAGGTTTGCTACCCAGAGTTTAGGAGAGAACAGATCTTGGCAAGAGCGATTAACGGGGGTTGATGTTTCCCCACCACCTCCCGGCTCTTTGCACAATGCCGCAATAAGCCCCCTCTGCATCAGACCCCCGGCGCATGACCCACTGCCCCCCAACCTGACTCTTAAAGCAGCCAGCCATAAGTCAATTCGTCCCAGACTTCACCCTTTGGACCGTTTCGCTTCTGTATACCCTAAAGCAGGAGTAGTCAACCTGTGGTCCTCGAGATGTCCATGGGCTACAATTCCCACGAGCCCCTGCCAGCGTTTGCTGGCAGGGGCTCGTGGGAATTGTAGCCCATGGACATCTCGAGGACCACAGGTTGACTACTCCTGCCCTGGAGCACCTACTGTGCCGGTGGAAGCCAGACATCCGCCCAGGCCTCTGTCCCAGGAAGAACCTCCATTGAAGACTGCCCATAGAGGTCGACTGTCACAACTGGCCCTTTCACACCCCCGCAGATGACAGGTTTGCCACAGATTCAGGGCTGGTCCTTGCGCGCCAGCCAACCAGTGCTACAGCTCCCCCCAAGGACCCCACTGCCTGGACCCCCACCCACCCACCCACTCTTCTTCCCCTCACATTCTGGGCTGCCAGCCCACAAGTCCTGCACGTGTGGCTTCCGTCCGGGCTACGGCAGGGCGCTCCTGCGCTCCACACGCGCACGTGTGACCCGAGGCCCGCCCCGGACGGCCGCCCCCCGACGCCCAAGCTCTGGCGAGGCTTACTTTCTCCTTCTTGGTGCCGGAGCCGGTGCCCTCGGCGGGCTCGGCGCACTTGTTGAGCTTCTTCTGGCCGCCGCCGGGCGGGCTCCAGGTGATGGGGGCGCCGGCGTCGTTGCTCTCGATCTTGATGAGCCGGTGCTTGGGCGAGATGTAGCGGACAGCGCCGTTGGCGTCGGGCGGCGTGGCGGCTCGCCGCTCGCTGTGGCTGCGGAAGAGCTGCGGCGACGCCGCCGAGGAGGCGGCCCCGTTCCCCCCGCCGCCGCCGCCGCCTCCTCCGCCGCTGCCGCCGCAGCAGGACGCCGACGAGAAGGGCTTGGGGCCGGCCGGCTCGGCGAGCAGCTCCTCGGGCGCGCAGTACTCGGCGCGGCAGAGCGCCCGCAGCTTGCGCAGCGAGGAGCCGGGCCCGCTGTAGGGGTCCTCGAAGTCGCGCTCCTTCTGCGCGCGGTAGGCGCGGAGCAGGTCGCTGGTGTCGTGGCGCGGGAAGCACGGCGACGTGTGGTGGTGGTGGCTGTGGCTGTGGTTGTGGCTGTGGGGCCCGCCGACACCGCCGCCACCCCCTCCGCCGCCGCCGCCCGCCATCCCGTTGCGCTTGTCCCGGTAGTCCGGCCGCGGCGGCTGCGGGGGGCTCTTGGTCTTGTTGTTGCCCAGGCTGAAGTACTTATTCAGCCATTTGGCCATGACGGGAGCCTGCCTGCCTAAGGCGCCCCGGCAGCGCCCATGGAGAGCCCAGGAGCCGCGCGGTGCCGCCGCCAACAGTGCCGCCGCCGCCTCCGCCGCTCAGGGCTGCCGCTGCTGTTGCTGCTGCTTAGCGCTCTGCCTCGTCTCCGGCTCGGGCTGCTTCAGCTGCCGTCCCTCCATGGGACCGGCCAGGCTCCTCTGCCCAGCCGCGCTTGCTTGCTTGCTTGCTTGCTTGCTTGCTCGCGGCCGGCCACCAACTTTTCCTCGGGAGCGCCGCGACTGCCTGCCTGCCTCTCGCCGCGCCTGCCGCCTCTCGCCTCCCAGGCGCCGCTGCCCTGCCTCCCCTGAACTTTGCCGAGTTGCCCGCAGGACCTGACGCACGCAGGCTGGGGCCGCGCAGGCTCCGCCCCCTCCTGGCCGTGGCTCCGCCCTGGCGCCCTGCCCTCCCCCTTCCCCGGCCGCTCCGCTCCGCCCCTCCCCGCCCGGGCCAGGCCAGGCCAGGCCGTCCGTAGCCAGCGCCGCCGCCGGTTCTGCTGCGCCAGCCTTGCGCTCTCCCTCGCGCTCGGTCTCGCTCTCTTTGCGCGCGACGCCTGCTGCAGCCAGCCGGCCTTGCGCTCGGCACGCACCGGCGGGGAGGCGCTTCGGCACCCCGTGGCTCCTCCGCCTCCCGCCGGGGAAGGGACCCAGCCGGGGAAGGGATCTGGACGAGCGGGCAGTGCAAGCAACGTGGGCACGAGCCGAGGAAGGCGCCCCGGGGCCAAAAATCCCGACGACGAAGACACCGTGGTGGGCACCGAACTGGCGGCGCCTGACCAGGGGGAGAGGTCTTGGAGCCGTGGTGGAGCTCTCAGTGGGCGACTGCAATAAAAATATAGGCAAATGCCATGCTGGGCATTACGGAGGAAGGGGATCGAAGACAAATCCGCGGGTATCATGGTGCCCCTGTATCAATCTGTGGTGCGGCCTCATTTGGAATATTGTATACATTGTGTATACTGGCCACTGCACATTGTGAGCTGGGTTCAATTCCCCACTCCTCCACATGATGCAGCCAGCGGAGTGACCTTGGCCTTGTCGCAGCCCTGATAGTCCTGTTCTCACAGAGCAGTCCTGTCAGAAATTCTGTCAGCCCCACCTACCTCACAGGTTTTCTGTTGTAGGGAGAGGGAGGGAGGAAGCGATTGTAAGCTGCTTTTAGATTGCTTTGGGCAGTGAAAAGTAGGGTCTAAAAACCAACTCTTCTTCTTAGAACAGATAAAAGTATTTCTTCACCCTAAGAGTAATTAACACGTGGAATTCCCTGCTGCAGGAAGTTGTGGCAGGGGACACAAACATTCCTCACTTGGCATGTACCTGTGAGACAGAAATGTGCCCTTTTAATAACCCTTGTGGCAGAGAGGACTGGCAGCGTCCAAATGAAACCGGGAGATATCCAGGAATTCCAATAAATCTGCAGCCTACTTAGGTCATTCCTTGAGAGAAAATAATTGTTTTGGAAGTGGAGTCTGTGGCCCTAGAACTTGCTGAGGTCCATCCCCTCCCCTGATCCCACCTTCCAGAGGCCTTACCTCCAAATCTCCCAGAAATTCCAACCGGAGTTGGTAACCCTAGTAGACAATGGCCAGAAAAGAAAGGGAATTTATATCTGCATTTCCTGTATATATTGTGTACGGTGAACGGAAGTGGTCTTCTACAGCAGAGGTAGTCAACCTGTGGTCCTCCAGATGTCCATGGACTACAATTCCCATGAGCCCCTGTCAGCATTTGCTGGCAGGGGCTCATGGGATTTGTAGTCCATGGACATCTGGAGGACCACAGGTTGACTACCCCTGTTCTACAGGAAGTTCCTTCTTGGACCCTCACTTCTTTGCCTATACTGGAGACCAAGCAGACTAAATCTCTGAATTTAGGGTTCAGTGGTAGAGCACCAGCCCTGCGGGATGAAGCTCCCAGGTTCAGCCTCCCATTTCTCCAGTTTAAAGGATCAGGCTTGAAAGACCTTTGCCTTCCCAACAGTCAACACTGGCCTGGGTAGATGAACAGTGTGACTCAGCTGAAGGCAGCTTCAGATGCATATTATGGCTGGGAGGGGCAGTGACTCAGTGGTTGGGCACCTGGGTGGCAAGCCGATGACACCCAGTTCAGTCCCTGGCCCCTCCAGCTAAAATGGATCATGTGATGTGAATTACCCCTGCCAGAGGCCCCAGGAAGCCCTACTACCATTCACAGAAGACAGACCAATCGGTAGAGATGTCAAACTGCGGCCCTCCAGATGCCTATGGGCTACAGTTCCCTTGAGCCCCTGCCAGCGAACGCTGGCAGGGGCTCATGGGAATTGTAGTCCATAGACATCTGGAGGGCCGCGGTTTGACTACCCCTGCAGTAGATGCAGTATAAGGCAGCTTCCTGTGCTGGAATGGTCCTTTTATTTATTTTTATTTATTTATTTTAGATTTTTATGCTGCCCTTCCATACAGCTCTGGGCGGTTTGCATATAACATCATGGGGTAATTACACAGAACGTTGCAACAAATATAACAATCATAACATGACATGCCAACTAGAACACTATTTGAACAGGAACAGGAACACTGACACAGCTTTGGGTTGGTCAGTTCCTTTGGTCATGGGAAGGGGTGTCTGGCGGGGCAGTGGGTGATTTGGGGCTGGTCAGCCTCAAGCAACTGCCTGGTGGAGGAGCTCCCTTTTGCAGCCCTGCAAAATTGTGAGAGTTCAAACAGGGCCCTGATCTCTTCAGGGAGCTTGTTCCACCAGGTGGGGGCCAGGACTGAGAAGGCTTTGGCCTTCGTCCAACGTGCTTCTCTTGGGCCACGGATCCACAGCCAGTTGGAGGTGGCGGAGCGTAAAGCTCTTTGGGGAGTATGGGCAGGGAGGCGGTCTTTCATTGGGCCCAGACCACATATGGCCTTAAAGGTGATTACCAAAACCTTAAACTTAAGGTTTTCACATTTGAATCCCACCCCTCTGTTTTGGAGAGACTCCTTTATGCACCATTGTGACTTTTCCAGGACCAGGGCCACGGGGAAGAGGGATAGCTCCCGGATTTGGAGGCCCCTAAGCAGAGAGTGCCCAACCCCCTGCTCACTACTGCCCCTCTTCTTGCCCACCCAAATGGAGGTTGCCCTCTGCCTGTGCTCCCTTTCATATATATGTCCAAGTCAACTAACAATATGCCTTCCTCTCCCCCACCCTGAGAATGGAGATGGGGATGAAGGTGATGGATATTCAGAACATGGAGCTTCTTACCAGAACCAGATGACCACCAGTCACACTGTGATGGAATTGCATCCCAGTCTGGACACAGAGCAGCAAGGGTCAGCAAGGCATCTAGAGCAGCCTTTTGCAACCTTTTGACATGGTGGAGACCCTGAAATATTCTTCTTTTCAGGGTTCAAGGAGCCCTGGAAGTGGTCAGCTGGCCACGCCTCCCTGCCATGACCTGGAAGTGACATCACCACCTGTGTTAACAGGCAGGACCAAGGAGGGGGAGAGACAGGAGGCGGATTAAGGCAGGAGTTAAGTGTGCAGGTCCCTCCCTTTCCAAGGTACAGAAACCATGAGATAACCATGAGATAACTCACTTATGCTCAGGAGGGGGAGGAGTGGAAGTAGCTGGTTCCCTACCTTGTGGCCTAGTCCATTACGGCAGGAGGGGAAATGCCATGGGCCCCCTCTGGAGCTCCCACGGACCCCTTGGGGTCCACAAACTCCTGGTTGGCAATCTCTGATCTAGAGAGTTCAAGGTGGGTGAATGTCTTCTCTTGGTCTGGCTCGAAAGGATGTGGTGATGTTCAGAGAGGACAACTTGCAAACAGCGGTCTTGCCCGGTGGCTTGAGCCCTGGTGAGCTATTTTGAATGCTATGGAATCGACAAGTACAGCAGATGCGTTAAAAGTATCTGTGCAACTCGTGAGAGAGAAGCCCATTGACCCCACATGTGTTCCAGTTAGATTCTCAGCAGCATTGGATGCACAACAGGACTGTTCTGTCTCACAGCCACAGGGTCGTATGAGAAACACCAGCACAATTGGGGGAAACCACAACTCAAGCTCCTCCAGGCTGGGTGGCTCTTGTCATGCAGAAGCGTAGGAAGAAGGGCGCTACTTTGGATCCGATGCTACCTCAAGAGCTGAACCTAAAGCAAGGTGATACCCGGCTGCAGCTTGGACAGGGGCATGGGCATAAAGCATAGAACAATTTACCAGGTGTAGAAATAGCTTTCTTGTGTAAGGCTTAATTCTAGTGGCTTCTCTGGTCTTGACAGCTAGACTGCCACTACTGCACTGGAGCAGGATGAGGGCAGTTGGGGTTTTGTACCCTGTTTTCACTATCCAAAGGAGCCTCAAAGTGGCTTATGATCAGCTTCCCTTCCTCCCCCCACTACAGGCACCCCATGAGGTAGGTGGGGCTAGGAGAGCCCTAAGAGAGCTGCTTAGTGAGAACAGCTCTAAGAGAACTGGGGCTTGGCCTGAGGTCATTCAACTGGCTGTATGTGGATGAGTGGTGAATCAAACCCGGTTCTTCTAGATTAGAGTTTGCTGCTCTTTAACCACTCCCCCACACTGGAAGACCCAGGTTCAAGTCCTGGTTGTGCCATAAACCTCACTGGGCTGGTTACTTCCTCTCCGCCTGACCCACCTTGCAGAGTTGTTGTGAACAGCAAAGTATGAATGGAGCCATCCATGGTGCACTAAGCTCCTCGGGTTGGGAGAGAGAGAATGTACAGACAGAAACAAAGAATCTTTTTTGTGGGGCTACAGTTTATCACCATAAACACCGCTGGAACGGGAGAAAAAGAAAATCGGATATGTGTGATCAGACAACGGGCTCCAGTTAGCATTTCTGCACACTTTAGTAGCAGCAATTGTGTGGACATACCCGCTCCCCAAAAAACTTCAGCAATTTTCAACTAGTCTAGCTGGAGTTGTGACCTGCACATACACTCCTGTTGGCCATAGAACAAAGTTTGTGTCCAGTGGCACCTTGAAGTCCAAGAAAGTTTGGTCTTAAATGTTGATACAAGGGGGTAGCCGTGTTGGTCTGAAGCAGCACAACAAAACAAAATCAGAGCCCAGTGGCACCTTTAAGACCAACAAAGATTTATTCAAGGTGAGCCTTGAAAGCCTTTGCCTTGAATAAATCTTTGTTGGTCTTAAAGGTGCCACTGGGCTCTGATTTTGTTTTGTTGGTCTTAAAGGATTCAGCTTATACCTTGGATAAAACTTTGTTGTTGTTGTTAGGTGCAAAGTCGTGTCTGACCCATCGCGACCCCATGGATCCTCCAGGCCTTCCTGTCCTCTACCATTCCCCGGAGTCCATTTAAGCTCGCACCGACTGCTTCAGTGACTCCATCCAGCCACCTCATTCTCTGTTGTGCCCTTCTTAGTTGCTCTCAAAGGTGCCTCTGGGACTCCAGCTTTGTTCTGCGGCTTAAGACCAAGACGGCTGCCCACCTGAATCTATCTTCAGATGGTGATGTGTGGACTTATGACCGAAGGGAGTGCTCCACTGTGTGTCTGCCATATGCCCTGATGTCCTTAGATGCTTGCTTCCTAGTCAGACTTTATGTCCATCAGGAGACATTGATATAAATTTGGCAGATGGTGTGAATCAGTCCTTCAAGCGATCCTCCTTAATGAATGACAGAAAATCAAATCCCCCTGGAAAGTGTCAAGATACCTCTGCAATGACCATTAAATATGGGAAGGAAACTGAGGAAAGGGTTGGGGCTCAGTGGCAGAGCATGTGCTTGGTAGGCAGAAGGTCCCAGGTTCAATCCCCAGCCTGCCTAAGGAAAAGGACCAGCGAGCAGGTGACAGGAAAGACCTCAACGTGATACTCTGGAAAGATAATACTGAGCTTAAACCCCCACCATCTTACTCAATAGCAGGCAGCTTTGTGTGTCATGTAAATATCCAAAGGTGTGAAATGGGGTTTCTGAAATGCCCTGTGGCAGGGGTAGTCAAACTGCGGCCCTCCAGATGTCCATGGACTACAATTCCCAGGAGCCCCTGCCAGCTAACGCTGGCAGGGGCTCCTGGGAATTGTAGTCCATGGACATTTGGAGGGCCGCAGTTTGACTATCCCTGCCCTGTGGCATATTGGAGGGGATGAGAAATGATAATAGGGCTCAATAAATCCTGGGAATGGCAAAATCAAGGCACAAGTGCACAGCAGACAGAAAGGCAACACAGGAGGAAAGGAGGCTTAGAGTTTACAGCATAATGGCAGCAGAAACGCTGCTGCTGAGCGGCAGTGTGCAGAGAATGACAGCTGAATGACACACTATTCCTCTGTGATCGAAGAGTTGTGTGTCTGTGAGTTTTGGATCCCCAAAGGTTCTGCTGGGATAAACTCTGTCAATCTTTATGGAGTCCCTAGACTCCTGCTTTGTCTTGCTGAACAAATCACATGGCTACTCTGGAGTAACCATCCCCTTTTCTGTTTTTCTGACGACTTGATAAGTTTGATATCCCATTTATTTATGCTTTAAAAAAAATCCTCAGCCTGGTTGGTCTGGGCAGATTTCTTCCAGCACCCTTCCAGCTGGGTGTAGTAGTTAAGAGTGGTGGCTTCTAATCTGGGGAGCCGGGTTTGATTCCCTGCTCCTCCTCCACATGCTGGGTGACCTTGGGCTAGTCACAGTCCTGGTAGTGCTCTTCTCACAGAGCAACTCTCTCAGAGCTCTCTCAGCCTCACCTACCTCACAGGGTGTCTGTTGCGGGGAGAAGAAGGGAAGGCGATTGTAAGCCGCTTTAAGACTCCTTCGGGTAGTGAAAAAGCAGGATATAAAACCCCACTCTTCTTGTTCCTTTTCATTCCTTCTGCAGTGCTGCCTTCAAAAGTGGAAGGGGTTTTATTCAGTAGCTTCAAATGGGTGCTTGCTTCCTAGTTAAAGGGTTTAGCATGTGCTCTTTAAAACTGTTAATCTCACACACAACACTCTGCAGCCTTCACCAACAACATTGTTTTCCTTTTAGAGCTAATCCTGCCCACCCACCTCCCACCCTCCATTTCATCATAGCTCCGTTCATTCCTGTAGCTTTGCTGGCACCGAAAAAATGAAATTACCAATATCTGCATTTGATGGAAGAAGGAGAGCGCTGCCAAGAGTGCATTCTTTAATTGTGCAGCAAAGATGATGTTAGACTCCACAGAAGGCAAATGACAATGGAAGAGGCGTGCATTTTAAAGAATCAAAATGAAAACCAAGCGAGCACGAAAAATAGCAGTTGACACGCCTGAAGGCAAAGCAAGGGGGTTTCGAGGTGGGAGATGCCGATGCTCTGCAACTCCATGCACAATTACCTGTAGAGATGGAGCACAAATTAGGGCAGGGGTGGCGAAACAGTGGCTCTCCAGATGTTCATGGGAGAAGTAGTCCATGGTCATCTGGAGAGCCACAGTTTGCCCCCCCAAAAAATTAGGGTAATGAGTGTGGAATTGGGATAATCCTGCTGCTTCTGTTTCCCACTTCCATGTACAGGGGACAGTGCACATATACCTGAATGTTCTTAGGCTCCCGCTGTAGGAGTACAGCTCGTGCATGGGGAACATAGACACATAGTAGAACTTTACCCAGGGTTTCAGTTTCAGTGAGTGCTGTGGGACTTGAGAGCCAGTTTGGTGTAGTGGTTAGGAGTGCGGACTTCTAATCTTGTGAGCCAGGTTCGATTCTGCACTCCCCCACAGGCAGCCAGCTGGGTGACCTTGGGCTCGCCACGGCACTGATAAAACTGTTCTGACTGAGCAGAGATATTAGGGCTCTCTCAACCTCACCCACCTCACAGGGTGTCTGTTGCGGGGAGAGGAAAGGGAAGGCAACTGTAAGCCACTTTGAGACTCCTTCGGGTAGAGAAATGCGCCATATAAGAACCAACACTTCTTCTTCAGTAATATCAGGGCTCTCTCAGCCTCATCTACCTCACAGGGTGTCTGTTGTGGGGAGAGGAAAGGGAAGGGGATTGTAAGCTGTTTTGAGACTCCTTCAGGGAGTGAAAAGCAGGGTATAAAGACCAACCTTCTTTTTGTGTGCTCACTAGGTATAATCCCTCAAACCTCCAGTTAAAAGGATCTGACAGCAGGTGGTATAGAAAATCGCTCCCAGTCAGAGTACATAATCTGACCTTGAAATAGCAATTTTCTCACTCCGTATCCCTGTTCACACATTACAGCAAACACGTATGTTGGGGGCCAGTACCTGGATAAATATGGGGGGGGGGGGTTAGTCACATGTTCAGCTGTACATGTGTTGAATGGAACAGAAAAATTAAGTTGCACGTGGATTGTAGGTGCATTTGCTTGTGAACAGGGCTGGATTGTGTGCTGTTCCTGGACTGTAGGTGCATTCTCTGGAACTTGTGCCCAAGGCTAACATAAGGCAATTCCATATGTTCTGTGAACAGCTCCAAGTAGTGATTATCCTTTCTGCAGTTCTCATAGTGATCACCAGGAGGAGGTTGAAAACACATCTAGCTTCAGCCCATATTGGCCTGCTGGATCATACTGTTTTCTTCGGCTTTGAAACACTCAATGGATGCTTTTTCCTTTGCGTCCTTTTCTTTTAAAAAGAGAGAATCTCTTCATTTATTCAATTGGAGGAGGCATTTTAGTTTGCAAACCACTGTTCTGATACAGCAAGGAGAGCAAAACTGGCTTCCAATGCAATTGTCAAAACTAAAAAAATAACAGACTTTTAAAACTGTAATAAGAATTTTAATAACTGGAATGAACCGTCTGTATGATTGTGATTTTATTTTTGTAAGCAGCCCTGAGCCCACGAGGGAATGCAATATAAAAATGCAATAAATAAGTAAATAAATTAATTAATAGAAGATAAAACTCCCTAAAAACGAGTTATCCTGGCAGGTCACTGTAGGAGGTGCCAAAGAGTTCCAAAGGACAGGGGCTGTTCCAGAGAAGGCTCTGCTTGGTGTCTCAGTTGTTTACACCCCAGAAAAAGGGGGAACACAGAGTGAAGCCTCCCGTCTTGATTGTAAGATATGGAGAAGAATATCCTGGAAGAGCTTTTCTTCCATAGATGCTGGATTTTCTACTTTCAGGATAATAATCATCATCTCTACCAATGGGGTCCGGAAGGAACGTAGAAGTCAGTGACTGGGGTGAAATAATCTCTGCAGTGCCCAAGCTGGCTTGCAAAGCTTCCTCAAATACTCACTGTAGTAATTGACAGCGCGATCTTAAGGAAACGTCCCTGAGAGTAAGCCCCCTTGGACAGACCGGAATAGGATTCTGAGTAGATCTGCTTAATGATTGCTCTCCTAATTTGTGTTCTCACACAGTTCCCTCTGTTTCCAAATATTTAAAAAAACCCAATGGCTATCATAACAGCAGATAAAAGTAAGCCATACTCTACTGGTCTACCCTGGAAAGACTACTGATGTAAAGGCAGGAGGGAGATTAATGTAAAATTTGATTCTTTTGGGGGTAGTCATGATTGCCTGTTGCAGCAGAAGGAAAAGACACTGTGGCACCTGAAAACCTAGCCCATTCTAGGTTTTAGCCAGCCAGGTTCATTGTTAACTTCATATGCAGTTTTGACTAGGGTTTTTTTAATTGTTATTCTTGGTTTCTCTATGATTAGAAGGCCGTGCAAACTGTCTCAGTCTCTTACATGTTTGCACAGGCATTGCACAACTAATTTCAGCTGGATCAGGGCCAGAATACTCTAGAAACCTTCATTTATTTGTTTTTTTACTAAGCTACATGGCTAGCAGGTTGATTAAACTGGTCTGTTATCGCTACCTGAATTGTTTTTAAATTAAGCTCTGACTTACACCTCTGTTTCTAGGTCCATTTTCACGTCATATTTGTAGAGTCTAGGGTAATGTCATCTACAGCTTTTTTGAATCTAAACTTAGGGTAGATGTTGTCCAGTTGTTATAGGTGTGGTATAGGCTCTGTCATCCTTTCATGCTCTGACAAATGCGTCATAAATAGCAAAAGTATCATTTGCTGTGCAATCCTGAGTCAAGTTATACCCTTCCTAGTCCATTGACTTCACTGGGCTTAGACGGGTATATGTCTGCTTAGGATGGCATGATCAGTAAGTTCCTTTTGGAAATCTGCTAAATTCTACTTGATGTCTTTATGACTTGCACGTTATCATCTCTCTTAGCACCACTGCTGATAAACAGCCGCATATAGCTTGAAATTGACTGATTTCGGGCAGTGTGTCTTGGTAACACATTCACCCCTCTATTCAGAGTTTGAAGTTGTTCCTTAATCATGTTGCGCAGTATGCTAGGGTGCCAGTAAGGGAGCTGAATAATTAAGAGCTCCTACTAGCCACATGGATCCTCTTGTGGCGCAGAGTGGTAAGGCAGCAGACATGCAGTCTGAAGCTCTGCCTGTGAGGCTGGGAGTTCAATCCCAGCAGCTTGACTCAGCCTTCCATCCTCCCGAGGTCGGTAAAATGAGTACCCAGCTTGCTGGGGGGTAAACGGTAATGACTGGGGAAGGCACTGGCAAACCACCCCGTATTGAGTCTGTCATGAAAACGCTGGAGGGCGTCACCCCAAGGGTCAGACATGACACGGTGCTTGCACAGGGGATACCTTTATCTTATAAGCCACATACCTCTAAAAAGATCTCTGCTATGATCTCCCAGTGATCCTCCACTGGGGCTATGCAACTTTGCTACATCTTTTGTGTTGAATGCAGTTGTATCAGCCTGATGGAAAGGCACACCAATGCCACTGGTCTTTAGAAGAGGCTCCCTGTTGACTCTCAGGATGAGTCACTGTTCTAGGCTTGCTTCTTCTGAATCAATAGATACTGCCAGAATAGTGAAAAGGGGTGGGATACCTGAACCAGGTTTCTGATATATTCAAAAGGCTAGTTCTTGTTAACTTGGTAATCTATACGTCTAGGCTGTAAAACTTCAGATTGCATGTCGTATTTTGATTAAATAACCTATCTGGTGTGTTCCCCCCCCCCCAAGTCCTTGATTGTGGAGGCTAGTTAAGAGAGAAGGATAAGGAATAATACTCTTCATGAAGATACTCGTTTTATCAGAAGGGACTTTGGCCTGTTTACTTTTTTGGTATGAAACAATGTTCAGTCACACGCATACACACCCCGTTTCCACTTGAGGTGCTGTGGTGTGGTCCTAGGGATCAGAATACATCTTTTTTTAGATGTAAAACTGACCCGTTTCTCCAGTTTTAATTTGGACAAAAGTACATCTTGACTGCCAGAAATGTCGGAAGTATGATGTTAATAACACGTATGTGGTGTTTTCCAAGTGGAACAACCCTTGCCCGCCTTCAGCGCTGCTCATTTAGGAATGAACTTTTGGTGGCAGAAGAAAGAGCCATGACAAATAGCTCTTCATCGGAGATCTGCAGGGCCTGTAATATGGGACTCTTCTGCCAGGCCTATGGGAAAGGCCAGGATGACGGGAGAACTACTGGGGTCCTCCCTCCCCCTCCCTGTCTCAGATCCTTTCTAACTTCAGACTTCCTGCTGCATGTGGAGATCATCCCAGTATGCTACTAAGACAGAATGGCCAGCGAGACAACAGTGGGAGTGGAGTCAGCAGAGTCAGGATTTTAATTTATTTATTATTTAATTTCTAGGCCACCGCTTCTAGCCAGCTAGCTCACAGTGCCTTACCAACATTCATTAAAAATACATTCAATCAACAATAAAACAACCAATACAAATTCCCACCCACCCACCCCCTCTCTCTCTTTCTTTCTCTCTCTCTCTCTCTCACACACACACACAGAACCATTCTCTAAGCCTGCAGCCAACTGCTATACATCCAGGGATTGATGTTAAAAGACGAGCAGTGGAGGAAGGCCAGATCTACCTCTGCCTGGCCTCAACCAAACGCTTGGCAGAAGAGTTGTTTTATAATGTTTTATTACTGTGATTTAATTATATCCATCACTTGTACACTGCCCTGAGCCCACCCGTGGAGCAAGGCGGTCAAATTGTTAAAATATAAGTCAATAACAAATAGATAAATATGTATGCACTGCTGTGACTTGAGAACAGGAATTGTCTCCCCATCAGAGGTGAGTTTGGCAGTGGGACCCACCAGGAAAGGGGCTTCTCATTAGTGGCTCCCCAGTTCTGTCAAGTTCACGTCAAAGGAGACAGGCTAGATCTGTCCCACTGCCCTTCTCAGAGGGCAAGAAAATTACTTCTGTGTTTATCAAACCTTTAAGGCAGGGGTAGTCAACCTGTGGTCCTCCAGATGTCCATGGACTACAATTCCCATGAGCCCCTGCCAGCAAATGCTGGCAGGGGCTCATGGGGATTGTAGTCCATGGACATCTGGAGGACCACAGGTTGACTACCCCTGCTTTAAGGGACCAATAACATCTTTGACAGTGTGATGTAATGGCTGATATATAAAAAAGGATTTGAAGAGCCAGTGTGGAGTAGGGATTTGGGAGATCCAGGTTTGCATGCCTGCTCTGCCAGTCACACACAGTCAGCCTAACTTAACCTCGCAGAGTAAGGGTAAGATGGTAGAGAGGAGAATGATATTAAGCCCTTTTGGGTCCCCATTGGGAAGAAAGGTGGGGCACAAATAGGGTTGCCAGGTCTGGGTTGGGAAATGCTGGAAATGTTTGGGGGGTGGAGCCCAAGGAGGGCAGGGTTTGGGGAGGGGAGGGACCTCACCATGGGGTTTGGGGAGGGGAGGGTGGCCAGACAGTCCACCCTCCATGGCAACCGTTTTCTCCAGAACTGAACTCCTGGAGATCAGTTGTGATCATAGGAGAACTCCAGCTGCCCCCTGGAGGTTGGCAAGCCAAGAGGAAGTAAGCTAAAACAAATATTGGAACAAAGTTTGGGTCCGGTGGCACCTTTAAGACCTACAAAGTTTTAATCACGGCATAAGCGTCCATGTGCAGGCACGCCTCTTCAGATAGAAACATTGGTTTGGGGCAAAACAGTCCTGGATCGACATGTCCACAGCTGGTAAACTTGAGCAGAACAGAATCTGTCTTGGCTCATGGAATTGTCGTGAGGAGAAAGTCGTGGAGTAGGCTGCAGCCCTTGGGAGAAGGGTAGCATCAAAGGCCTTTCTTCTAAATATCTTTGAACGGGTTGTGTTTAAAACAAATTGTACTGAATTTTGTTTTAGAGATTTTGCTAGCCCCTTTGGAGGCCTGTCCGTCAAAACTGGGGGCCCTAATTGGTAAGTAAAGACAGATAAGCAGGCAGGCACAATGGCACAATGCTTTAAATTGGGTTTCATATGCAATGGAGGAAAATGGATCCAATGCAGTTTTCTGCAGGAGGGCTGAGTTGTGCCCGCAATTGATTTGCGAGTGTTTTAAGTACCTGGGGAGGGGGGAGCCTTTCCTTTTGAAAGTCAGCAAGGCGAGAACTGAGGCTATGAGACACCTCCAAGAAGGAAACTCATTTGTCCTACTCCCAACTTCCTGCTGGGGTGTTAAACGGGAATTCCACACTTAATCTAAACATTTGCTGCCGAACTCAAGTGTGAACGACCAAACAATTGCTGCATCCCCGAGGAGGGAGCCGGTCCCTTTTATTGTGTCCCGAAGAGAAACCCCACCCATAAGCTCCATTCGACAGGAGCTGCATTTTCAATTAAGATTTTGGGGCCGTCACAGAATGGTGCCGGTGAAGAACAATGGAAATGGGTGAAACTTCTAGTAACTATTGTAAGAGACACAGAGAAGTCGTCCGATTACAAATAGGACAATTTTGCTTTTCAATCCTATTAGTGGCTTTGAGGAGAACTTCAAAAAGGTCCTTAACTCTCCCACTGGCATCAAACGGGTCTCATTTTGCCTAGTTCCCAGCCTAAGAAACCAGGGCTTCATCTCTTTGACACTTGGAAGAATCAATTGAGGAATTCTACTTGATTGGTGGGGAAAGTGTTTGCATGAGGCTGTCCTTGCAATGAGGCTGTCCTTACTTTGCCCTCTTGGTCCTTCAGCCTTGAGAATCTGCAGCACTCACAGATTCAGGTGGGTTGCTGTGTTGGTCTGAAGCAGCAGAGACCCGAAGAAGTGTGCTTGCACAGGAAAACTGATGCCCAGAACATATAAATAAAATGGTTAGAGAGTGCTGGCAGGAGCTGGGACTTATGGCCTACCAATCAGGTAGGCTGTCCCAGCTGTCCCATTCCTGATTGGCTGTCTGTCCAACAAACAGCCAGTCAGGAGGGATGTCTCACCCCTGGCTGCATCCCCCTCCCTCTTCCATCTAGAAGAAGTGCTAACCCAGTAAGCGGGAGCTGGGATGGAGAGCGGAGGGCCCGGGACTGCGGGCCCAGTAGGGGTAGGGTAAGGAGGGAGGGAGTCCCCACCAGTACTCACCCCTACCCTGAGCAGCCTCAGCTGCAACCTCACCAGGCTTCAGCGACAGTGCTGGAGGGTGGGGGAGAGGGTGAGCTAGTCCACGCCAGCGCTCCTGCTGCCCCAAGCAGCTCCGGCCTCGGCCTTGCCAGGCCTGGTGGAACCTTCTACTAATGAGATCAGAGCCCTGCAGGATTAAAACAGTTCCACAGACTGAACTGTTCTGCCAGGAAGCCCTGGCCCTGGTTTGGAAGCCCTGGCCCTGGTTGAAGCCAGTTTTCTCTTTGAGGGTAGGGACCCTGAGCAAGGTTCTCTTGACCATAAGACTCCCTAGGGGATGTAGTAGAAGCCGAGACAAGGATCCCAGACAGCCTAGGGCTTTGGTGAGAGTCAAAAGCTTCAGCTGATCCGATCTCCCATCTGTCGTTGTAGGTAGTAGTTGAATTTCTCTTGAGATTACACCTTATCTCTAGATAAGAGGAAATGGCTGCTTTGGAGGTTAACCCCCTTCCTCCCCAAACAACAGTTTTCCCAGATTCTAACCCTCCTCCCAATCTCTAGGAATTTCTCAGCCCAGAACTGGTAACTTTAATTGTTTTTAATGCAGAGAGGAAGATGAAGTCAACACAGAATTCTTTCACATGACACTGAGGATTCTGGGCTGGGTTTTCATTGCCCATGTGAATGTAAAACTCCCCATGGGAGTTTTCTGGGCACTTTCCACCATCAGTTGCCATTTTCCCCACAATCCTCTAGGCATCACCACTTTTAAAAGCTAAGCCCCATGGTGGCACAGCGGGCCGACAACTTGAAAATGTGGGTCAAATCATTTGCAGGGCAAGGAAATGTTTTCCGTTCCCTGCAGGTCGCAAAATGATGAGGTTCTTGGACTGTGATCTTTCCAAAACAACTGAACTTTCCCAGGTTTGGAACGTAGCATGTCGTGGCTGGAGAGAGGACTATTTGAACACCGAATTTTGTGGTGTTCAAATTTTTTAACATCTTGTGGATGTTAAAAAAAAATTAAAGTGCCATAGTTTGGAAGCCAAAATACAAAGAAAAACCTCCATCCAGATATTGCTGTGCCTAAGGCAACCTAGAAACCCTCATGGGTGAGGTAGACTCTGGATTAGGGACCTTCCAAGTTTAGCTACTGTAGCTTAATATATACCTGCCAGGCAAATTTGACTGGCTTCAGACGCAGGTGGAGGTCACTTAAGTCAGGGCGCTTCTGCACTGGCACCTTAACTCCCCCAATTTCTTCCCCATGCCTTGGCATTTAGGCTATGGAGTTCTAGCACTGGGATCAGGATTGATACTATTGAAGAAGAGTTGGTTTTTATGTCCCACTTTTCTCTCCCAGAAGGAGTCTCAAAGCGACTTGCAATTGCCTTCCCTTCCTCTCCCCACAACAGACCCACCTGTGAGGTAGGTGAGACAGAGAGAGCTCTGACAGAACTGATTTGTGACAACAGCTATAAAAGAACTGTGACTAGCCCACGGTCACCCAGCTGGCTGAATGTGGAGGAATGGAGAATCAAGCCCAACTCTCCAAATTAGCAGCCACCACTGTTAACCATTTCCCTCTTCTCTTACTTGTTGAATGGTTGTTTTTTTAAAGTGCTGAACTATAGGGTTCCCAAGCTCCAGGTGGTAGCTGGAGATCTCCTGGGATTACAACCGATCTTCACCTGGAGAAAATGGCTGCTTTTGAAGTCCCTCCCCTCTCCAAGCCCCTCCCTCTTCAGGCTCCACCCCCAAACTCCAAGTACATACCACTTTGGAGCCTGCAATCCCAGTTATTATGCTGGGAATGTCTTGCTAGAGTGCTACACATTTTGAATTTTGGTTAGAGACATTGTTATTTATTCTTGTTTATAATAAAAAGGTATAGTGTATGAGCTGCTCTGGAAACCTTCGGGCTACGAGGCAGGATATAAATCTCATCCATCAAACCCATCCAACAAATAAACACAAAAAGACGAAATGGCTTAATGCAGCTTGACGGGTCTTCGTGACAAGAGACACACCAGTACAAGCCCACTTGCCACCTACCGTGGCAGGACAGGTGCCTGCCATTGCCACGCCCCTCCTGGTCTCCTGCAATTTCAGAAACGTAGCAAAAAACAGAGGGTCACTGAAGGGTCCTTAGTGGGCCGAAGATCAGAATGGTCACAGCCACCGTTTTCCCTCTGGTAATATATGGATGTGAGAGCTGAACCCCAAGGAAGTGTGAGCAAAAGAAGATAGAGATGCCTTTGAATTATGGACCTGGAGACCTCGACTGAAAATTTCATGAATTGCAGGAAAAACAAATCAATCTCTTCTGGACCAAATTAAATCCGCTTTCTTCAGGCAAGTATCTGTAAACAAAATATCTCATATTTCGTAAGTAAAATGTCTCATACTCTCAGAATGCATGCAAATGATGGCTTAGAACAGCCTTCCTCAACATTCTTACCATTGAGAAACCCCAGAAGTGGTGCAATGGTGCAAAATATGGTTGAGAAGCAGAGCTGTGGACGTGCCCACCTGCAGCCCCTCCCAGTCCCACCCCATCCTGGCCCATCTCTGCTCATTTTGGGAGGGTAAGGTGGGTCAACATGACCGTATATGGCCACATCGCCTGATAAATGTTTAACACATTTTTAAAATGTATAAAAGAATCAACTCCTACTCATTCGGGAAGCCCTTCCAGGGCTGTCAAGAAACCCCAGAGTTCCACAAAACCTTAGATGAGAAAGCCTGGCTTAGAAAAAACTTGGTGAGATGGAAGGGAGCAGAAGAAGAGGTAGACAAAGACCAAGATGGATGGCTAGAATCAGAGATGTAAGTGGATCGCTCTTACAAAGACTTAAAGAAATTGGGTGGAAGGCCCTTGTTCACAAAGTCACCATGAGTTGGAAACGACTTGAAAGAACCTCAAAACAACAAAGTGGGCCAGCAAACATGGCTTGATCAAACACAAAGCATGAAAGGCACTACTTGAGAGACTTCCCGTGCATAATTTTGGGTCCGTAAGTAATACATAAAAGAAGCTAATTACAGATGAGTGTGTTGTTTTACAGTGGCCTCTTTTTAAGGACAAATTAGGTATCACTCTAGACACACCTTGCCTGGAAGAACGTGATGGGTGTGAAAGTGATGGGTGTGAAAGAGTTCTTTGTTTCTCAGTCATGCCACTTGTATAAGCAGAGCATCATTTAGCTTACAAGGACTGCCTGTCCCTTGTCCCCAGAGCTCAGTTTCAGACTCTACCAGCTGCGTCTTCCTAATACCTTTCTTCATGAACTACCCATTGGGTTTCCAATCTCCAGGTGGAGGCTGGAGATCTCCTGGGATTACTGTTGTTTGCTGCCCTGAGTCGGCTTCCCGGGAGGGTGGTATCCAAATCAAATCAATAAATAATGCAGGTACAGCTGCCATTCAAAGGAACCAGAATCCACATGCAAAATCCATGCATTGTCCCATGCACACATCGATTTCATTTCAGGGACCTGCATGCCTATGATACCTGTGATGGACAGGTTCTTACAGCTGATGAATGTAACACTTGCACAGGGCTATACGGAACCAACCTACACTTCCTTTCTTCCCATGGTGTTGTTCCAGTGCTGAGTTTTGCCAGCTCTGTTGGGGATTTCCCCCCAACCTCCCCCAGTTTAAAGAAACGTAGATAATTTCACATAATCAGCAAAAAATACCTTGGCTCGCTGTTCATTCCGCCAAACAGGTTATTACTGTTAGGAAGCATTGGCCGTCCTCCGTCTGATCCCGACGGCAGCTTAGCTCATTACGAGTCTCTTTCCATTCGAAAGCTCGGTCATTTGTTCCCGGCCTTTACCTCCAATCTCTTCACCAGCCTCTGATCCCTCGGAGGACTTTCCAACCCCCACGGCAGAGTTGCTTCATTTCCTTAATGGCCTTCTGCAGGAACTTTATCAAGAGCCTAAATGAATTACTTCCACAGGTCCCGTGTTTCCCACCGCACTTAACTCTTTATGGAGAACAGACAACATGTTGGGAAGACAAAGGGATTTATGCCTCAATACAGTCACAGTAGACCAGGGGTAGTCAAACTGCGGCCCTCCAGATGTCCATGGACTACAATTCCCACGAGCCCCTGCCAGCGAATGCTGGCAGGGGCTCCTGGGAATTGTAGTCCATGGACATCTGGAGGGCCGCAGTTTGACTACCCCTACAGTAGACGGTGTGGTAAGTCCGGACTGTTCTACTTGAGGCTACAGGTAGCCGAACACCTGCTTGGCCGGCCCTCTATAGAAAACCCCCTTGTGCTTACAAAACGGAGACTTCCTCAGATGACTCTGTTTTCCGCTAATCAGCTCAGTGAGCGGCAAAACTGGCAGGGGAAAATGGGGGGCAACGGGTGTCATACTAATGCTAAGGCAGCACTTCCAGTGAACCTGGAAGTGACATCATCATGTTGGGCGACACTCTAGCATTTCCATAGAGTTCTGGGCGAATGCTTGAGCATCACCCTGGCATTATGACTTCACATACTGATGTCATAGCCTCAGTATGATGCTGAAAAGTAACTCCCTGCCCCCTCAATTTCTCATTGGTTGCCAAACCTTAATATATAATATGGAGCAATCATCAATGTAGTGCTATACCTGAAGTTAGACAGCCTCATTACAGGTTACAAAGTTTTCTTCTTTGTTGAGCAACAACAGGAGAACATCGAAGTAGATATGTTGTGCGTTTCAGACCTATGTTTGCCATTTCTCCCAAAGGGGACAAGGAATCCTCATCCCCAACTCCTGCTGCCCGCTGCCAGACAAAAGCCTCCGGGGAGGGCGGTATATAAGTATGATAAATAAAACTTGCAGTGAGAGCATCTTCTGTGCTGCTGCTGTCCAGGAAAACCTGAAAATGGCATAGGGCAGCTCTAGGAATCACTGAAGACCTCTATGGTAAAACCATAGAGCTTCTGGAAATTCCTAGAGCTACCATACAACAGTTCAGTGTTTCCCAGGAAGTGACATAGCATCACTGTTGGGCAAACCTGTCCAGACCCACGTGTGCTCTTTTTGTCCTTGCAGCTGGGGTGTGCAGGCAGAAATGGTCTTGGCTTTCCCTTTCCACTATTCCTTCTTGCTATTTACTGCAAAACCTGCAGCCACCTATGTGATTTCACGAAGGGAAATCTGAAACATGCCTCCACAGCTGTCCATGCCTTCGCTCTTCCCTGTAGTCCAGCATTCAGTTCTTTATATCTGTTTGTATCCTCCCTTTTCACATCTCCCAAATTCTCCATCTCAGAGAGCAACATTTCGGATGCACCGTGGGGTGGTGGGGAAGGAAGTCAGTATGACCCGGGAGGCCTTGCAGGTGCCTCTTCATAATGAAAGTCTGCTGAGTCACTTATGTGAATGGTCATCATGTCTTCTTTCCCAGACCTTTAGAGGCTGCCTCTGCAAAGAATCCCTTAGAGCAGGGGTAGTCAACCTGTGGTCCTCCAGATGTCCACGGACTACAATTCCCATGAGCCCCTGCCAGCAAATGCTGGCAGGGGCTCATGGAAATTGTAGTCCATTGACACCTGGAGGACCACAGGTTGACTACCCCTGCCTTAGAGAATCCTCTGTGAAGCAGTGCAGACGGCAGCTTCTTCGGCTACGGTGCTATTATCAGCAGTCGGCTGTGGCACTTTAAGGCACCGGGAAATGTGAAGTCTGCTCTGTTTCAGAACAAAAGAAGCCAGTGTCAGATCTTTGCACTGCATCCATTGAACAGCTTAAACAATTCAATTCCCATAATAAAAGTGTGCAGGCTTTCCTAGGCAGGCTGTTCCTCATCATGCATACAAAGGTATGTTTATGTCTCTCTGTGTGTGATTTCCAGCAACAGAGAGAGAGAGAGAGAGAGAGAGAGAGAGAGAGAGAGAGAGAGAGAGCTTGCCCTTGAAAAGCAGCCATGGAATAGGGTTTTCTTTTTGGTGGTACAGAATTGTTCAGAAGGGCATTTTTTAAAATGGTAATGGGGGCATATTATAGCAAAACGGTTCAGGAAACGGTTCAAATATCAAAGGAATGGGACTTTGAACTACATCACTGAACGCAGTTCAGATTCTTTGCTATACATTTTATCCTTCTCTCTGCTTTTTATACCTGATCCTGTTTTTCATCATTGTTTAACATATGTCTTGATGCCTTGCTTCAGACTGCTAGAAACCTAGTCATCCTCCCATCAAGTCACTCCCAAATTTCTGGTGACCCGTAACGTTTCCAAGGCAAGAGACATTCAGAGGTGGTTGGCCATTGCCTGATTCTGCTTAGTGACCTTGGTCTTCCTTGGTGATCTCCCGTCCAAATGAGAACCAGGGCTGACCTTGCTTAATTTCTGACATCTGACAAGATCAGGCTAATCGGAGCTATCCTGGTCAGGGCTATCCTAGCCTATTGCATTGTTTATCAGACATCTTGTCCTATTGATTGCATTGATTTACACCAGCCTTTGTCAACTTTTTACCCTTGAGAAACCCCTGAAACATTCTTCAGGCTTCGAGAAACCCCAGAAGTGGTGCAATCATCCAGAGTATGGTTGGGAAGTAGAGCTGTCCACCTGGGGCTCCTCCCTTCCCACTCCCTCTAGGTCCTTCATTGGCCATTTTGGGAGGTGGGGGATATCAATGTGACCACATATGGTCATATCACCCAATACATCTGCTCCCTGCTTGATCTTGAGAGCCGGTGTGATGTAGTGGTTAAAGAGTGGGGGAGTCTAATCTGGACAGCTGCCTTTGATTTCCCCATTCCCCCTCCATGGTTAGCCAGCTAGGGCACTTTGGGCTACTCACTGTTCTTGTAGGACTGTTCTCATAAAGCAGTTCTCCTAGAGCTCTCTCAGTCCCACCTACCTCACAGGGTGTCCGTTGTGGGGAGAGCAGGGCATCCCAGCCTATGAGCTGGGCCACCCAGCATGTGCAGTGCCTGCAGCACCACAGGGTACACCCGGCCATCTTCCCTACCATGTGCTGGGCAGGTGAGAAGGCTGGGAGAGAGCATGGTGGCCCAGTCAGGGGATCCAGGCTGCTGAGGCTAACATGGCACCATGGAGCACATTCAGCCACTCTACCCTCCCCGCCCCCAGCCAGCCTTCTACCCTTCCCTGGTTTATCTGCTGCCGACTCTTCTTACCGCTTCCCTGGTGCCCAGAGGTGGCAGTAAGGAGATGAGGATGTGGAAGACCCACGATTGGTCCTCAGACAATACTAGCTGTGATAGACAAGTGGTCTGTCTCAGTTATAGGATCGTAGAATCATGGAAGGGACCCCCAGGGTCATCTAGTCCAACCCCTGCAGAATGCAGGAAATTCACAACTACCTGCCCTCCCACAGTGACCCCAACCCCATGCCCAGATGATGCTCCCAATAGAAGAAAGGTTCATGTCAGAAAACCTGAGACTTGTGAAACCAAATGCGAGTGAGACATGAAGGATCCAATAGTCCGTACGAGACATGGGAACTTGTGTTCTTAAATACCCACCGCCATTTATAACTTGCTCCAGTGCTGTTTCCTGGTGGAGAGTGCAACTGAGAGCGTGTTATACGAGTGCCCCCTTCCAACCACGACACAACCGGGGGAGAGCAGCGTGCTATATCTGGGGGGATGCAACGGTTGTTGTCGCTCTGTGTGATGCAAAGAGAGAGTGGCGTTCTCTGGTGAGCGCCATAATAATAACACAATTTATCATCATTCTCCCGGCATAAAATGCGCTGGGTGACAAGGCTTACTAATGGAAATGGATTGTTTTGTTGCTCTGCCGTTTGTATTCATTACCGCGCTTACTGAACCTCTGCTTTTGGGGAGAGGTTAAGAAAAAAAAGTATGTAATTTAATAGTCACATTGGGCTAAGTTTTTGCACATTGATGGCCTGCTCTCATCGATTTGCTGTGGGTTCTGGATCGCGGAGAGTGACGGGGAGACCCAAAGTAGCCTGTGCACAGTTAGGAAGTTCATACAAACTTCTCCATAAGCTGGTTGTGAATAGCTGAGAGGAACGTGGCCATCAGGGGTAACATCTCCAGGCACCACCAGGAGGTTGGCAATCCTAGCAAGACCAGAGAATCAATTTTCCCAGGGTCGGGTATGGCTGCCAGGGCAAGGGGAAATCTGGGAAGAAAAGAATCCTTGTGCAGGCTGTGCAATGTCCTTGTACTGGATCCAGGTGTAATAGCTGTCAGCCTCCAGCTAGGACCTGGGGACCCCCTGGAATTATCGCTTATTTCCTGCCTGCAGAGTTCTGTTTCCCTGAAGCAAGTGGCTGCTTTGGAGAGTAAATTCTGTGGCATTGGACACAGTCCTCTCCTGCTTGAATATCTGAATCCTTTGCTTGCAAAGACTTCCTCGGGCCATTGTCTGCTGGCGGAACTCTGAGGGGGGGAATGGGAGGAGCCAAGGGCGGAAGTGCAGCACATCCAGGCCTTCCCTCCCATTCCTTTTCCATTGTGTGTGAGTTCAACAAGGCCACCGCTGACCAGACCGATGAACAGACAGCCACTCTGTCCCCCTGACTCCTCCTCTTTTAAAGAAATTAGATCCTCCCCAACTGGAGTAATCCCCCCCCCCCCGGGCTCTGGAGTAGCCGCGATGTTGAGAATGACTGGTCTAGGACCAACATGGCTTCAGGCATCTACATGGCGGCAGCAGGGATCCATCCAAAAGAGATAAAAGGCACCACAGTCTATTGCAGGCAGAAATTAAGGTAAGGAAGGTAGGTGGTTCATTCAACAGGACTGTACATGGGTTGCCTAGTCAATGAAAGAAATTAGTGTCGGCAGAGTTTAAATATGAGAGAGAGTGGAGCACCAAGCTGCTTAAAATGAATAAAATAGTTTTATTAAGAAGAGAAACAAACTCTGTATTAAAAGAGAGTTCTGTCTTACTATCCTATTGTGATAAAAGAGTTGGTTTTTATACCCCATTTTTCACCGAGAGAGCTCTTACAGGAACGCTCAGTCAGAACAGTACTATCAGGGCTGTGACAAGCTCAGGGTCACTCAGCTGGCTGCATGTGGAGGAGTGAGGATTAGAAGCTGCCACTCTTAACCACTACGCCACACTGGCTCTCATTCATTCCTATAGTCTGTTCTGGAGGCAAGCAGGGAGAAAGTGTGTTCAAAGGAGCAGGAAGTCTTCAATTGAGCCAATCAGAATAGAGGAGGAGATAATTTGAAAAAATTCAGGAAGTTCCTGATCTAACTGTGCTAACTACACATCTCCTCCAATGCTCCCTATAGGATACGCTTCATATTTTGCTGTGCTATTTTGTTCAGTCATGTACACTACAGATCTCGCATATTTCAACTAATATTCTTAGTTAGTAGACAGTAGCGATCCTCTCCCAGTAAATCCCAGAATGGTGTGCTTCAGGAAATGCATTAATGAAACATGAAGGCTCTTATGAGTTCAAAACATCCGTCAACAGAGATGCTGCCCAATTGACTCTGCATGAGTCACTGTTCTGACCTTGTGTCTTTCTAATTGGGCTCCATTGGGTGCGAGTCCATCAGCCACATTTCTGCTTAACTGTTGACTCTTAACTCTGAGAGGAAGTAGAATCACTGTCCCACCTGAGAAGCTCTCCGTTGAATCCCTGCCTGAATCCCTGTTCTGCAGTTGCCTCCTGGAGGCACACTCAGAACAGGGTCTCACAAGAAGTGGCTCCTAGAACCACAGATTATATCCTTTCATGTTTTAAAAGTAAACCTTTTCAGGTAGAAACATACCTCCAATTTTAATTCTGAAAACAAGATCTACTTCAGTTATGAAAAGTTTAGGAAACACTGTGACGCCGTTGGTGAGAATAATCGTCCCCAAATTTAGAAGAATAATTAAATTCATCCTCTCATCCTGTCTGGAGTCACTCCAGGACATTTAGGATTCAGGAGTGCAGTCTCTCCTGTTTGATCCTGTTCAATATTAACCTCATGTTTATATATGAAAATAATTATTAGCGTGCACTGTTCAGATGTTTCAATGCTTCAGGGGTTTCTGTCAGTAAATTACCCTCCAGTTGGGGCTAGAGATAGATGGCATTAGCCCTTTTCAGTGGTTATACTAATGGCAATTGTGTCTCGTCTGCCAGGAGAGTTCACTGTGGGAATTCTCTCTCTACATGATACTGCCATTTTGTGGGAACAGTACCACAAATATACTTATATGTTCATTAAGAATAGCCCTGCAAGGTCAGATCATTGGTCCATCTAGTCCTGGCTTCCATACAGTGGCCAATCAGTTCCTCTGGAGCAGGGGTAGTCAAACTGCGGCCCTCCAGATGTCAATGGACTACAATTCCCATGAGCCCCTGCCAGCATTTGCTGGCAGGGGCTCATGGGAATTGTAGTCCATTGACATCTGGAGGGCCGCAGTTTGACTACCCCTGCTCTGGAGGATGAACAACAAGGCATAGAGACCAAAGCTTTCCCCCGATGGTGCCTCCTGACACTGGGATTCAGAGGTTGACAGCCTCTGAATGTGGAGGTTTGGTTTTTATAGATAGTAAGTACGTAACACTGAAAGTGATTAGTAAAATATCTAACCAGAGGTAGTCAAACTGCGACCCTCCAGATGTCCATGGACTACAATTCCCAGGAGCCCCTGGCAGCATTCGCTGGCAGGGGCTTCTGGGAATTGTAGTCCATGGACATCTGGAGGGCCGCAGTTTGACTACCCCTGCAATATGATGATAAATATTGGAAAGGTCAGGATAAAGTTGGTTTCTTTTACCATAAGTAGTGGGATTGTATGAAGGTTAAAAAAGATTGGATAAAAAATTCATGAGGTAATAGAAAAAATGTTGAACATTAAATTCCCTTTGTATCCTGATAATATGTTATTAAGTATTATGCCAGAGAATTTTTCTCCTAATGCGGAAGAATTTTTTCCCCATGTAACTACTGCGGCAAGAATTGTAATTGTGCAACAAAGGAAACATCGCAAGATACCCAAGTAACAGGCTGGCTTGATAAACTTGGAGAACTGTAAAACGGCCAAGCTGATGAGTTTAGTTAAAAGAAGACCCCTTGAAGAATTTCAAGAGCAATGGCACTTCTATACAGACTGTATGGATAAGTAGCTTTATCATAAGTAGCAAAGAAAAAGCAATTGAACACTGAATTTGTATAACTTTTTCTTTCCCCCCTTTCCTATTCTATTTTGAAAATAATAAATATGATATAAAAATGAAATCAATGGGATTAGATATGTGTAACTGTACAGATCTCACCAGGAGTACTAGTCCGCCAGGACATTCCCAGTAGGGTGTTGTCTGCTGGTTAGACCAACAGACTACGATCACAGAGACCTGCGTTCAAATCTCCACTCTGTTATGAGTCTTGCTGGAAGACCTTGGGTCACTCATATGCTCAGGGCCATTTCGCACGGGGATCTTTGTTGCAAATTGGTCACTGAATGAAAAATCGCCATTTAAAATAGTGGAATTCGTCGTTTTGCATACCTGGCTTTGTAGTGGAATCAGTTGCGTTTTTTAGCGTTTCCCACAGGCTTCCGGTCTCGGCAGAAATCGCTAGAAAGGAAGCGCTATTGCCAAGCTCGTCCCGCCCCTGGCCGTCAAGCAGCCAATGGGCAGCCGTTAGCATGCTCCCAAACAGCCCCTTTCCCTTTAAGAAAGGTTTTTTTTAAAAAAAACACACCCATTGTAACGAATCTGAGTAGATTCGTTGCAATGGAGAGACCCATCCAGCTGCCTGGGGTGTTTGAGCTGTAGTTTGATTGTTTGATCGTTAACACGCTGGCTCCGTTTGATTGTTTGATCGTTAACACGCTGGCTCCGAGTGAGAAAAAAAAATCCCCCCCCTCTCACGGCCCGATTTTCGGCTGAATGGAATGTGTGAAACTGAAGGTCACTTAGTGACTGAAGGGGAGGGACTGAAGCCGGGGAAGCCTCTGTTTGAGCTGTCATTTGATCGTGGCCATGCTGCCTCCGAGTGGAAAAAAAAAATCCCCCCTCCCCCCCCCCACGGGCGCGATTTTCAGCCGAAACAGTGTGAAAAATAAAGGGAAAATACATCAGCAAACGGGCTTCTGCGGGCTTCTTGTGCTTAGTGACTAAACTGCTCTGAGGAGGGACTGCAGCCTGGGAAGCCTCACTGGCTAAACCGAGGCTCGCCGGTGCGTTGATCTCCACTCGCTCGGGGGAAAAAAAATGGCGATCGCTTCGCCGGAAGTTTGGAGGACAGGCTCAGGAGGAGGGACTTTGAAGAACCCACAACAATGGTAACGCACAGGTCTTTATCGCTATTGTTGCAGATTGGTTGCAGGAGTGTATCGCTATCCGGAGGGTGAATCCACTTTTCTGGATTCCCCTGAAAGCGCCACAACGAAGCGCTTTTGGCGGGTCGGTTTCAGGATTGTTGCAGATTGTCTACGACGTCGTGGGTTATGGCAAATTAGTAGCGTTTCCAATTAGCAACCATTGTGCTATTTTGAAGCCGTGCGAAATGGCCCTCAGTCTCACCTACCTCACCAGGCTGTTGTGAGGTTCATACCATACAGAGAGAAACTACCTATGTCACCCTGGTTCTGGGAGGGATTCTGCTCTGAGGGCTTTCATGTTACCTATTACTTGATGTGTTTAAAACTGAAGACGGCGGGGATTGAACTGGGGACCTTCTGCATGCAAAACAGGTGCTTTAACATGCAGCCACAGCCCACCCCTTAGCAGGAGCCACAAGCAAAGATGTTCCATCCGCAGCAGCGTAAGCCTTGCAGGAGAATTCTGAATATGTCAGGGGAAGTCTTCAACGTGAGCCATTATGAATTCCTGAAGTGCTGATTTCGACCCAGAAGGCTCCATGAGCCTCGCTTTCCAACTGGTGTAGGGCAAGGAGAAATGGCTTCATCAGCTAGATAAGCCCTCATTTGAAAGGGGAGACTAAATTAATGTTTGAACTCCAAGCCAACCCAGACTCTGAAAAGAGCTGGGGTTGTGCTGGCATCTGTCATCGCCTGGAAATTAACCTGTCAAATATGATTAACCGTGTCCAGAAAGGAGACTGCTGAACTCATGCTCCGAGCAGTTGGTTCAAATGTAAGGCAGAAATCCCATTCCTTATCCTCTTTCAAGGAATTATGGGTGGGTGATGCTCCTACTTCTTCCCTTCCTCTGGTACCTCTCTTCTGGAGGATGCAGAAATGAGAATTGGCACCGTTTTTATTCGACAGCTCTGAGTTGTTTGAGTGTGATCACAGGGGATTTGCAGATACTAACATGGAAAAGGAAGCTTCACCTTTTTCTGTCAGCTTGGTGTAGTGGTTAGGAGTGCGGACTTCTAATCTGGTGAGCCAGGTTTGATTCTGCACTCCCCCACATGCAGCCAGCTGGGTCAACTTGGGCTCGCCACAGTACTGATAAAGCTGTTCTGACGGAGCAGAAATATCCGGGCTCTCTCAGTCTCACCCACCTCACAGGGTGTTTGTTGTGGGGAGAGGAAAGGGAAGGCAGATTGGTAGCCACTTTGAGACTCCTTCAGGTAGAGAAAAGTGACATATAAAAACCAACTCTTCTTCTTCTTCTTCTGCAATGGGGCGCCAATGTGGCTCACATAATTTGCCCTGAGAATGGGTCTAACTCTTATGAGTTAACTGGAACCCTGCTGACATGGGCCTCTGAATACCTTTGGGCACAAAAGGGATATGTTTATTCAAAACCAGGCGTTCTTGTTGGTAGGCGATATGAAGCCAAGGGACTGGCTAGGCCTCATACAATTTGTAGCATGCTGGGTTTGTTGTGCTTTGCGGGGAGCTTAAATAAGTTCATTTCCCCAAGTTATGTGGTATTTTGAAGGAAATGGTATGGAAGAAGATGAGGGGGAAAGGGGCTGCTTTCCTCATGTTAGTAAGTAAAAAAAATTGTGACTTGCTGAGGGATTTAGTGTCCTCACCGAAGCTTGGGCAAACTAAGTAAAAGGGCATTGTTAAAATATTGAAGACCCTTGATGTACCTACGGTGATTTTCCAGTAGACTGAGATTCATCCTGTTCACTTAAGAGACCAAATGGAAGGAGAAAATGGTTCAGAATTTTATGCAAGCGTGAAGTAAATGTCAGCAACATGTCATTTGGGGGATTTTTGGATGGAAACGCCGAGGAATCAATTTGCGTTTTGGGGACCAAGACACAGAGTGGCTACTAGCAAAGGGCAAAAGAAGGAGCTGCAGCATGAAGGGCCAGTGGAGAAAGTCATCAGAAAGAATTCTCTGCAGTTTCAGAACAAGCTACTGCCAATATGTTTGATGGAAGAGGAGACTGTGAAGTCTTAGAATCGAATCACAGAATCATAGAATCATAAAGTTGGAAGGGGCTATACAGGCCATCTAGTCCAACCCCCTGCTCAACGCAGGATCAGCCCAAAGTCTTGTGACAACATGGGTGGGTGCTTTCTCCAGCAGCAATGCTCAAGCCATTATCCCCCTACAAAAAGGGGACTATGATCTTATTGCTGAAAGGCATGCATATGCCAACTTGAAAAAAACATCTTGATTAATCTCCAGTAAAATAGTTGGCTCCAAAACAATTGTATTTCTGGTGCCATATGATGGGTTAGGGCTATGGATTAGTGTTAGAGCTCTTGTTATGTATGCAGATGGTTCCAGTTCAATAAGTGGAGAGCCAGCTTGGTGTAGTGGTTAGGAGTGCGGATTTCTAATCTGGCGAGCCGGGCTTGATTCCCTGCTCTTCCCCATGCAGCCAGCTGGGTGGCCTTGGGCTCGCCACAGCCCTGATAAAGCTGTTCTGACCTATCAGGGTTCTCTCAGCCTCCCCTATCTCACAGGAAATACGATTGTAAACTGCTTTGAGACTCCTTCTAGTAGAGAAAAGTGGCATATAAGTACCAACTCTTCTTCCTCTCAGTTGAAGGGTCAAGTAGGTGATGGAAAAAAACTCAGCTTGGCAAATGAAGAGCTACAGCTGGCCAGTTGACAGTTATACTTCCTATTGGCAGCAGAGGATAGGACTCACTGTAATGGGTTTAAACTGCACGTAGAACAGTACTGGCTAGATATTGGGGGGGGGGGATTGTCCCAGTAGTTCAGCAGTGGAATCGGCTGCCTACGGAGATGGTGAGCTCTCCCACTGGTGGTCTTCAAGCAGCGACTGGACAGATCCATATCCTGGATGCTTTAGGCTGATCCTGCACTGAGTAAGGGCTTGGACAGCCTCTTTCAACTCTATGATTCTATGTTTCTAGTCGATATTACTGATAGACCAGGGGTCTGACTCTGTAGAAGGCAACTTAATTTGAGTGTATTAAAATCAGAGTCCAGTAGCACCTTTAAGACCAACAAAAATTTATTCAAGGCGTGAGCTTTCGAGTGCAAGCACTCTTCCTCAGACTATGAACTGACCATCATGACAGTGGTCATGAAAGCTCATGCCTTCAATAAATCTTTGTTGGTCTTAAAAGTGCTACTGGGCTCTGATCTTATTGTGCTACTTCAGACCAACACTGCTACTCATTTGAATCTATCCTTAACTACAAAGGAACCATATTCGGGGCACTAGTCATTGCTATGTCAGGGAGACAGCTGTAGTGCATTTCTTCCTTGTATTCTTCCAAGTTGAGTCATCACAGCCCAAATGAAGCCTGTTTTGAAGCCTGTTTTGTTTCAGTGAGGGTAGAGGATGCACTAATTCGGACAGAAATTGGTGCTGGAGCGGCCGCATCAATGGTTTTTGAAGAATTGGATTATGTGTATTCCCTGATGGTGACACATTTGCTTTGAATAAATTACAGTTAAGCATCAACTAAAGTACTAAGGGATGCAGAAAGGTGCCTGTCATGGTGACAGATGCTGTTTTAAATCTACCACACTAGGCTAGGTAAGGGAAGTGAGTGCTCCTTCTTTGCTGGGGGAGAAGTTAGATGTACAAATCTAACCTGGACTGGACTACCTTGTAGTAATGCTGTAAAATAGCAGTATAAACTGTTTTGGATACAAACAAGATTCATGGGGATAAGCAGGAAATTCCTAAATTCTATTCAACAACCCGTGTATCGTATATACTGTGCAAGCTAGCAATTAGGCAGTTAGAAGAATTGGGAAAGACAGAGAATAATTTCCATTCTGGAGATTGTTGCCTGGGTACCCATTATTGTATCCCAAAAGTGTTGGAAGGCTAAGAGTGTGAAGTTGTCATAAATTGCTGGTTGGAGGTTTACTGATATCCAGTTCCCCAAGTACAGAACATGATTACAGGGGGTGTTACAAAAGGAGCCTGGGTAGTAGAATTAGATCTTTTCCAACAAGTACTATTAGATCAAGATATTTTCCCCACAGCGAACATTCGTAAGAGGCTAGTTCAGCAGGAAAAATAAAATGGAGATTAGGTATTTTAAAAACAAAGTAGGTAATTTAGCCTTAATTGGTGGAATAATATCCTGGTAATATTTCATTTTGGGATTTATATTCTGCCCTGTCTTCGGATCCTGTATGAAATCTTGAAAATAGGAAGCTGCCAGTCAAGGAATAAAAATATCCACAAAGTTTGTGAGTACATTTGGTTCTTGGCTACATTCTAGCTCATTGGACTCCAACTACAATACACAGTGGTGTTTGATATGTAGGCTCAGTTGCTTAGAAACTAATTTCAAGAACTTGGGAAATTCAACTCTTCACCTAAAATTGATGATTAGATAACCAGACTCTTAGAATTGGCATCCGGGTAGCGTCGAACATTTATAGAAAGCAATACCTCATGTACATTTAATGGCTCATGGGATGCCTCTCTGGAGCACTTGCTTTAACAACAAGTATACTGCCACAATTGCCATTGTAACCTAATGCTTCTTGCTGCTTTGCTAGCCGACAGAGCTGTCTCAGTAATTTTTCCCTTCTCTCCCCTCTTCTTTTTTTCATTTTTATATAACTGAATGAAGGTTGGACTTTGAATTCACACAGCAAGGATATGATTTAATTTTAGGAAGTTCTTGTCTTCAGGATATGCTCAGCACAACTCAGCTAATCTGTTTGCCTCTAGACATCTCCAGAGTTTATCTATACATTCTTTTTACTTTTTTTGGGTTACTTTTAGATAATGGAAGATTTCAACAAATTGCTGAAAGTAGATGTGTCAAGCGAATCACAAGAAAAGCTTTAAATTGAAACAGAAAAGTGGGCATTTTTCGGACCTTGTATATGAGTAGAAGACATTCATATATTTTTTTTGAAAAACTGAAGCAATTGACAATTCACTGGTACTCCAAAATATTTCAGAACTCACATAATTCTTGGCTATATTATTTATTTAGATTTATACTTTGGCCACCTCATGAGAAGGAAGGGCTCCCTGGAGAAGAGCCTAATGCTGGGAGCGATCGAGGGCAAAAGAAGAAGGGGACGACAGAGAATGAGGTGGCTGGATGGAGTCACTGAAGCAGTTGGTACAAACTTAAATGGACTCTGGGGAATGGTAGAGGACAGGAAGGCCTGGAGGATTGTTGTCCATGGGGTCGCGATGGGTCGGACACGACTTTGCACCTAACAATAACAAATAGAAGTTCCTGACAGTTAGAGCGGTTTCTCAGTGGAACAAGCTTCCTCGGGAGGTGGTGGGTTCTCCATCTTTTGAAATTTTTAAACTGAGGCTAGATTGCCATATGATGGAGATGCTGATTCTGTGAAGGCAAAGGGGTGGCAAGTTACAGTAGATGAGCGATTGGGATGTAAGTGTCCTGCATAGTGCAGGGGGTTGGACTAGAATATCCATGAGGTCCCTTCCAACTCTATGATTCTATGATTCTATGAAATATATTTCATTTATAGGTCTCGGAAGGGCGCTTTAGAAATTTAATAATAAATATTATCTCACACACCGAGACACAACGCAAATTACAAAATATTTTTTAAATAATCTTATTGGAAAACATGACATCCAATAAACAGTGGAACAGGACTAGGATTACAGAACTGTAAAACAAAGCAAAACGACCAACTGATCTAAGCAGTAAGTTTCTAGTGCGGAAAAGGTCTCAGAGACTAATGAATACATTTCCCCACACAGATATATACAAAAAGCACTTGCATTCCACAAGGTAGATTTACATTTCCCTGCTGGTGGCTGTCCTTGACAGCTAGAAATGTCTTTCAGGGCTAAAATAGTTGCTGTTGATTCTGCCAGTCTGCAGTCATCCTGGGGCTTGAGTTTGCCACTGGGAACTACTTTTACAGTCACCACGAGGGTCCAATTCAGTGTGGAAGGGAGAGGCTCATACCTCTCTTGTGCCCTTTTCTCAAGCCAAAACAACATGGGGGCTTTATTGCAGTGGTCCCCAACCTTTTTATCACCGGGGACCACTCAACGCTTGACAATTTTACTGAGGCCCAGTGTGTGTGTGTGGGGGGGTAGTTTACTCCTCTACTCTCAACCACTGCCCTAGCTCTCTCTGATCGCTATGGTAATGTTTAAACATCCCTTCAAAATAAGATACAGACACGCCACAACAATGAACATAAGGAACATTTTATTTTCATGGAAATTTGAACTCATGACAATAACAAATCAATGGGAACCCTGAGCTTGTTTCTCTGCAATGAGATAGTCCCATCTGGGTGTGATGGGAGACAATGACACCCAAAGTGTGTTGTAAAGGGCTGGGGGGATGAAGTAAAGGGCCGGGGGGGGGGGGAAGAAGGCGTCCTTCGCGGCCCACCTCCAATTAGTCG
This sequence comes from Paroedura picta, assembly GCF_049243985.1. Lineage (NCBI taxonomy): Eukaryota > Metazoa > Chordata > Lepidosauria > Squamata > Gekkonidae > Paroedura > Paroedura picta. The sequence goes on from NC_135375.1 coordinate 96,226,944, forward strand.
ACGGACCACATGTGGTTCGCAGCCCACAGGTTGGGGATCGCTACTTTATTGGACCCACACACATGGTGACCCATATTTGAGGTAAGTAGTATCCCCCTAGGCACTGTTTCAGCTTGGGGGAAATGTACCTTTCTGAAGTAACACAGCACACCGTCTCCTAAATGTGCTGCATTTAACTGTCTCTATTTGGGAATAGTGCTTTTCTGTTCTGGAAGCAAAACATAAAATAAAAATAGCAATAATTTTGTCTTGCCTCATGGGGACACCGCTTGGGAGATGGCAGCACTGATGCAAACAGATGGGGCATCCTATGTTCAAACTAGAGTTCTGGATTAAAATTGATATTTGAACTTGCATTGCTGTTCATTTTACTTCCATGCAGGTCAGCTCACTGGGTTTGTCCCAAACCATATAATGTTTATGCACAATACTGGCAGGTTATGGTTGGCAGGTCTGGCATAACCCTTGCATCCAAGTAGAATGTTAATTACTAGATAATATAAAACTCAGAAAGTGGCTATTGTCAGAAACATGCTCAGGTAACTGGCCCCTCATTGCCTCAGTTTTGTTTTCCGCACTGTGTCCCACTGTCATTCACTTCCTGTTTTTTATATCCTGCCAATCGACTTCCTTCCCCCCCCCCCCCACATAAACATAGCATTCCCTCTACGATCTATGACCCAGATCACAAAATATGTGCATGGGAAAGCATTCCGAAGACTGTACTCAAAGCTTGTTTTATTACAGTGCAGCAAATTCACACAATTGACACAATAGTGGTGTACAACAAATCACAGTGCAGTTATCACTGATCATATACTTTTCCAACCAGTACTCCTGCAAAGGCATGGACAAATAAAAGCTCCCCAATGTTTCCTGTTGGGATGGGGTTTGTAAAAACGAATGAAAACTACGTCCATGCTTAGAAAGTACATGGAAGGTAGATTCTAAGGGGGAAGGAGACATTGCAACATCTGAATAGTTTTGGAACTGCGTTACAATGTGGGTTTATTAAGGTGGGTGGTAATCTGTCATCGGTATTTTATCTTTAAGGTAATAGCTGCTGACCAGGCATATGGTTGAGGCCATGGCGGGGTCCCGGAGGAATACCTTAGTGCTGGTTAGATCAGGACCCTCACTCCCAATGAGAGAGAGCTCTTGACCACAATTTGGACAGGGGGTGCTTGGGAACTAGAACTTTTTGCATTGCCATCTTTTAAGGTCTTGATGTTAATGTCTGTTGTTTTAAGGGGCTTTTAGGGGTTCTACTGGTTTTTATTGTTTTATTGTGAACCGCTGCGAGTTCAAATGGAGAGCGGTGGTATATAAATCTGAAAATAAATAAATATAAAATAAAAATAGTCATGGGGAATGGGGTGGGGCTGGGGAACCAGGCGTGATTTTTTTATTCCTTTGAAAACGGCAAACGTCTCGCTGGAAAACTCAGGAGGGGTTTGGGAGCAGTTGGAGGGGGTGTGGACACTCAATGCTGATTATGGTGATGCAACAATGACACCCCAAATATGCAATAAGGGGGGGGGGGGACCCAAAGCAACAATTCTCCACTTAAAAATGGTTATAACCTAAAGGGGGGGGGGGAGAGAGTTCACCATAATGGAACTTTCAGAAACCGTGGGGTTAGAGTGAAATTTGGGCCTACTCCTAGAAAGTCAAAATCTTGTGCAGAAATGATTGCATTCTTTGAGACTTTAAGAGCGCCTATGCAGGGAGTTGCTCTAGTGCAGAAACAGTCTGTAGCAAGTTAACCTCAGACCTTATGAAGCTGATAGAACAGAGGCCATATTGCTGCAGCACTAATTTAGAAGGGGCTGCTGCCCATCAACTGTCTCCCTTTTAAGCCAACATGAGATGGACACTGGGGGAAGTCATGTTGTTAATCCATGCCTCAGTTTCCCCCCCCCCCAAAAAAAAACCCCCCTACTTGCCCCACCTCAAGAGACCCACGATATCCTTCAGGGTAGTACTTAGGGTCTCGATCCATTCTGGGCAACAGAACAGGCCTTAACCCTCCTGACAAAGCCTCTGCTGCATAGTAATAGAAGAAAGGGGATATAAGTCGGTGGGTTGTGAGTCAAATGAACAGGTGAAAACGGGAAGACGCTGACATCCCACTTCCCAGATGCACATTAAGTTTTTAAATTAGACCATTACTCTTTGTAAAATAAACAAACAAAAACAGTACAAGTGGTAAATTAAAAAATGGAGACTCTCCGTAGTCTATAGACAATACCAATTACAGAAAACTATTGTGTCAAGGGTAAGCTATTACCTTCCATAGCCTTGGTAAAGTTTAATACCTCAAGATGTTGTTTTTATTTTCTTCTTGATAGCTGGTGGCTACTAATTATTGATACCCCGTCACACACTCACAGAGACACACACACAAATCTGTTTGAGAACTGGAATACCCTTTGTGAAATGAGACAGAAATGTGAGTTCTTACTGCTGATTGAAAAGAAGAAACTGGAAGGGGAGAGGGCTGGATTAAGATTTGGATTAAGATTTGTGCCTTGATGCCTTCTGGGTGCTTTTGGACCAGTCATTCTCTTTAAGCCTAACCTTCCTCATAGGGTTGTTGTGCAGAAAAAACAAAAACATGGAGAACAGAAAAGTGGGGAGCAGTGTTGTTTTGGGGAGCAGGGAACATGCACTCCTTACTAGACCCAGGCATGTTGTTTGGCCTTGAAGATAGGTAGGTAGGTAGGTAAAATAAAACTGTTATTCCAAGATTTGAAAATATAACACAGATGAGAAAGAAAGATACAGACTATTGAATGAGAAAAGAAAAATAAAAGAAAATAAGTGATCCTGTCTTACAGATCATTACCAATGAAGATCTTTCTTGTCCTTTATTACATAACACGTATATTTAGACAACATACAATCCCTTGTAGGCTTCCTGGGTGCTCGCTTCACAAGGAAGCAGGAGCCAGTGTGGTACAGTGTTTAAAGCACGGATTCCCAACCAGGGTTCTGTGGAATGTGTGGTTTCATGACAGCCAGGAGTGGTTTAAGGATTTGTGGGGCCCGTCGCACCAGAGCCAGTTTAAGGATTCACGGGGCCCTAGAAGTGTACAATAGTGGCAGGAGAAGCCATACTGGGGATTAAGGGGCTCTCTGCACTGGAATGTCCTTAAAGCAGGAAAAGGGGAGGAGACAGGCTGTGGTCTTGACCTGTGGGGGGAAGGTACCATATGGGGCCCCTGGAGATGTTTGGCCCGTAGTACGTGCTACATGTGCAACATGTATAAACCGGCCCTGGCGAGAGCTCCCCAGGGGCTACATGGCCTTTCCCAGAAATTTGGATGGCTGCTGACATTACTAGACGTTACTGGGGCCCACTTCTCCTGTTTTTCTGTAGGCCTCTTTTCTCCCCAATGGAAAAGGTAAATGATCAGTCATTTGATTGGCTGGCTCCCACCTCTTACTTCTGCACCCACTTCTCTGGAGGGGCATGTCACCACTTCTGGGGTTCCTCAAAGCCTGAAAAATATTCCAGAAGTTCCCCCCACAGTCAAAAGGTTGAAAAGGGCTAAGTTAAAGTGTCAGACTAGGATTTGTGAGACCCAGGTTCAAACCCCCACACTGCTATGGAAGCTCCCTGGGGGACCTCGGGCCAGTCACCCACACATTCAGCCTAACCTACCTCGCAGGGTTGTTGTCAGGATAAAATGGAGTAGAGATGAACAGCATAAGCTGCTCTAGGGCCACATTGGGGAGAAAGACAGAGCAGAAATCATGTAAATCAAACAAAGGAAGTGGACCTCATTTTAAAAAATTGCTTCCCTAACCACATCTACTTCACATGAGTGAGGCACACAACTCATTTTTAATTACAAATGTTGACTTGTTGCTGAATCTCGATTGTATTTTTACTAGGCTTCCTAAGGTGTATATTCCAGAGCTTGGTTGTCAAGGGGGAAACAAGACAAGGGACCGATCCCGCTTCTGTTAATTCGGGCATAGATCACTGTTATCTTTTTCTTTGAAAGCAGTAAAGATTCAGTGCTTTCATTCCCCTCCTCTATGAGATTGTTTAAGAGGACTGTTTCTGAGAGGCATTAATATATTTCCCATCTGCAAACAGAAGAGGCCCAATAAATTAAAGGGTGAAGACTTGGGAGTTTGAAGCAACATACAGAATTCTAGCCCACCATCAATAACAACTCTCTGCTATTATTTGCCTGCACCTTCTTTTGAGACAACAATTTGATTTTCTTGTGGCTCGCCTTCCGATTTAGCCCTTGGAAACATAAAAGCCCGACTCCATGAATAGAAAGATAAAGTGTGGAGTTAGTCATGCAGAAAGACAAGGTACTGAATGAACTATTTTCAAATTAAGCTCTCTTTCTCCCCGAGAAGGAGCAAACTCGCAGCTCGCGGCTCATCAAAAAAAGTGTTTGCATACAATTTTAACTTGTCTTGAGATCAAATTCGCACGAGAGGAGGGACGTGGCAGGATGCTATTCTCTGCCTGAAAAGAATGAATATTTGCAGGAATGATCAGCAGTGAAACGCTAATTCCCTGTATAGAACTCTACGATTTAACTATAGATGAGTTTATATCCTCTGCAGAATCAGCCAACAAAGCTTCTCTTAGAATGTACCACATCAGGTGGGAAATTGAAAACCGGTGTGTTAACGACAGCTTTGGAAGTTCCTGGAGATGTGGGGGGGGGGGTGTCTAGGGTTGCAGGTGGTATACACTCCTGGCATACGTAGTTGGATTCATCCCTCCCTCAATGCCACAACCCGTGGTGCTCCTGATACGCACATCCAACATTTTGCTTAAATGTTATGGAGTCCATTGTTCAAAGCGATCATTTTCTGTAAAAAAAATCAATCTCTATTTATGTTTCAATTTCTAGACTACCCATCCCCAAGCAATGAGCTGGGGGAAGTTTACAACATTTGTACATATTTTAAATTATCTATTCCATTTAATATTTCTGGTAAGGCCTTGGAGGAGGAGTGTGTCTCATGACTTAAGTTGCCACTCAGCGCTTAACACCCACTCAGGGTGGCTGTCCCGCCCCTGAGTGCCGTCTCCTCCAACCAGCTTACCTGTCTGTCCAGCGGCCAGCCAATCGCCTTCCACCCCCTAACCACTCCCTCCTCTTTCTACTTTCCTCCAAGGGAGGCTCAGAGGCTGCAGATCCCTGCCATGTGACAGCTGCCCTTGCTGGTGAGCTCCCTGCTCCAGGGGCCTCCAGCCTGCAGCCTTTCCAGGTCTCCAATCTAGCGCCTGTTGTATTCCTGAATGCAACGGTCTTGGACCCTGATAAAACTATAAAAACATAACAAAATACAATAATTTCCATGTGAAGAGAAACCATCTGGCTGATGTTAGCCTGTCTATTACCCTCACTGATGCTGCTTTTATACACTCATCAATTAAATGAAGGAAGAATTTTTTAAAACTATATTCTGTGGGAATATAAAATTAAGGTTTTCTTTGATTTTACATACTGAATTTTTTATGTTTGATGTCCTTATTGCATGTTTGTATTACTTTGTATATTCTGCTGCTTGGTTATTGTTCTGATAACTTTTTTATTTCTTGTTCTTTTAATGATATTAAGGCTTAAGGCTACAACATCTAACAAATAAAATACAAGAAAATAATTTCCATAGCCACCACAAGTTAGCAGGTGAATCAGTTATTTATGATGGTAAAGTAGGGGAAATCTCATATAGGGAGGGAAACATGGAGAGGAGAGGAGAGGAGAGGAGAGGAGAGGAGAGGAGAGGAGAGGAGAGGAGAGGAGAGGAGGAGAAAGAAAAGCCTGTAGTAGTTCTAGGCTGGCCGGCCTCAACCATAAGCCTGGCAGAAGAGCACCGTTTTACAGGCCCTGCAGAACGGACAGCTCCGTCAGGGCCCAGATCTCCACTGGCAACTCATTCCACCAGGCCAGCTGGCTTTCTCTGGGGGCCAGGGATCACCAACAGGTTGGCATTTGTTGAACATAACATTCTTCAGGGAACACATCTTCCCTTCTGCCACTGAGCTACAGCCCCTTCCCCTAGCAAAAGGGAGTTTGCAAAGCCCATACTACTTCTCCCCACCAATAGAATTCCAGTTGTCATTTCGCCTTTCTGTAACCTCCACCCCAAGCTAGCCCTCACAGAGCCTTGCTTGCACTGATCGGAAGACTTTTGTCCCCTAGCATGGCTCTCCCCTGCCTTGTTCTGCACCTTGAAGGCACAAGTATGAAGCCAGCTGTTTTGCTCTGCTCAGGAGAACCTCTCACCAAAGATGTTGGGATAAGATCACCAAGGCACTATGTCCGGAACATTCTTTCTCCTTCTCCTCTGCTGACTCTCTCCACCTCCTTTTCTTCTAGCCTTCCCTCTTCCTCTAAGACAGGGGTTGTCAAACTGCGGCCCTCCAGATGTCCATGGACTACAATTCCCAGGAGCCCCTGCCAGCGAATGCTGGCAGGGGCTCCTGGGAATTGTAGTCCGTGGGCATCTGGAGGGCCGCAGTTTGACTACCCCTGCTCTAAGAAGCAATCTTTTCTTAAGCTCTTTTTGCCACCTCAGGCCAAATCTGCTCATTCTCATACCAATCAACTGGAGGCTGCCCCGGTATTCTCTCCCGCTAAACTCCTTATCCAATTATATTTAATTATTATTATATCTCAGGCCCTCCTCTGGATGTCTGCAAGAGTATGAGATCAATTACAGTAGTTGCATCCTTCACTAAGTGACCAATCATAAATGTGGTGAAGCAGAATCGATGCATTTTGAATCCTTCTGTCCGATATCAATCCGAAAAAGATTCACTGAGACTCTGGGGGAGAAAACCAACCCATTAGTAATAGCCACCAGGCATCTGCTGCAGTGCTCAACTGGCTGCTAGGGGAACAACACACTTAATAGTTTGACTTCCCTCACACAAGTAAAATTGCCTCACATTTACTAACAAACTAAATCTTTATTTTTATAACCCGCCCTTCCTGTGTAGCTCAGGTGACAACATGGTTAAAACAGAAATCAGATGAAATCATAGAATAATAGAGTTGGAAGGAAACTCCTGGGTCATCTAGTCCAACCCGCTGCTCGATGCAGGACTCTCACAACCTTATTGCTCATTCACTGTAACCGGCCACCTCCTTAAGCCTTCACAGAATCAGCCTCTCTGTCAGATAGCTATCCAGCCTCTGTTTAAAAATCTCCAAAGATGGAGAACCCACCACCTCCTGAGGCAGCATGTTCCACTGAGAAACCACTCTAACTGTCAGGAACTTCTTCCGGATGTTTAGACGGAATTTCTTTTGAATTAATTTCATCCCATTGGTTCTGGTCCATCCCTCCAGGGCAAGAGAGAACAACTCTGCTCCATCCTCTATATCAGTTGTCCCCAACCCCCGGTCCGGAGACCGGTCCCGGTCCGTGGACGTGGATCAGTCGGTATCGGGCCGCAGCTCCTCCTCATCTTCCTCCCCGGCTGCTGCCTTGGGGGCTGCCCTGCCACTCTGCCGCCGGCTCACCTTTGGGCGGCAGGAAGTCAGGGGCGCCAGGGCTCAGGCGGCGGCGACATCCCTTGGCAAAAGACTACCCCCCCCCGGCCCTCAGTAAAATTGTCAAGCGTTGACTGGTCCCCGGTGATAAAAAGGTTGGGGACCACTGCTCTATATGGCAGCCTTTTAAATATTTGAAAGTGGTTATCCGATCCTTTCTTAGTCATCTCCTCTCCAGGCTAAACAGACCAAGCTCCCCCAACCTTTCCTCATACGTCTTGATCTCCAAACCCCTCACCATCTTTATTGCCCTTCTCTGGATATCAGATAGACTGGTCAGATATCTGGCCATGAATGCTTTATCATCTAAATTACACCCAACAATGGGAGTGGGGGAGTTCAGAGTCCTTGGAGCAGGGCCTCAGTTCCCAGTAGTGAGGCCGGTATTTCTTGATGATCTTTCCAGGCCAGGGCCACAGGCCTAGCGGAACAGCTCTGTCTTATCAACCCTGCGGAACTGCTGAAAGACCCACAGGGCCCTGATCTCTTTTGGCAGAGTGTTTCACCAGGCCAGGGCCAAAGAAGCCTGGTCAAGGCCAGTTGCTTAACAGTAAACATCCTTTTAAGCTATTACTTCCACTTAGGGCTGCAAATCCCCAGTTGGGGAGCTCTCCGGGAATGAGAATGGACCTCCAGGTGATAGAGACCTGCTCCCCTGGAGAAAATGGCTGCTTTGCATGGGGAAGGTCTTTATCAGGGGTAGTCAAACTGCGGCCCTCCAGATGTCCATGAACTACAATTCCCAGAAGCCCCTGCCAGCGAATGCTGGCAGGGGCTTCTGGGAATTGTAGTCCATGGACATCTGGAGGGCCGCAATTTGACTACCCCTGGTCTTTATGGTATTATACCTTTCTGAGGTCCTGCCCCTATTTCAGCTCTTCCCACCCCAGGCTCCACCCACAAAATCTCAAGGTATTTCCTGACCCAGAGCTGGCAATTACACACACACACACACACACACACCTATACCTATATAGATCTATATAGTTTCTGATCTATAGATATAGGTATGAAAGTGCTTCACGCGGGATTTTAGTTCTCCCCCCGCCCCCAGACACAAATAAATCCTTGCACATAGAAAAACAGCATGTCATGGAAGAAGATGAGGCTTAAACATTGCCGTTGACATGCTAGCTTTCTAGGTTGGGGAATTAAACATGGATCTGCCTCTCAGTCTGCAGTGGTACAATCCGGCGGGGTATGGTACAGTCCTTTGACACTTGATTCTAGTTAATGTAGAAATTGGTTTCCACATAAATATGGTTAGGAGTATGTTATTTCATCTGTAAAAACAGAGATGACGTGTCAGGGGACGATCTGACAAAGTTTGCAGATTCCAAAGGAAACTCTGCAGAGAAGGTTTCTCATTTTGTTCAGCTATCGCTGGTTGTTTTGGAAGTTATTAATTCATAGTGTTGCCATCGGTTGGAAGCACATAAGACTCACACCTATCTGGCCATGGTCCAGAGGTCCAGCTAATGAAGAGAGAAGAGTTTGTAATGGGAATCCTTCCTGGCAGGTAGCATTCGAAGGCCCCATATGTGTCAGTTGGAATTCTGGGAGATCTCCAGGCCCTACCTGGAGGTTGGCAACTCTGATGGCAAGTGAGAAGCAGAGATGGTTTGCCATTCTCTTCCTCTGCAGAGCCTTCCTTGATGGTCTCCCATCGAAGTACCGATCCTGCTTCGCTTCTGAATTCTGACAAGATTGGGTTATCACTGTACCATTCTGCATACATGATTTGATATGGGTCCCGATAATCTTGGAGACACAGTCTTGGAATTGCTTTAAAAATAATTAATGATCGTTATTGAAATTCAATGCCAGATCTGATCATTTTCTTATACTCAAACCGGAATATGAAGTTTCATAGTTACTACCCTCCAGGAATCTGCTGCGGGTGACCAGTGGCTCGCCATGGCACTGATAAAACTGTTCTGTCCGAGCAGTGATGACAGGGCTCTCCCTGCCTCACCCACCCCACAGGGTGTCTGTTGTGGGGAGAGGAATGGGAAGGTGACTGTAAGCCACTTTGATACTCCTTCGGGTAGGGAAAAACAGCATATAAGAACCAACTTTTCTTTTTCTTCTTTGAAGTCTCGTAGGTTGCTCTGCGATTCTAGAACCTTCGGCCTCAGAAGGCCAAACCCAAGCATGTTGCCGAGACCACTTAAAAACATCTTTGTTCTGGCAGACCTTCATCAGATGGCAGGAGGACTGGGCTTCTTTAAAATGGGGTCCCCATTGTGGGGTTCATGGGCACCATGACAACTACCTTTTTTGGTGCCTACTAAGTGGTTTTAGAAAGTGGGAGGGACCAGGTGGGGCTTTTGGGCAGCATGGCTTCTGATTGGTCATTGGAGATTTGATTGACAGTGCAGATTTTTTAAAAAAATCTTGCATTGACTACAGCTGCCACCACAGCACAGCACAAACCCAAGGCCCCCCTGGGTGGTTTGAGACATTAAGCCAGCATCTAGAAGAGTCTCATACCTTCCCCAGCTTTCTTTCTTGCAGCCTTGGGTGACCGGCCCCCACAAGGGGCTGCTGAGTATAGAGGTACCGGATCCTGGTCCTCATCTTGGACAAGGTAGGGTGACCTCCTCCCCCCGATTGATTCAACCTCAAATTTGATTGCAAAACATTTAGTGGGCTGCCTGCTAGAGAGACAGTTCTCATTTTCTTGCTGGCTGATGGTGTCGTTGCCACATTCCAGAGCTCCGAGACCAAACACGCCGTGACCCCGGAACCTGAAAGCTATAATTTGCGAAGCATTAAAACGAAATCTCCCAGGCTGCTGTCAACAATAAAGGAAGTCAGACGAAATCATCCCTTGTTCTCACTATATTTTCCTTGCCTTTCTTTCTTTTTTTTCTTTATGGAGCAAGGAGCTTAGATCACAGGGCGACACCCCTCTTTTAATAGGTATCACGGCAGGGAGTGGCGTCCCAGATTTATGGGAGAACGTGAAACACATTTATAATTAACTGGTGGCAGGATCAGGGCTTACAGGAAGTGGTTACCTTTTCTATTGTCTGGGGAAGGACATGATCTCTCCCGTCATCCTCTGGAACAGTCTCTTGGATCGGGATAAAAGGCTGATTCAGGAAGCTCCATGGCCTAGCGTTGACAGCGTGGGCAGCAGGAAACCGTGGCTGTGCTTTGGAGGCAAACACGAATGCACAAAGCTGCTTTATACTGAGTTAGACCCTTGGTCTGTTGCTCAGGTTGCCAGGTTCCGGGCAGCAACTGGAGATCTCCTATTCTTACCACTGATCTCCAGAGATCCACTCCCCTGGAAAAAATGGATGCCTTGGAAGGTGGCATTATACCCCACTGAAATCTCTCCCTCCCCAAACTCTGCCCTTCTCAGGCCCCACCCATTTCTCCATTTGGAGATGTCTTCTCAGATGGGCAATGGCTCTCCAGAGGCAAGGGCAAGGTCTTTCATGCCACCAAATGTTTAATCCTTTTCACTTGGAGATGCCAGGAGCTGAATTTGGGATTTTCTGCATGCAAAGCAGATGCTCTGCCATTGAGCCATGACCTGTCTCTCTACCACAGTGCCACGTACGAGTGTTTGCAAGTGAACATGTGGACTGCCATGCCATGGAAAGCTCTGCTGACTCCCTGCGCATCAGGCTGGCTAATAAAGGCTCAAGAATAGACCAGGATCCGCGGGCATCCCTGTGAAACCCAATAAAAGAGTTTTTTGTGCAACCCAGTTCAGTTAGGGGGCATCATGCGTGTCAGGATCAGAGTAAATGTTCATTAAGGTTGAATTGGGCTGGAAAGGATGGTTCAGGCTGAGGTTTCAGAAGCTGGGTTTCACCAGGACTCAGCCCCCCCCCCAAAAAAGCGATTTCCTGCAGGTAATTTTCTGCATATAGCCATATAACTTTGGGATTAACAATACATCGCCTAGAGATGTTTTGCAAACCGGTATCCTGGTTGCATGTAAATTTCATTACTCAACAGAGCCACTGTTTTGGCGTCATGTATGAAGAAGAATTAAAGACGTTTTGTCTTCAATCTTCTGGATAGCCAGTCTGTCAGTTTCTCCGCTGATCTGCCAGCCTCCAGGTGGGAGCAAACAGGAACGACCTGTCAGGACAGTGAGAAAGCCAAAGACGCTCACAGAGAAGCTACACTCGGATTCACAAAATCAACAGTCTTTACACAGTGTCCATGAACAGGAACACTGTTCAAGAAGAAAAGGCAATTGGATGACAGGCCAAGTTGGATGGGACCTGTTGGAGATATTTTGATAACGATTGGTTCCTTTTTTCATGTGCGGTGGCTTTGTAGGAAAATTAGAGTGTTCTGGATTAAAATACATAAGAAACTGCAGAGAATATTAAAGTTTAAGTTTCTGCTAGATCCCAAATGTATGTTACTAGGCATTTCCCCTATTAATTTGCCTTTGCTTGCCAGAGAATTCCTCTTCTATGTGACAACCACAGCCAGGCTCTTAGTCGCCTTGAGGAGGAAGCAGCAAGATCTGGACTTCCAGCAGGAGAAGCACAGGGAACGTGCTGCCATGGTGAAACTTGCTCACTTGGCAAATAGAAGGCAGAAGAATTTCATGAACGCTGGGACTTTTCCCTTCAATTCATTGATAATGTATTAATGACATTCAACGGTTTTACTTTCTCTCTCTCTGTTCCTTTCTCTTTTTCTCACTTGTTAATAAGCTATCAAATATTTTTTAAAAGAAGAAGAAGAAGAGGTAATTGTCCTCTTGAATTCAGACTACGGATCTGTAATCCCCCCAAAGTGCTCCTGGGCAAAGAAGAGAGAAAGAAGATTGCAGCAAGTTCTTCCTCCTAGTTTTGAAAGTTGTAGGCCGGGTATTCCTCCACCCAGAAGCGGCAGCCCCACCCATCTTCCGGTAGTCTAACTGCAACACTCCACTGGCTTTCAAGTGAGTGTGAAAACTTTTGCCAAACAACCAGACTTGTCTGTTTCAGGTAAGATCGTCAGCTCTGGGTTGGGAAATACCTGGAGATTTTGGGGTAGAGTCTGGGGAGGGTGGGGGTTGGGGAGGGACTTCAGGAGGTGTAATGCAGCCTTTCTTGACTTTTTTTTTTTTTTTTTACTGTTGAGAACCCCCTGAAACATTCAGCTTCGAGAAACCCAAGAAGTGGTACGATGATGCAGAATATGGTTGGGAAGCAGAGCTGTGGACACGCCCACTCGGGGCCCCTCCCCTCCCCACCCCCTCCAGGCCCATCATTGGTCATTGGGGAAGGGGTGGGTGGGTCAACATGACCATATATGGTGTCATATCACTAGATAAATGTTTTATTTTATTTTTAAAATATATATATATGTATATACAATTCATTAACTCACACCAATTCAGGAAACCCTTCCAGGGCCATGAAGAAACTCCAGGGTTTTACAAAACCTTGGTTGAGAAAGCCTGGTCTAAAGCCATAGAATCCAGCTTACCCTCCAGGGGAAATTGATTGTGATTGCCTGGAGAACCATTTTAACAGCGGGAGAACTCCAGGTGCCGTCTGGAGATTGGCAGCCCTTGTTCCAAGGGGGATTCATCCCATGCCTCTCGGAGGCAGCTTAGAGGTGTTTGCACGGGAGATTGGGTGGTTTCCGAAGGGGTGAAGCATGCCTCTCTGCTTCTCCTGTCCAACCTTCCCCTGGAAATACCCCTATCTCCTGTGCATTCCTGTTAGCTCAGCAGACGAGGGGGCCGGACCTATACAATTGCGAGGATTATCTCTCCTTTGATCCTGGATCAGACTTGAGAAGCCCCCAAGTCTTTGTTAACTCTAGATAACAAAGCCACCGATGGGGACTCGGCCCATCCGTCAGCATTCTTAGGCATCCTATCTGGTTCCACTGTGTCTGGGCCCAATGCAGGGCTTAGGTGACATCAGCAAAGTTATCACTGAGCTGAAAAGCCTTCCAGTCCAAACTGCAGCCAACACAATGCGCCCGGCCTTTGATGTGCCTTTGCATCCATGGGTTGGACCCAGCAAGTCTCTGGGAGTTATTCAAGCAAGGATTGGCCACAGAGGTCTGGAACAAGGCACTGCATTCAGACCAATTTGGATGGCCACTCCAGACTGACAACCAGCAGACCTCACCCTGTTGGCTTTGTGGGGATGAGCACCCAGAAATGACACGGCTGGACTGACGGTGGTTGCCCAATTCCTTGGAGCACATTGCACTGCCCTGGTTTGCACAGAAACACATGGATAAGCTCCTGTGATTCAAAGATGCCTGATACTGGTGAGAAAGGAAGGGTCACGCCACAATAGAACGGGGAGCAATCATGGACACAAATTTCATTTCTATGAAAAGGAAGAGCAGCCTTGCGAAGATACCATTAAAGCAGGGGTAGTCAAACTGTGCCCCTCCAGATGTCCATGGACTACAATTCCCAGAAGCCCCTGCCAGCGAATGCATTCGCTGGCAGGGGGCTTCTGGGAATTGTAGTCCATGGACATCTGGAGGGGCGCAGTTTGACTACCCCTGCATTAAAGTCTTGGCAAACAGACAGACTGGCATGAGGAAAGAAGAGGAAGAAGAGTTGTTTTTTTGTACGCAGCTTTTCGCTACCTGAAGGAGTCTCAGATCGCCTCACAATCACCTACCCTTTCTCTCCCTGCAGCAGACACCCTGTGAGGAAGGTGAGGCTGAGAGAACTCTAACTGGGGCTGTCCCAACGTCACCCAGCAGGCCGTGTGTGTCTCAAAGCAGCTGGCAATGGCCTTCCCTTCCTCTCCCCACAACAGACACCCTGTGAGGGAGGTGGGGCTGAGAGAACTCCGAGACAACTAGGACTGGCTCATGGTCACACAGCTGGTTTTATGTGGAGGAGGAGTGGGGAATCGAACCCGGGTCTCCAGATTAGGGCCCACCTCTCTTAACCACTACACCAAGCTGGCTTGTGAGACCATGCACAGTCAGCCCAATAGTCCTCCCAGCCCAGCATCCTGTTTCCAGTAGAGGCTATCCCAATATGACAGGGCATTGGCTCTCATCTATCTATTCCCAGCATCTGACAAGCCTTGGAAAGCAGAGGTAGAGTTACCAACTCCAGACTGGGAAAACCCTACAGATCTAAAGGTGGAACTGGGGGAGCGTGACTTTTGGGGAGGGGCAGGATTTCAGCAGGGATTCGCCATTTCCTCTGGGGATCTGACCTCTGTAGCCTAGAGATTTAATCCCAGGAGATCTCCAGGCATCACCTGGAGGTTGGCAGCCGTGTCCTCAAGTCCCGTTCAGTCCCCATCTTTCTAGTATGTTTTTATTCCACCCTTAAGAGTGGCAGCCTCTAATCTGGAGAACTGGGTTTGATTTCCCTCTCCCCCCCTCATGCAGCCAGCTCGGTGACCTTGGGCCAGTTCTCTTAGGGCCGTTCTTGCAGAGCAGTTCTCTTAGATTTCTCTCAGCCCCACCTACCTCACAGACAGTTAGATCTTTCTATCCTCACCTAGAGTTAGATGGTTAGGTCTCTCCTCTTTCTAAACAAAGTTTGTTTCTCTTCATAATAAAACTATTTTATTCTTTTAAGCCGTTTGGTGCTTTGTTCTCTTGCATATTTAAACCCTGCCCGCAGTACTTTCAGTCATAAGAATCTCAGGTCAATGTGGAATATTGCCAGAAGAAGAAGCCATTCCAAAGAGGCTTCCTTGTCCAAAAGGTTCCATTTTTGGCCCTGCCAGATGATATATTGAAAAGAACCTCCCTAGCTAATTTAAGCGGCAAAGAGGGTCACGTGGGAGAATACTTTGGATGTTTCCCAGAATCTCTTCAGCATGTCTTTGGAGAACACTGGAAAACCAGAATTTTTAAAAAGTCTCTAGGGCTACAGACAGCAAAGCACAATATGGCAGAGCAGACTTCAGTCTGTGAGTGAAGGATATTGGCTTTGAATGCTCCTTGTTGCCACAAGCTCCACACAATTAAAAATCTAGCAATTAAGGCTGAAAGACCTTTCCCTGCAGCACTACCTTTCTAATTGCAGAGAGGTGTGGTTGATTGTATTTTCCCCCCTAGAAGAGCATTCAGAATTGTGAAGCAGTAGCATCCACTTTACCACCCCAGAACTCTTCAGCATAATTCGGCACATGTCGATAACTGCCCGTATTTCTTTCCTAGTTATGTAATGGTCAAAAAACCTTCCCAATTGATTTGCTCAGTGAACGAATGGCGCCACTATCTCCTTGTGCCGGGGGCAGATACCTGCGGATGTTTCCGCTTTCCCAGTTTCCATCCAGGGCGGTAGGTCTTTCCCTTCCGGCACTCAGCTGGTCGTTAATAGTCCTTGCCAGAACTCAGAGAGAAGGATGCAACTCTGTTTGACAAATCTATCAAAGCAGAGTTTGACCTTGGATGGTTATTCATGGGGCAGATCTTCTTTGTAAGTGACTCAGGTAGTTAACGCCTCATAAAAACCCACCCAAGTGACTTGGCGAGTGTCTTCTTGGATGCCTCTGCCAATTACCGCATCTGTCATTTAGGCCGACAGCATGAAAAGAGCCATGGAACGCACTAACCGTCCCTTTTCCATTTTTCATGGGAAGTCTCTGCAGCCTCTTAAAATATCCATCTTCCGGGCACAGATCTTTGCTTTTATCCTTCACCATTAATAAATTTGCCACTCAGTGCTCTGATCACCGGACGGAAATGCCAGCTCCCTTGCCAAGTTAGACGTTGGTTTAAAATTATATGAATTGCTTTACGGGGACGTGCTCAATGGTGAAAACTGTTCTTGTTTTCCCCTGTCTTGGGGGTGGGGTGGGGATATTGTAGAACTGAAAAAGGCATAGAATCAGCCAACCCAAATGACCAAAGCTCTCTCAAAGCTCTCTCAGTCTCGCCTACCTCATGTGGTGTCTGTTGTGGGGAGAGGAAGGGTAGATAAACCATATAAACCATTTCAGGTGGTAAAAAGGGGGGGGGGAATTCTCTTCTTCAGCTCTTCTCTTTTAGAGTTCAGGGGAGGGGGGAAATGTCTTATAACTCTGTAAACAGATATAACTCAGTGTAATTGACCGGCTATTGATTGGGACAGAACCCTCCTTGAGACTTCTTAATTCAAAAATTAATTAGCTTGTGGAATTAAGGGAGCTGTCTCTTTAAGGTTACATTCTAGGACCATAGTCTCTGTCATAAGCACCATGGAGATTTAGGGAAACTGCTTGAGTGCTACTATGGGAGCCATTTTTGTCTTGAGGACAGGAGGTTGGCATCAAGGGGGGGTTGCCTCCTGTGAGTGGGAAAACAGTCTCCTAGGACTCCGGATGAGTAGCACCACTAAAAATATCATCTAAGGCCCCTCTGAGCTAGGAAACACATTTCCATATCTGGATTTGGGTATGGCCACTGAAGGCCTTTACCTGTCCATAAGGAATTTAATGGATACCTGGAGACTTTGGGGGTGGAGCTGGGAGTGGGTGGGATTTGGGGTGGGGAGGGGCCTCAGTGGAGTCTAATGCTGTGGACTCCACCCTCCAAAGCAGCCATTGTCTCCAGGGGGACCGATCACTTTAGTCTGGAGATGAGCGATAGTTCTAGGGGATCCCCAGGTCCCACCTGGAGGCTGGCATCCCTGCAAGTGAAGCACTTCAGTGCTTAAAGCTACACATGTACTGGAACGATGGCTTGTCGAGCCAGGAGCTCCAGAGTTAAATGAGCTTGTGTCTGGAAGAGAACTCTTAGCAGCTAAAGAATGGGAGAGGACAAAAGGCAGCAGGCAACCGGTGAACCCAGGAGCCGGGCCCAAAAACCCAGGCTTTGTCCTCTTCTCCCGTGAACAAGCAGCCTTTTGTTTCCTGCCTGTATAAACCCAAGGAGTGCCCCTCCGGTCGGCCTAACACAGCCCAGCTCTGTTGACTTCCCTGGAGCTCTGCCAGCCGCCGCCATCTGCAGGCTCCCTTTTGACAATACATGGACGTCAATCCTGAGTCCGACTGCTTCCCATCCATCTCTCTGCCTTGGACAGTGGCAGATAGTCCACCGTGGTTTGAAAGGGGGGGGGGGTCTTGCCTGCCCATTGCTACGACTGGCCATAGGAGGACACTTTAGAACGTTCATGATGTCCCGGCTGCTCTGGTTTGTGAGAACAAACGTTTCCATGGTACGTGACAACCTTGCTCAACATTTCTGAAAACAGATTGTGGAGTTTTTGGAGGTCACATTGTCCCTGTCAGAAGGAGCTAATCTCTGCTGAAATTGTGCTGATGGAGTCACAACGTCAGGCCTGTTGCTCTGAGCGTCTTGTGGAAAGTTTCGTGAATACTGGGCTTCAAAGAGAAGGTAGAATCAACTAGGAGAACCAAGAGCCTGAAACAGGGATGCCAGCCTCCAGGTGGGACCTGGAGATCCTCCAGTTTTACAGCTCATCTCCAGACTAAAGAGACCAGTTCCCCCAGAGGAAATGGCTGTTTTGGAGGGGGGACTCCATAGCATTATACCCCACTGCGGTCCCTTCCTTTCCCAAATCCCACCCACTCCTGGCTTCACCCTCAAAGTCTCCAGGTATTTCCCAACCCAGAGCTGGCAACCCTAGTCTTAAACAATGCCCAAAAGTCTGCTGTACTTTTATCCATCTATGTTCCTTAAAGCTGCCACTAATTTTTATAGATAAATATGTGTTTAGAATTTTAAAAAAACACGCCATAGGGATGCAGTGCTTAGGATCCTCCTACTTCATTCTGTTGAAGAATAATCCTATAAACAATCCTTCCTCTTCTCTGGTAGATTCGGGGGCTAAGCAGGGTCAATTCTGGCCAGTGTTTGGAAGGGAGACCTCCAGGGAATACCAGGGTTGCAATGCAGAGGTGGACAATGGCAGATCACCTCTGAACATCCGTTGCCTCGACAACCCTACCAGGTGGTCATAAGTCAGCTGATGACAAAACAATACACACATGCACAGAAAGGCTGGTGGCCCAGGTAACGGAATATCTTGGTGCCTTACTAAATCCTGGCCTGACCAGCCTCTGTGACACCATCCCACTGTGAGAAACCATTGTGTCAGACGTGGCAAGGTCCTGGAGCGGCTTTTGGGTTTCTTGCAAGGTTTGATTTCCCATTCGCTAGGGAGAGAACTAGGCTGCCAGACCCCAGGTAGGAGCTGGGGGGCTCCCAGTTTTACAGCTCACCCCCAGGGAACAGAGATGAGTCCCTCTGGAGAGAATGGCTGCTTTGGAGGGTGGGCTCTGTAGTATTATACACTGCGGAGGTCCCTCCCAGCCCTAAATCCCGCCCATTCCTGGCTCCACCCCCAAGGTATCCAGGTCTTTCCCAACCCAGAGCTTTCAATGCTAGACAGAACTTGTTCCAATGAGAAGCACATTTGTAGCAGGCAGAACAGGCTAGCTCTGAGTTAAGTGGAGAACTGCAATAAATGCAGTTGTAGATAAACAGGGGTGGTGGTGGGGGGGACCCCTGTACTACTTGATCGTAACTGGAAGAGCTGGGAACTGAACTGGAGACCTTCTGCCTGCAGATCAGCTCATCAGCCACTCAGTCAGGGACCCAGCAAGGCAGATGAGTTTCTACTTCTTTCTTACTGAGACTCCCTCAGCCAGCTTGGTGTGGTGGTTAAGAGTGGTGGCCTCTAAACTGAAAATTCCCTACTCCACATGCAGCCAGCTGGGTGACCTTGGATGAGTCACGGTTCTCTTAGAGCTGTTATTGTAGAACGGTTTTCTCAGAGCTCTCTCAGCTCCACCTACCTCACAAGGGCGTCTGTTGTGGGGAGAGGAAGGGAAGGCGATCATAAAGCCCCTCTGAGACTCCTTTGGGGGGTGTTGTGTCTGTGGGTCTGCTGAGGGCTGAGCAAATAGCAGGGGGCAAAAAAATATCTTCTCAGCACCCCATCCTTCCTATGGAGGCTCTACAGGTAATTTTCCTTTCTTCTTTCAAGGCCAGATTGAGGCTATGGTTTAGATGGAGGCTTAGAGCAACATTTACTGTAGAGGTCGCAAGACCGAGTACAGCGGAAGCAAACATCAGCGGGTCCCTCCCCTTCTGGGAAATAACCTGCAAGGACATTGTAGTTGAGAGATCAAACGTCCCTGTGCTGGAATTATGGAAACGACTCCTCCCTCCCCCCCCTCCAGTTCCAATGGCAACGGAGAGTTTTTTCAATTAAATTCAAGTCAGCCATGCAAAGGCGGCAACCATCGTAATTAAAATGTGCCACGAGGAGCTAACAACTCTTTGCTGTTCTTGTAAATCCAACGGGAACGCTTCCTCACATGCCAGAATTCTGCTCTCCGATGTGTTTCTTCTTAACTGCCTTTCCCCTGCCTTAACGTGGGAGCCTGCCTGATTAAAATGGCTCCATCCATCTTGCCTTGAGACATGGTGTCAATTAACCAGTGAAGGATGTGTAAGGCGATGCGTGACATCTCAAGCAAAGCGGAGCACCATTCCAGAAGCACCTTTCAACACTCAACCTACGAGCATTTCTGTTTATTTCAAGAAGGGTTTTTAATTTGCTGTGGCATACTTTGTTACACTTTGGGAAATACCTGGAGGTTTTGAGGATGGAGTGTAGAGAGGGCAGGGTTGGAGGACCTCAGGGGGGGTACAATGACCCAAGAGTCCTCCCTCCAAAGCAGCCATCTTCTACGAGGGATCTGATCTCTCCGTTCTGGAGGCCAGTTGTAATGGTGGGAGGGTTCCAGGCCTCCCGACCTGGAGCTTGGCAACCCTTCTTACACAGCAAGAAACAAAGCAAAAAACTCCCACCCCAGTCAAAATCCAATCCCTCAAATCAAACACAATTTGTTGTTGTTGTTAGGTGCGAAGTCGTGTCCGACCCATCGCGACCCCATGGACAATGATCCTCCAGGCCTTCCTGTCCTCTACCATTCCCCGGAGTCCATTTAAGTTAGCACCTACTGCTTCAGTGACTCCATCCATCCACCTCATTCTCTGTCGTCCCCTTCTTCTTTTGCCCTCAATCACTCCCAGCATTAGGCTCTTCTCCAGGGAGCCCTTCCTTCTCATGAGGTGGCCAAAGTATTTGAGTTTCATCACAAAATTACATAAACACAAACACAGTTACACAATTACATAACTGCAAAATCTAGTAGCAGTTTTCTAGCAAGCTAGTAAATTAATGCAGTTTTAGCCATTTTGGCCTGACAGATACCATGGTGTCTCCTGTAGTCTCCATCTGAGGTAAGAATGCAGTCAACTCCTGTTGCTTAATGAACATAGGGTTACACCATCAGCATACATGGACCCCCTAAAAAAAAAAGACAGGGTAAATAGAGCCTTTGGGGACCGTTTCAGGTCAGGAAAATGGCACAGAGGAAGGCCTAGGCCTGGAATCGCCAACCTCCAGGTGGGACCAGATCTCCTGGAATGACAACTGATCTAGGAGAAAATGCCCGCTTTGCTACAATACATTAACTTAGGTTAAGGTAAAGGTAAAGGTATCCCCTGTGCAAGCACCCTTGGGGTGACGCCCTCTAGTGTTTTCTTGGCAGACTCAATACGGGGTGGTTTGCCAGTGCCTTCCCCAGTCAGTACCGTTTACCCCCCAGCAAGCTGGGTACTCATTTTACCGACCTTGGAAGGATGGAAGGCTGAGTCAACCTTGAGCCGGCTGCTGGGATTGAACTCCCAGCCTCATGGGCAGAGCTTTCAGACTGCATGTTTGCTGCCTTACCACTCTGCATCACAAGAGGCTCTACATTAACTTAGGACAAGAGGCCAAAATTTTGGTCAATGCAAAGATTGCAGAGGATACCATATAAAGATCACTAAAGAGACCAGGCAAGACTGCCCACTGTCCCTCCTCTTATTGAATTTGGTTCTGGAAGGCCTGGCAGGCAAAATAAGACCTAGTGCCAAAACGACTGGTCTTAAGCTGGATGAGGGAGAAGAACTCAAGATTAGAAGTTACGCAGATGATGTGGTGATTGCAATGGCCAAATTAGACAGAACAATACCAAAGTATACGGCTCACAGGGACAAGACGAAGACTTGAATAGGTGAGATAACATGCAAAAAAAGGAGAAGATATTGCCCGACATGGGATGTCAAATAAATTCAGATAAGATCCAGTATCCCGGAATGTATATTGATAAAGACCTATTCTGAGAATCTATTCTGAGAAAATGCATGCTCTGCTGGGTGGAGTCTATGGCATTATAACTTGCTGAAGTCTCTCCCCTCCCTAAACACCGTCATTCCCCAAGCTCCAGCCCCCAAATCTTCATGAGTCCAAATCTTACATAGCCCTGCCTCTATAAGCTGAATCAGAATCCTGCATGGCAGTGACTGGACAGATCCTTATCCTGGATGCTTTAGGCTGATCCTGGATTGAGCAGAGGGTTGGACTAGATGGCCTGTAGGGCCCCTTCCCACTCTAGGATTCTATGTTTGGAAATTGAGTGCCATATGGGGATCTCGCAATTCATACCTGATCGAAAGTCCTTGTGATGGACCAGGATGCAGGTCGAGGACAAATATTTCAATTGTTTACTGAACTGATTCCAGGCTGCAGTCTGGGTTGTGACAACCTCCAGGTATTTTCATATTTTCTCAGAAGGGCTACATTTTGTGGACATTCTGGTCAGGGGAGATAACCTTTTGCTTAGAGTCTCCTCATTGTACCAGACTGAAACCATTCTCTTCTCAATACTGGGTAGGAAATTTGGTATGATGCAGGCTGAAGTTCTTAAGGTGCCCCAAGGAAGGAAAAGTGACAGCAAAGAAAATCCCCCCTGCACTATTAAAAGATCATGCTGAACACTGCATAACAAAAGGAAAATAGATGTGCTCTTTTTTTTTAATAACAACTACAACATTTATATACTGCCCTCCCAAATTTGGCTTAGGGAGGTATTCATCAAATATAAAAATACATAGACATTCAAATTAAAGCTGTATCAATAAATTTAAAATTAAAATAATTTCAACCGTCTCTAATAAGTGCTTGCCAATCGTAAACCAGCTATATCTCTGAGATTTTCCTTTGGACATTTCTGATAGGGGCTTTTCCCATCGGGCAGCCTAGTAGATGTTTACCTGGATATATCCAATTACTGGGAAAATCAGTAGCATATTTAGTATCCTGTAGTGCAGCCAGGTCCAGGTTGGGAAAATTCTGAATATCTTGGGGGCGGAGATGGAGGAAGGTGGGTCTTGGGGAGAATGCCTCAGAGAGACCCCCTTCGAAAGCAGCCATTTTCTCCAGGTGAATTGATCTCTGTCACCTCGGGATCAGTGAATACAGCAGAAAACCTCCAGGCACCGCCTGGAGGTTGGCAACCCTAGCATCCTGCCAAATGGTAAGCAGAAATTCAGGAATAGAGAGGGATGGGAAAGTTCTTTTCACTGTTTTGCCAGATATCACAGATTACTAACGTACCATTTGGTGACTAGTTTACGGTAGTCTCTGGGGCTTGTGCAATAACTTCCCAAGAACTGTTCCACCCAGGAGGGTTGATGGAATAAGGTACATTTTGTGCCTCTGGAAACTTTACCCGGGGCAGTGTTGTTGCTCCCCCTGCTGGCCATATATAAAATTGCCCTTGTCAAAATATTTGCTCTTATCTGTTGTTGTTGTTGTTGTTGTTGTTGTTGTTGTTGTTGTTATTACCTGCCACTCCCAAATGGCTCATGGCGGGTTACAAGGTCTGAATAAAATCCCCAATAAAACTCCCATTAAAACAGACAACAAAAAACACAGATCCATAAATACAGTCAAGAAAAGATATGGCGGAAAAAAAACAATGCAGTCACAATCAATTCCCCCCCACTAAGAATCCCATTGAGGCAGATGGAACCCATAGCTGCTACACACATTGCATTATCCTGGATGAGGGGCCATACAGATCTTCCTTGCCGCACCGACCTCAACCATAGACCTACTGATGTTAACTCCACAAACCGACAGGATCTTATTATATTGGCCTATCTGTCTTGCTAACCCTCTCATGGTCTCCCTCTGAAGTCTGTAAGAGACATCACAAAGTCCTTCCCTTCCAACAGGACAGACCCCGAAATAGTCTACTGTGTGGTTAGGCCCTCAGTAGTTGGTCTGTGTGGGCCCACTTGGGACTTTTCCACACTTTTTTGGTCAGTTCTGCCCCCATACTGCTTTGCTTATCCCCTGATTTCATCACACATTTTCTGCCTTTAGCTATCACTTCTTTTAGTTTGTTTGTCTCCCCCCCCCTTCCCTCTCCCTAGCTCTTTTGAGACCATTTTACCCCAGTCTTTTTCTGGAATCGGATTCTGACTCAACATTCTCATCCTGCATCATGTTTCTTTTAGAAGAGGGAGAAGAAGAGCTGGTTATAATACCCCGTTTTTAACTGCTTGAAGAATTCTCAAGGCGGCTTACAATATCCTTCCCTTCCTCTCCCCACAAGAGACACCCTGTGAGGTAGGTGGAGCTGAGAGAGCTCTGATAGTACTGCTCAGTCAGAACAGCTCAAACAGGACTGCAACTAGCCCCAGGTCCCCCCAACTGGCTGTATATGGAGGAGCAGGGAATCATTCCTGGCTTGCCATATTAGAAGCTGCCGCTCCTAAGCACAACACCAATTTTTCTTTGTCTCTCCTACTCCCTGCAACTCCAGTCCGCAGTCAACATCACCATCTTCACTTCTTCCTGCCCTGAAGATGAGCAGATTAATTTTTTTTAAATTAAACAGGCACTAAAATATTGGTATAGTGTTGCAGTGACACTTTAAGAAGGGTTCCCTAAATCCCCAGCTTTCATTTTTGTTAACAATCTGTATCCTCTTCCCTCATGGAGATATATGGAGAAAGGCATTCCTCCATGAGGAAAAGGTTACAGACTCACAATGCAGAGACCTGCTTAGCCAGTCATCACAACACTCTATATCCCAAAGATAAAAGGGGAAGGAGTGCTCTGACGCTACTCCATGACCAGAGCAGCACCTCCCCACCCCTAAAAATCCTCATTACTTAAGGCACAGATGGAAAAAAACTGTGAAAATGTGAAGGGAGGGCAGATGTGCAGAAGAACCATGCGCAAACCAATTTCACTGCTGGTGAACTGACCGCCAAGCAAACCAAGAGTGAGTTGAGTGTGCGGAAAAGTTGTTCCTTGAGCAAGTCCTCCACCAACATTACAGTCAACAACAAGCGCTGAGCATGAAGGTAGAAACCAAGCATGAAAGAAAGTAGGCCTTGCTCTCCTTAAATTGGTCCAGACAGCAAAGGCACTGAAATGAAAGACCTCCATCTGAGACTCTGCAGAGCTGCTCCCAGTCAGAGTAGGCAATACCAGCCTTGAAAGTTTAATGAAAGGTTGCACTGATTTCCACCAGTTCCCCACTCAGGACTTGGTAGAGCCCCCCCAGAAAGGTTGCCGGTACTCAGTACCTCTGAGTACCATCACAGGAAAAAGCCCTTACTATAAGGCAGCTTATGAGCCTCTTGTGGTGCAGAGTGGTAAGGCAGCCGACATGCTGTCTGAAGCTCTGACCATGAGGCTGGGAGTTCGATCCCAGCAGCCGGCTCAAGGTTGACTCAGCCTTCCATCCTTCCGAGAATGATAAAATGAGTACCCAGCTTGCTGGGGGGTAAACGGTAATGACTGGGGAAGGCACTGGCAAACCACCCCGTATTGAGTCTGCCATGAAAACACTGGAGGGCATCACCCCAAGGGTCAGACATGACCCGGTGCTTGCACCGGGGATACCTTTACCTTGACCTTTATAAGGCAGCTTCCTATAAACAGGGCTGGGTTGACAGTCATGGGATCCTGTTATTCAAGAACAAATTAGTAGCTCAAGGAGTCAATTGCAGCCAGTGTGTTGCGTTCATAGGCCAAATTGTCTTATCTCATTAACAAATTGAGCCAGCCAATGGAATGGACCAGTGATGACACAAAGCTACTGAAAACGCGAGTTTTGCTGCCAGTTTTGGAAAGAATGTTTTTAAATGATGATGATTGGGACTAATCAGATTAGGAAAACGTGGCAGCTGTTTTTTGTTCGGCCTGGACATGTGCCGTAGGGACTTGCTCCCACACTGACGCTGAAATCTGTTCCCCGACCCTGTGATTATTTAATTGGCAACTAAATTGCAAATATAACTTTATTCATGGGCTGTTAATCTCCAAATCCTTTTGTACTACTCTCCGGGGAGAACGTGATTGTGCTTGTGAACATTAGAGGGTATCGCTCCCAAGGTCACCGGCTGCAAGGCAGCTGATGAGGGAGCAGTCCTGCCTACTTTTCAGGTGTGCTGGGGTTGTTTCCTAGTGCAAAATTGCTGGTCAAAGGACTGTAAATAAATAGATTGATTGATTGATCTTCGTGCAAAATGTAATCTGGGTATGAGGCCAACTTGTATCCTGACTCCTTGTCTCAAACACAGATCTTCAGAACTCTCCCCCAGCGCAATGAAAACCATATCAGAACACACATAATCTATAAAGACAAAAAAGTAACCAAGGAAGGGGGGCCTGGGGGGGTCTCCTGCTATTACAACTGATCTCTGAGCAACACAGGCCAGTTCCCGTGGAGAAAATGGCTGCTTTGGCGGACAGCTTTCTTTTGGTTTTATACACAAGGAGGTGCAATCAGGCACACCTTGTCCTTGGGCAGAATGGTGGTTCTTGACTGCTTTGATTTTTAATTGAGAGCTCCTGAAATTATTATTATTATATACTGTTGGGAGCATAACCTTTAATGCCACCAACCAGGTCTTATTGGAATACTGTATCATTTATATGTGAGCATATATTTATTTGACCATTGATTTATTTGACCAACGATGAAATATATGTGGGCATATATTTATTTGACCATCGGGTCAAAATGCATTCAGTCTATGGTCATTCCATGTGCAACCAATGAGACTGTACGCACAATATTGCACAGACTGATTCTTCATATGCCCTTTATAATAAATATTTGAACTTTAATTTCAATCTATTTTGTTGCTCAGCTTCAGGTCCCTGCTGCTTTGGTGGGCGGATTATACAGCATTGGACCCAGATGCGGATCTTTCCCTCCTTCCCCAAACCCTACCCTTTCAGGTATTGCCCGTCCCAGGGCTGGCATCCTTAAACTCTTGTATGCCCTCAAGGATCTGGTCCACAGAGATGGTCCGTGAGTTCTGTGCTTGGAAAAGTTGCAGTCACGTTCAAGCCCAGTTTGGCCTGGGACTGTGGCATGTAGAGGAGGAGGCGACCTCTCATGTAATTCTCCTAATCTGAAGCTGCCCTTGGGAGGTGGTTTTTGCCCTGTTGGGGGAACCAATTGTGACTGGATAAGTCTAATCAGCCATCTCATTGCAGCCAGCTCAAGGAAACCCTAAAGGGCTTTTAAGGCAAGCAACGAACAGAGCTGGTTTCCTCTTACTCTGTAGCAGGCTTTCTCAACCAGGGTTTCATGAAAAGTTAGAGTTTCTTGATGGCTCCGGAAAGGTCTCCAGAATGGAGAAAGTTGTTAAACATTTATCAGGTGATATGATCTTATATGGTTATGTTGACCTGTTCCCCCTCCCAAAATGGCCAATGATGGGCCTGGAAGAGGCACCGGGAGATCCCCTAGAATTAGAACTCAACTCCAGGTGACAGAGATCAGTTCCCCTGAAGAAAATGGCTGCTTTGGAAGGTGGACTCCATAGCATTATAGTTCCCTCTCCTCTTGAAACCCCAAATTTCAAGGGATGTACCAACCCAGAGTGGCCAGCTAGTGTTGCCTGGAGATCTCTCGCTATTACGCTTAATCTGCAGAGGACCAAGGTCAGTTCCCCTTTGAGGGTGGACCCTATGGTATTATACCTTGCTGAAGTCCCTCCCCTTCCCAACTCCTACCCTCCCCTGCCTCCTCCCACAAAAATATCCAGTCAGAGCTGAGGCAGCTGCATTGGTTACCAGTTGATCAGGTTCAAGGTTCTGGTTTTGACCTTCAAGGCCATCTGCAGTCTGGGTCCAGAGTATCTGAGGGACCAGATCAGGTTCAAGGTTCTGGTTTTGACCTTCATGGCCATCTGCAGTCTGGGTCCAGAGTATCTGAGGGACTGTTTAACTCTCTATGCCCCTCTAACAGGTTGGCGATCCCCAGCCCACATGAAGCACGTCGGGCCTTGACCAGGGCCAGGACCTTCTCAGTCCTGGCACCTCCCTGGCGGAATGAGCTCCTGGAAGAGCTGAGGGACCTGTCGGAGCTATCACCATTCCGCAGTCCTGCAAGACGGAGCTCTTCCGCCAGGCGTTTGGTTGAGGCCAGGGCAAGGAAGAGCTATACGGCTCCCCCTCCAAATGTTTTAATCTTCCAACATCAAAAAAAAAGAGTTAAACCTTTGCATCTAGCTTGAGGCTGGAGCCAAGTCAATTTGGTGGAGCCCAATGGGGTTACTGGTAGGGGGAGGTCAGGTTTTTATTGATCGTGTTTGTGATTTTACTCTGATTTTATGACTTGGTTGTGAACCGCCACGAGCCGACTGGCCCGAGAGACAGCAGTTCAGTTTAATAATAAAGAAGTAAACAAACAAACAAACAAATACATAAAATTTCTCACCCCAGAGCTGGCGACCGAACAAACACAGTAGTCTAACCAGCTCTCTTATCACTACACCACGCTGAATCTCAAGCCAGCTTGAGAACGTTTGCCAAACAACATTTTGGGAGAAGGGAGGGGGACTTCTCCGTTCCGAGGAACTCCTCTCTCGCCCCTCCGAGCACTTTGTTTTGCCCAAACCGGCCAGAAGATCTGAAGGTCCTTCATCTGCTTGCCAGGCAGGAGTCAAACATGCAAGAGCAGAGAGGGCACCATTTCCTCCCCGCTCTTGTGTAAGTCCGTTTGGCAGCTCTACAGCAGATATCCCCACTCATCTGCTTTCGACTCATTCCACTTTTTTTTTTCAAAAAAGGAAAAACCCTTTTGTCTTTGTGCGGCCCAAAAAGCCAGCCAAAAATCGGAGAAGGCAGGAGATTATTGTCCCGGCCCCCTGGTTTGATTGTTAATATCATAATGGCGTTTGAAGCGGGGACGTGTTCCAACTCGGAGGGCCGGAGCCTTTTCCGTGGCTTTGTCTGGCGCGCAATTGGCAGCGCTCCGCTCGGTGCCGGCCAGCGTGGCCGTGAGCCTAGTTTCGAGTCGAAGCAGCGATACCCAAAATTTATTTAAAGCACATTTTGGCTCGACATAAAGACAGCCCCATCCGAGCAGATGCGAGGCACAATGAGAAGCTCCTTCTTGCAGTCTGGCAAGGGCCCCAGCTGCTTTGGTTAACCCACGAGCTCCCCAGATTAGGATGAATCACTGGCAGACCAACAAAACAAGGGCTCTGCCTGACGAACTCATTAGCCAAAGTAATGAGAGGCAAATAGGGGAGACACTAGGCTTTAAGGGCGCGATCCTGAAAGTTGTTGTGTATGTTGCACTCTCTGTGTGTTCGCTTTCTGATACGGGCTGTCGTGCTTTGCCCAACCTTCGTGACATTCATGTCTGCTCTCCACAGAAGTCACTTAGGGCTGCCAACATCCCTGTGGGGCCAGGAGGCCTCCTTTTACTACAGATCTCCAGACTAGAGACCAGTTTTAAGGATGCTGGTCTCCAGGTAGGAGCTGGGGATCTCCCGGTTTAACAGCTCATCTCCAGGCAACAGAGATCAGTTCCCCTGCAGAAAATGGTTGCTTTGGAGGGTGGACTCTATAGCATTCTACTCGGCTGAGGTCCTTCCCTGCCCCAAATCCCACCCGCTCCCCAATCCTGCCTGTAGTGTATTGGGGTGGTTTGCCCCTTTTGGAACTGGAGAGAGCAGAGTGGGCAGATAAAGGTTCCCAAGTGTGGGGAGTTTAGGCAGGAAAAAAGGCTATGTATTACGGATGCACATGTTGCAGGTTGTTAGTTGTTCCTGTTCCAGCCCTTGTTAATAAAGATTGTAGTATTTGAAGGACATTGGAATGGCCTCCGTTCTTGAAACACGATACCGCCCACTCCCAAACCCCTCCCACTCCTGGCTGCACCCCCAAAGTCTCCAGGTATTTTCCAACCCAGAGCTGGCAACCCTAATTCGTTCCTGTTAAGGTTCCCATCCTCCAAGTGGTGGCTGGAATCACAACTTATCGCCAGGTGACTGCAATCAGTTCCCCTGGAGAAAAGAGCCACTTTGGAGGGGGGGGGATTGTATATGGTGGGGACCCAAAGGAGAAAGCAGATATATGGGTGGCTGTTGGTTTAACCCACTTGCAGGGCGGCCCCCACAAAAGGCCCAGTTGAGATAAGTGAAGTTGCCATGGCAGAGCTTAGGGAGAGATTATATTGTAATTCCCCATCCGTTCTTGGTTTTTGATGGCACGGGAGTCCACCTAGAACTCAAAGTCTAGGTTTGCAAGGGGGTCCCTGAGGATGTGCGTACATGCAGATACAAAGTCGCAAAAAGATGGATTGCGATATACACAGATTGTGGTGCTGTCAAAATGGCTCAATTGGCCATCAGGGACAAAACTGCAAAGAGTTCCACTGGAATTAGTTTCCAGCCTTCATTAAGCCATCAGTTGCCGTTCCAAAAGAAAAGAGAGAGAGTCCAGTTCTTTCGACTACAAATAGCTGCTGCTGGGCTCCCTCCTCCTAGCATGTCAATGGCCATTTCCACTGAGCAATTGTAGAGTGACCATCACTGACCTCTCAACATTCAGGTTCTCCATTGCCCTTCACTGCTGCTGATTCCTTACATGCCTTGTCAAAAATACATTCTGCCCAATGAATTCTTTACCGGTGTAGCTTGGTATAGCAGTTAAGAGCAGCAGCCTCTAATCTGGAGAACCACGTTTGATCCCCCATTTCTCCTCCACATGCAGCCAGCTGGGTGATCTTGGGCAAGTCACAGTTCTCTTAGAGCTATTCATTGCAGAACAGTTCTCCCAGAACTCTCCCAGACCCATCTACACGGGGTGCCTATTGTGAGGAGACAAAGGGTGGGTGAGTGTAAACCGCTTTGAGAGGCCTTCAAGTGGTCAAAAGCAGGGTACAAAACCCCAGCTCTTCTCCTTCTCTTTATTCAGCCACCATTTTAAGCACTTCGTTATGTTTATGATGGGAGGAAACCAGAGAAAACATACACAGATTAAATGCTGTCTTCCAGCACGCTATACACATTCGCTCTTGTTCTGCTCCTTCCCTCACCCAGACTGCCAGGAAGAAATCGGAGAGCTGTGTCAGATCAGCCCTGAAGAGCTCATGAGCACTTGGCCTGGGGCAAATGTCACCACGATGCTCACGGGACCCTGCATCTCGGCAGGCAACCCACCGCGTGTAGCACATCTGGCACTTGCATATGGTGCAGACTCCGCATTCCAGCAGCTGGCTGGCTTTCTAATTAACGCTGGTTTACGGGTGTTAGAAATGTGTCCAGCGGCAGCTGAGGCAGTTCAAAGTTGCCTCTCCGATGTCCAAGGCAGCCAAAGTCACTCCCAATTAGCAGATGCCTTCCACGGGGGCCAGGGACGACTTTCTCAGCCGGTCAGGTTGGCTGCCGGCTGCGTTTTCTTCTGGACCCTCCCTGAAACATGTGGTTCCTCTTATTACAGGAGATGTCTGGAGGTTTTGTTGACCCGCTCCGTAAATAAGGCTCGGTAGGGAGGGATTGCGCCTATAGAGGGGGCTATAAGGAGAGACCCACCATGGCAAGACCCACCCTGACCCACCCGTGCCCCTAATTCCAGGCCTCACCTGGAGGTTATAAAAAACTAAAGAGGGGACTCTCAAAGAAAGTATCAGCAACACTAATTAAAAATGCAGCACTGAGAGTCAATACAGGTGTGGTAATTCAGGATGACACAAATATCCAATAATTAAACCACGATGATCTAATATACTAAGTAGCACAAATGCCACAATTATGCAATTACACAGAAGGGGATGCACATAGCAAAAATGCTCTCGATAGACAATCATTCCCGGTCCCCTAAAGAGAAAGACTCGTGAGCGTGCCTTAATATTATTCTCACGCAAGGCTCGAGTCCTTTGGGAATAGCACATTTCTATTTGGCTTCCCGGTGACTGATAGAAAGAGAAACTTGAAACAGACTTATTACCTGAGATGTCTGTCGGCAAACTTGGATTGAATAGAATGCTTCAGCTCCCCCACAAAACCATATGAAGCATTAATGCAAGGGGCATGCGCGAGCATCTGTGCTGCAGGGAAACTTCATGTTTTGAGAGAAGCTGATTCTGTGAAGGTTCCAGGGGGTGGCAAGTTACAGTGGATGAGCGATTGGGATGTGAGTGTCCTGCATAGCGCAGGGGGTTGGACTAGATAACCCAGGAGGTCCCTTCCAACTCGATTATTCTATGATTTTATGATTCTGTGAGTATCTAGGCACATAATTCTCTTTGGGATGCTCCTCTTCTGCTTATATCGATTCCCTATGTGGAACCAGGAACGATTGTCTATTGAGAGCATTTTTTCTATGTCTGTGGCCCACCCTGGAGGTTGGCAAGCCTTCTAAATGCATCTTAACATTTCTCCCAGGTATATGTAGTGGTTCAGAACACAAACATGTTCAGAGAGCTCCACCTTTCTCCGGTCAGTGGCAGCCTGAAGCTGATTGTGGAAGGGGATCAGACCAGACCTCCCCCACCCCACCCCACCCCCAGCCATTTCCTAGGCATGAAACTGTTAGCAGAGTAAACGAGTCATTGATATGCACACACTGTATTTTAGGATTAGGAGGGGGGGGAAGGACTTATTAAGGAATGACCATACTGAATAGTGCAGAGGAGAGATGGGGATAGCCCGACTACATGGCTGACTAGCAAAGAGAGAAGCTTCGGAGAAGAAGCAGGGAATTGCCCCTAAGAGGAGCAATCTAGAGACAGACAAGAAGTAACAAACAGGAGAGAAAGGTCCTGACTTCACTGACCTATCTAATAGTCTTCTTGCTGTTCCCTTCAGGCTCTTCTTCTCTTTCTATCTTTGTACACCAGATGTTGCCTATTCCAATAGAAACAACCCAGGGTAGCTGCTCTTTGCTGCATCAGAAAAAGAAACATATGGCCAGGTGTGTTGTGGTCCCCAGCAGGGCATAGACTGGCTTCTCAGGGTTGCTGCAGGGTTGGAAAATGACACACCAGGGACAGGGTTTGGGAAGGTCTGAGCCTCCACTGAGCTTTCACTGGCCAACTCCCAGGGTTTCCTGACTGCAGACACATAGCTGGTGGAGAGAGATCATTTCTAGCCCTCAGAGCTTGTCCACATGTCATTCCACAGTGCAGAGAATGGTGAGACAAAAGTCACAGCTTCAAGTCTGAAGGGAAACCCCAGAGCAGAGTTACAGAGTGCAGCCCACACTTCAGGCTATAAGGTCAGTAACTAATAGACAGGCTTCTTCGACACGGCCACTCCCTTGTTGGCTGCTTTTAAGCATCACGCTGTGCACCTGTCAGCCCTGCTCCTGCAAATACTCATCGTCATTGTAGATGCAGTGCTGCTAAACAGCCTTCTGTCTTGAAGTTCCCTTCACATCTTCCTCCTGAGACGTTCCTAAGGCTCTGGTGATGGGAGGCGAATGACTGGCAGATGACTCTTTGCTGCCAGCTCAGGGCTGGAGGGTTGAGGGGCCCTGAGACTCTGTGGGGATCTACGTCTGTTCTCTCCTTCAGGGCCTCTGCCACTGGGTGTGGGTTTGGGTCAGGCCTGCTGGCTGCCTCTTCTTCAGAGGAGTCATCTGCATCTCCTGGACTTGGCTGGTCGATGACACAGGGAGGGATTATGATGGATCTCCAGACTACAGAGATCAGCTCCTCTGGAGAAAATGGGAGAGAGGGCTTTTTGGCATAATACCACTTGGAGGGCCATCCCTACCCCAGGCTTCACCCCAAAATCCACAGGAATTTCCCAAACCAGAGATGGCAACCCCAACTAAACCCCTCGTTTCTGTGTGTCATCATCCTGATCTGAACCAGGACTGCCCATTCATGGGAGGTATAGCACTCCCAGAATGCATCTATGGCCTAATGTAGGACAGTACCTGGATTTGTGGGGTGGGTGGGAGGGATGTTTTGTGCATTTAGAACTTTAGTGAGACTGAGAAACATAACTCAGTATGGAGCTATAACTTGAAGAGACAGGCCTATGCCAACAGGTGCGGGACTTGTAGGGCAGAGGGTCAGCATAGCAGATAGCAGTTTTAGCCCTGGCTCTAGTGAGGGCATTGAATGCACCTGCTGCCACAACAGATTTTTAAAACTTGGCAGAATGCATCCATCTCAGATGAGAATATGGTGGTTTCTGGGAATATCAGCATAGCAAAAGCAAAACTTGTATTCTACCACTGTCATTGGGTACCCCCCGCCTCACAGGCACACAATGTGAGACACGGGGGCCATATTTTGTCCGGCATTTCAGGCTTCCCACGGTTATTAAATCCTCATTTTTCACCAAGCAGCTAAAATCCTGGGGCAAGCGGGCTGGAATGATGGGGAGCAATTAACTTAATCTTGCTATTTAAGTTGCTTTTCGTAGCCAGGCTCAGAATGCAAGGGATGTCTCAGCTCTCCAGTGGGGGCCCCTCCAGTTGAAGACATAAAAATAAAAGACACCCACATTCCACCTGGTCGGCATCAATCTTCCTTCTGATTTCTTTTCCTCTACTGAGCAGAGCAGTTCCCATCCTGAGCAGCAGAGAACTGCCGTCGTCTTCAAATGACCGATCAAGAAGGGAGGTCCACGGTGTAAACACGTCAGCCACAAAAGCCAAAATAACACTGCATTGGGCAACATACACACTTATTTCATTGGGCGCTACAACACAAGCATGACTGCCACACCATTGTGATGTTTCGTCGAGAGATGTTAAAACAGCCCCCAACTGCACGTAACATGAGTCCAAACGGACAATCGTCCCCTCAGGGCTTCTGTTCAGTAACACTTGGGTACTGATGAAGGAGTGCAGCCGAAATATAAAAGTTCAAGGACTTCTGGATAAAAGGCTGTTTCGATATACATCTTCATCAGCCTGCCGATTATCTTTGCCAGTTTTGCTTTTCAGAGCACTGTTATCAACTAGCAATCTAAAAAAAAAAACATGAAGAAGAACACGGGCGCAAAGCTGTGAACGATCGACACAACGCGGACAACATGTTTTTACCAAAGGAACAACGGGCAGTGCGAGACTCTGGCTCCAGATCGCTTCTGAGTGGGGCTTCCTGTGTTAATAAGGGACTGCTCATGCACACAGCTTAGAGCAGGGGTAGGCAAACTGTGGCCCTCCAGATGTCCATGGACTACAATTCCCATGAGCCCCTGCCAGCAAATGCTGGCAGGGGCTCATGGGAATTGTAGTCCATAGACATCTGGAGGGCCACAGTTTGCCTACCCCTGGCTTAGAGGGAACACTGACGGCCAGCCCCTCCATATAGGGTTGCCGGCTCTGGGTTGGGAAATATCCAGAGACTTTGGGGGTGGAGCTGGGAATGGGCAGGATTTTGGGCAGAGAGGGATCTCAGAGGAGTATAATGCTGTGAAGTCCACCCTGCAAAGCAGCCATTTTCTCCAGGGGAACTGATCTCTGTGGCCTGGAGATGAGATGTAAAACCGGGGGATCCCCAGGTCCCACCTGGAGGCCGGCATCCCTACCTCCATATGCAGCGTCAACATGCTATTGATTCCTAACCTGGAGGTGCTTTGTCACTGCCTTCCCCCACGTCATGACCTTGGTGCTCCTCAGAGGTCACCCTTCCAAGAGATAGCCAGGCCCGACCCTACTTAGCTTCTGCAATCTGATGAGACCAGGCTGTCCAAGTAGGCAGTAATGCCTTAAAAGGGATGTCATCCACGCAGCACCCTGAACAATGAAGAGGATTTGTTTTATAGGCCAAGCCAAGTGAGAATTTGGGAATTGGCCTTTCCCCTGCTTACACAGCTTACAGGGCTGTCTAGGGTTGCCGGCTCCAGGCTGGGAAATACCTAGAGATATTGGGGGTGGAGCTTGGAGAAGGAAGGATTCGGGGAGGGGAGGGGCCACATCTGGATAGAACGCCATAGAACAGGGGTAGTCAACCTGTGGTCCTCCATGGATTACAATTCCCATGGGCCCCTGCCAGCAAACACTGGCAGGGGCTCATGGGAATTGTAGTCCATGGACATCTGGAGGACCACAGGTTGACTACCCCTGCCATAGAGTCCCCCCTCCAAAGCAGCCACTTTATCCAGGGAACAGATCTCAGCTATCGGAAGATCACCTATAATAGCGGGAGATCTCCAGGTCCCCCTCTCCCCGGAGGCTGACAATCCTAGTGCAGTTTTAAGATAATCTACTCAGGATCTGCAAGGCTTGAACTGTTAACGTTTTAATGAGAGTTGATCCGGCTTAGGTGCATTAGAGACGCATTAGGTAGGGTGACCTTGAAGCATCCTTCAAGGGGGCTGTGATGCAGGTCTGTGCCTTCGTGCGGAGAACTGGGGTGGCATCACAGACGGAACGTCATACTGGGCAAGTGTCGTATCTCCCCTTTCTGCTAGGGAAGCTTGCTGGGTGATAGTGGGCCGGTCCCATTTGCTCAGCCCAAACCTACCTTGCAGGGTTGTTGTGAGAAAACGGAGGAGGAAAGGAAGATGTCACAAGCCGCTTTGGGAGAAAATGCAAATGTGTGACGTGTGCCATTATATCAGGGATCTAACAGATACGTCGGATATTTCTCCGCTGACACTTCAGAGAGTCTTGCTGAAGGCGGCTGACAATTAAAACAAAGGGCCCATTTTTGGCCCAGTGGCCTATTCCGGCACCTCATCAAAATCATCTAGTCATTTCCCAGCCTTGTTTCTTTTCTTGCTCTCCCAGCTCAAGGTGGTGGTTGCTGAAACCCACCTGTCTCATGCATGAGACGCTGTTGTCTATCACCTCTCCAGATATACAATTCAAACAAAAGCATCCCCCTGACGCCACCGTTTTCCGAATGTTCCCCTTCATCCTAGCCTTTGTTATTGGAGGCGGCTCAGCTGCAGCCATCTGCTCCGTGGATTTGCATAACCCTGGAGCGGCTGTCTCTGTATGCAGATGAGGGAGCAGGTGATCTGACATTCAAATAGTGTGAGGAGACCTGATTTCCACTCCAGCAGGAAAACTACCATCAGCCTTTGGGCTCCAGTGCCCGTCCTTAAACCCACTGACAGCGAACAGCAGGGAGAATGTAAGAGGGCTGTTTGCTCCTTTCACATCGGATGTCCTGATCGGATGAGCCGCAAGGGCCGGCAAGCAACAGTGCCATCCCATGCAAAGTTGTACCCTTCATGTGCCATCCCATGCAGAGTTGTGCAGAGCCAGCTTGGTGAAGTCGTTAGGAGGGCGAACTTCTAATCTGGCGAGCTGGGTTTGATTCCCCGCTCCTCCCCACATGCAACTCGCCACAGCACTGATCAAGCTGTTCTGACCAAGTAGTAATATCAGGGCTCCCTCAGCCTCACCAACTTCACAGGATGTCTGTTGTGGGGAGAGGAAAGGGAAGGCGACTGTAAGCCGCTTTGAGACTCCTTTGGGTAGAGAAAAGCGACATAAAAGAACCAACTCTTCTTCTTCTTCTTCTTCTTCTTCTTCTTCTTCTTCTTCTTCTTCTTCTTCTTCTTCGCACATTGATTTCAATTGACTTAGAAGGGTGTCCCTCTGCTTAGGACTGCAGTAGCTGTGGGCTTGCACCTGAGATGTGAAACCCTCCCATGCCATTAGGACAGCTTGGCAGCTCAGGGTCATCCTCACCATGCCAAGCATCCTCAAAAGAACACAAGTAGAGCCCTCCTGGATCAAACCAGTGGTCCATCTAGTCCAGCATCCTGTCTCACACAGTGGCCGACCAGTTCCTCTGGATGGCCATCAACAGGGCATGGAAGCCAAGGCCTTCTTTCATGAGAACCTCAGAAGAGCCCTGCTGGATCAGACCAGTGGTCCATCTAGTCCAGGATCCTGTATCACACAGTGGCCAATGAGTTCCTCTAGATGACCAACAACAGCACAGAAAGGCCGAAGCCTTCATAAGGATGTAAGAAGAGCCCGGCTGGATCAGACCAATAGTCCATCTAGTCCAGCATCCTGTCTCACACAGTGGCCACTAGCCAACCAGTTTCCTCTGGATAACCAACAACACAGTAGAGAGGCTGAGGTCTTCCCCTGATGTTGTCTCCTGGCTCTGGGATTCACAGGCTTAGTGCCTCTGAAGGTGGAGGTTCCCCTCAGTCAGACTGAGGTCAGTGCAAAACATTTTTGCAATAGCCTTGCGTCTATGTTAATTATTCACACCGTAGTGATACATCCTGACCTGGATGGACCAGGCTAGCCTGATTTCATCAAATCGGGGAAGCTCTGCAAGGTTGGCGTTGCTTAGTACTTGGACAGATCATCAAGTAAATACAAGGTTGCCATGAAGAGGCAGGCAATGGCAAACCACATGTGTAAGTTTCTCGCCTCAAAGACTCCATTGCTACCATTTTTACCCTGACCTAGATGGCCCAGGCTAGCCAGATCTTGGAAGCTAAGTGGGGTTGGTCCTGCTTAGTACTT
Source organism: Paroedura picta (assembly GCF_049243985.1). NCBI lineage: Eukaryota > Metazoa > Chordata > Lepidosauria > Squamata > Gekkonidae > Paroedura > Paroedura picta. The sequence goes on from NC_135375.1 coordinate 96,264,975, forward strand.
GGATGGGAGACCACCTATGGAATCCAAGGTGGCTATGAAGAGGCGGGCAATGGCAAGCCTCCTCTGAATGTATCTTGCTCCGAAAACTCCATGAGGGGCAGCCCTAAGCTGGTTGTGACTTCCCAGCCCTTTCTATCCCTAAACATTATCTACATGTAATATAAAATATGCGACATATTAAGAACATGGGAAATATTACTGTGGCTAGTCCTTGAGTCCTTACAAAAAAAATGTGAGGCATACAGAATGCACTTAAGCCTCTGCCAAACAGGCTTATGGTCACAGACGTGATTTTTCAAATAAAACGCAACAACCTGCAGCAATAATTCTCTCCCTCGTTGAATAAATGCAAGCTGCAATTTCCCCCTTGCTAGGGAGACAGATGAGGAATCCTTTGTCTCTCTCTCTCTCTCACTCTCCCCCCCCCCACACCCCCTGCTCCTTTCTTTCTTGAAGTGCTTGTCAAGTGAGGATCCTTATCTTCCCTGGTGGGTGCGCGGAAGTTTCCTGAACACGGTTTTTCCATTTACAGGGTCTGATCCTCGTCTGTGTCCTTGGAAGACTCTGTAATCTTCTGATCCAAATCTTCATCTTCGGCAATCGGATCACACCCTGTCCCCCTCCCACACGACTCACCCCGCTATGATCCCCAGGGGGGTCTGCATCTATTTTCCCTACGACTCTCTTCTTCCTCCTCCTGCTCGGAGAACAATCACTCTGCTTCTGATTAGAAATATCTGACCCTCTTGGTCCAACTGGTACAGACTGAAGGAGTCGAACACTCCTCATGGGAGGAACGGGGCTGGGGGTGGGGTCTGAGCCTACAAAACCGGTCACTTGTCATCATCTGTACATATGCAGCCTTTATCGGCTTCCTGCAGGTTTTAATTATTATTTATGAATTTTTAAAAAGATCGCAGTTGCATCATATATAATAGGCAGAACAGCGAAAGGGGGAATCAATCTGAAAGGGGGGGAAAAACCCTCTTTCCTACATTTGTCTCTTAATAGGCAACAACTAATCAACATAGCTGGGTAATATGAACAAGGATTACATTGGGGTGGTGGTGGCCTTTTTTCTTTTGTATAATAATATAATGATATTTTATTTTACAAAGTAAACAAGAGAATAATATAAAAGGGACACACACAAAAAGAAGGGAGGCCAAACAACAGATTATACATATTAGAAATCGTTATACATTGCTGGGTGTTTGGAATGGAAAATATGTATCTGCCTCCCTTTATTATAATTTTCAAAACATATAGAGGATGTTGTGGGGGGGATTTTTTTCTGTTCCATAATCCTTACTGCAAACATTTTCAATTTCACAATTGATGCACTTTACAACCACCTTATACATTTCATCACTACACTTTCCATGTTACCCGTTTCTCCTGTACACACACTAGCCATAGCTTTTACTATTCCCAAATCCAAAAGAAAGTCTATTTTATTTCTCATAATGACAAACTAAGAATATTTTTCTTCAGAATACTCTTATGCCTTTGTATTTAGTACTTCTGCATTGTAAAATGTTTGTGTGCGTCACAATACATTTATAGGCCATTTTTAAACCACTTCTCCTAAGTTTGCCTCCTACCCGCACAATAAACAATCTCTCCTTAAATTTCCACATTGATCTGTTGCTCAGGTGGTTAATTTCACCATTGCTCCATCATCGGGAAGTCTGTTTTCCCATTCTTTTAAGCTTGGGCAGGCATCTGATTTTCATTTTCCTGCATAAGCAATGCCAGCTGCTGTCCTCATATATTCAAATATTTCTTCCAAAACTTTTGGTAATTTGTTGGTAAGCTGTACCACTGCAGGAGATTGGACATCCCCGCAGAAAAAGGACATCTCCTTTTGCTGCCTGCTGAGTTGGCGGGGTTACCAGGAGGAGATGTGCTGGGTTATGATGTCACAAACCCTATGATAGAGGTAACTGGTCAGCATGATATAGTGGTTAGACTAGCAGCTGGGAGAGCCAGAGTGATTTCCCCACTCTGCTGTGGAAACTTGCTGGGTAACCTTGAACCAGTCACTCTCGCCTAACCTACCTCGCAGCTCCCTTGATCCTTAGACAGGAGTTCTGCTAGAATAGGTTTCCCAAAGTGGGTGGTACACCTCCCTTGGGGGTTGTGGAAGGATCCAGAGGAATTTGGGGGCAGTAGACTAGAGAAGGGAATGGCAAACCACCCTGTATTGAGTCTGCCAAGAAAACGCCAGAGGGCGTCATCCCAAGGGTCAGACATGACCCAGTGCTTGTGCAGGGGATACCTTTATCTTTAGGGGGGGCAGCAGTCTGACTCTTCCTAGCGAGAGGCCTTCCAAGGAGGCTTGCCTTTTCCTGCCCCTGGGTATTAGCAACCCTGGGCTTCTTTGGTGGTCTCCCATCCCAGTGCTGACAAAGGTCAGCCCTGCTTAGCTTCCTGAAGAAATGACAACTTCAGAAGGTGGGCTGGATGGGACCATATTCCTGCTGAGCTTCTTCCCCTCCCCAGACTCTGTCCTTCCCAGGCTCCACTCCAGATCTCCAGGGATTTCTTAACCCAGGGTTGGCAACCTTTCCTCAACAGTCTGCATCTCTGGGAGGCTAGCAAAGCAGGAGAGTGGATTTAGAATTTGTGGCAAACATAATACCAGGAAGGTGTGTGTTTGTATGTGCGGGGGGTGGGGGGGCACTAGAGATAAGCCTGGGAACTAAGGGGGTGGCAGCCCCAAAAAGTTTGGGAACCACCGTGCTAGAATTTGTGGCAGAGCGTGAGAAATGAAAGCCATCTTAAACTTGCGGAGCATCGTTTGGGGGAAGATTGGCTGTGGAATGACAAGCTTTCATGGCTTGCTTGAATTTCTGCACTTTTAATCCTTTTGCTTAAGCCTCCCTTTTGTGTTGTTCCTTTATCAGTTATGACCTGCAGAGGAGGGAGGGAGGGGAGGAGAGATCAACCTGACCTGAAACAGACCTCTGGTATGTTAAAACACATTCTTAATGTACTACCAAAGAGAGATCATTTCTAGAGTCTAAAAAGTCTACTTCCTTCTGGACATTTTGTGTCACCTTTGCATCACCCCCTGTGAGCATGCACACAGAGGGTTGCCAATCTCCAGGCGGTAGATGGAGCTCTCTCGAGATTACAACTGATTTTCAGGCGACAAAGATCAGTTCCCCCCATGGAGAAAATAGCCGCTTTGGAAGGAGGGTTCTGCGGCATCACACCCCAATCAAAGACCCTCCCCTCCCCACTCCACCCTCCTCAGCCTCAGCCCCCCAGTCTCCTGGTATTTCCCAAGCAGGAGCTGGCAACTGGGCCCCTGAGCCTCCCTCCCATGAAACGAATGCCTGAATCGACCATTCATGGATGGGATCATCAGTATGTTCCAGTTCTGAATGTATTGTTCTTACTGTTTACTATTTATTGTTCCATTGTTTATGATCAATGACTTCTCTGTATTGTTTCTGTTCCTGCGATCCATGTGAACCGGGCTGAGCCTCCAGGAAGGGCGATATATAAGCGCAATGAATGAATGAATGAATGAATGAATGAATGAATGAATGAATGAATGAATGAATGAATCGCTGCATACAAGGTAATACACCTTCTAATTTCCTACCTTCCAACTTTCCCCTGCTAGGGGCCATTCTTTCCCAGATTGGTTTGGTATGGCCTTTCTAGAAAGCCTGCCCTCCAAGCCTGTTTGCATACCATGCAGATTGAAAACTGTGAGAAGGGGCGCTCAAGGTGTTTATGGGGTGGGGGCTGGCAGCTGAAGCAATGGATTCTCCCTTTTTGTCACATATGATGTCATTAATTGCTGGAAAGTTTCCCCTGCATCAAAAAAAGAGAGAAAGAAACCATGCAATCCATTCCTTGTGTGCTTGAATTAATGCATTCAAGGGAGAAAAAATGAATGGACATGCTTCTCTTGGTCAGATGTTCTAGAAATCTGTCTTGTGCATATATTAGGCAAGGTATATAGAGTATAGGTAGTTCAATCTTCATTTAGGCCTTTTTTAGCCTTTGAGTCCTAAAAGGACTCTGGCAGCAAACAGGTTGAGAACGGGTGGTTTAGAAGAAGGAGAATTGTTTCTTATATGCCGTTTTTCTATACCCGAAGGAGTCTCAAAGTGGCCTACAGTCACTTTCCCTTTCCTCTCCCCACAACAGACACCCTGTGAGGGAGGTGAGGCTGAGAGAGCCCTGATATTACTGAAGAAGAGTTGGTTTTTATATGCTGCTTTTCTCTACTCAAAGGAGACTCAAAGCAACTTACAGTCGCCTTCCCTTTCCTCTCCCCACAACAGACACCCTGTGAGGCAGGTGAGGCTGAGAGAGCCCTGATATTACTGAAGAAGAAGAAAAGTTGGTTCTTATATGCTGCTTTTCTCTACTCAAAGGAGTCTCAAAGCAACTTACATTTGCCTTCCCTTTCCTCTCCCCACAACAGACACCCTGTGAGGGAGGTGAGGCTGAGAGAGCCCTGATATTACTGAAGAAGAAGAGTTGGTTCTTATAGGCCGCTTTTCTCTACCCGAAGGAGTCTCAAAGTGGCTTAGAATCCCCTTCCCTTTCCTCTCCCCACAACAGACACCCTGTGAGGGAGGTGAGGCTGAGAGAGCCCTGATATTACTGAAGAAGAAGAGTTGGTTCTTATATGCTGCTTTTCTCTACCCGAAGGAGTCTCAAAGTGGCTTTAGATTTAGATTAACGGTTTTGACTATGTCAATATTTCTTCTGTTTTATCTTGTCACCCACCCTGAGCCAACTAGGAAGGGCAGGCTATCAAATAAAGCATTATTATTATTATTATTCATTGCAGAGGTGCAGGATTAGAAAGGAAAAGCGTTCGGTCTGATTGCTTTTCGAGGCTTATTTGCTCGAAGCAGGCATTTATTAGCAGCATGCTGAGAGGAGGGATGGATGAACTTCCCTCCCTAGTGGCAATTAAGAGCCTCAGTCAAGCATGGGGATGAAGGGAAGAACAATCCTTTCCCCTGGGACATGGGCTTATAGGAAGAGCATGGCTTAGAGAAATCATACTTCACACAATGAGGCCACAGAAGCAAAATGATCATCTATTCTCCCTGTATCCCCCAAACACACGGCATTTATCCCCAGTCTTCTTCAAAGGCCTAGGCAAGTTCACCCTGCCTCTGGAGCCCTGTTCGTGTTGATTTGTTTGGAGACCCAGCACGGTGTAGCGGCTAAGAGTGGCCGACTCTACTCTGGAGAGCCAGGTGTGATTCCCCACCTGAGGCTCCACCCCCTGAGCCAGAGGCGGGGACCACAGACCAAACCTGCCTGTGACCTGTTTTACAGTCATGTGATTTGCGTCTTGTCCTCTATTCCTATGTGACCCATGTTGGAAAATGCAAGATCTGCAGTGTGCATAACTGAGCAGAATATGAAAGGTGTCCTGCGGGGGGCATCGGAGGAAGATGTGAATTTAGCATTGTTAGAATGGACACTTCCTTAAGACTTTCAAATACTCTCATCCTGTGTCCTGATTGGCTTAACAGGGGACTCTTGGTTTGTCTGAGTACACTTTCTTCCTGCTTGAACAACAGAAAACTGACTGCAGAAAACTGTTTGCCAAGTCTTTGCTTCTTTCTGAAATTGTATTCTTTATTTCCCTGTCCTTGCTATCTCTCCTATGCAGAACCCACTCCTAAAAATGGAGTGAACTCCCTAGGAGAAGAGGAATAAGAAGGAGACTTTATACCCCATTTTTCTCTAGCCGAAAGAATCTCAAAGCAGCTTAAAGTCGCCTTCCTTTCCTCTCCCCACAACAGACACCCTGAGAGGGGCTGACAGAACCGCTCTGTGAGAACAGCTCTAACAGGAATGTGACGAGCCCAAGGACACCCAGCTGGCTGCATGTGGAGGAGCGGGGAGTCAAAACCAGCCTTCCAGATTCGAGGCCATCTCTCTTAACCAGGGGTAGTCAAACTGTGGCCCACCAGATGTCCATGGACTACAATTCCCAGGAGCCCCTGCCAGCGAACGCTGGCAGGGGCTCCTGGGAATTTTAGTCCATGGACATCTGGAGGGCCGCAGTTTGACTACCCCTGCTCTTAACCATGCTGGCTCTGATTGATGATCCATGCACAAACGTATGCAACTGAGGTCTGAAATGACAGGAGCATAAATTCAAGAAGGGCAGTGGCTTGCTCACGGTTCCGAGAAGCATGCAGGAAATCCCAACATCGGGAAGAATCACATAGAATTCTTCCTTTATCTGAGACACGATGGCATCTGGTCCTATTTTGGAGGGAGGAAGCAACGATCCAGAGGTGATAGCAGTTTGTGTGACCACTGCAGTAAGGCTCCTGTGTGAGGAGATGCGCATCTGTCACCGTTCTGTTTGCACGAATGTGCTAAGAAGAGCCAATAGCCTCCTTCCTGCCATCCCACTCCATCCTGGTGTTGATTGCCGTGCTCTTGTCACTTCTCCTGAAAGGCACAATTATCCCTACGCTACTGACTTTGCACAGGGCCCTTGCCTTGCAGCTGGACAGCTTTGTCCTTGGAGAAGCCATTTCTGAAAGAGCATCGCTGAGAGGCATGGATTTCTTTCTCTTTTCAAGCTGAATGGAAAAAAACGAGTCCCCTCCCCCCCCCCTTCCCGTCTCCGCATCAAGCCGCCAATATCGCGCACGGGGATAATTATCAAGCCGACACATTTCTCTGCTCACGAGTGGGGCATGAAACACTTTGCCTTTTCATCACGGGGGAGAAGAAAGGGGGTCTTGAAACTTGAAATCTCATTAAGAGGGGATTGATGCGCCACCCATCTTTCGAAGCATCTTCACGGCTCCGATGTGCGATTGAGGGACTTTTGCTATGGAGACCGTAATAACCCAGCCAGGTATTTTGCCCGCCGAAAGGCAATTGAAACATAGGCCCTTCCCTACATGAAGGAAACTTGAAACCATAATTGTCTTTTATCAGGCTTCTCTTTCTCAGAAATGGGTAATAGAAACACCCACGGAAAAGGTCTGTAGTGTATCAACTGAAATCTCATATGAAGAGTTTGGGGGGGGGCGAGGGAGGGGGTTTGGCTCCTATGAAATATCCAGACGATGGGCTATTATTTCCAGAGGGAAAAGATACCTTCTTCTATTTCTGCACACACTGTCTCAGGGGACAGCAATCTTTTATCGTTAAAGAGCCAAATGACGGGGACGCGCAGAGTGAGTGATCAACAAGGAGCCAATATATTGGCGTAACTGAAAATAGGCAAACCGATAACCGGCGTGTCAATAAATAGCCCATAAAGTTTCCTTCACCCAAGCACTCCCTGAGATATGTCCCTTATTAGGAAGTGGTATATGTGTGATCTCACAACAAGCAAGGAATATACAAAGAGCTAATCCTGCACTGGCGTAAACCTGCACATGACCCGTGCATGGACTCCTGGCCACTGCTCACCACTATCAGTTCCCTTCCTGGAAAGCATCTCTCAGAAGCCTTTAGAAGCTTATTAAGAATGGTTGGCAGAGTTCAGATGTGCAGAGAGGTCAGAGCACCAGGCTACTTAAAGAAAAAAAATAGTTCGATTAATGAAGAGAAACAACTATGTACAGAAAGAGGAGAGAAGAGACCTAATTCACTGTTCTGTTGTCGGCAGTCATTTTTCTGATCAATTGCTGTTCTAGAGGCAAGCAGAGAAGAAGTGGGCTCAAAAAGTAGGAAGGCTCTTGTTGAGCCAATCAGGACCCTGGAGGAGATAATTTGAAAATCATCAGGAAGTTCATATCCTGTCTATGCTCAATATACATCTCCAATGCCGCCTGCAGGATACCCTTTATATTCTGCTCAAACATGCACACTGATTTCACATATTCCTGCATGACCATCCATAAGTTTACTAACATTCTTAAAGCACCAGGTAAAACTACCTATCCCAGAATATATCCCACAGCAGAAAATCGTGATCCGTTGATATATCTTTTTAAAAAGGGCCCATGTGTGTTAACTGGTGTCAAGTCCCTTCTGACGTACAGGACGTTCCTCTGAACCAATGCTTTCCAAAACACCCCGTTGTCAAGAACCTTGCGCAGGTCTTGCAAAATGGTTCATCTCAAGTCCCTGAGGATTAGACTGGAAAGCAAACAGCCTCGGCAAGTTAAGAAAAGTTCTGCAAAGCTCGAACCATCCCGCAAGACAGTGATGCGAAGTTACTGAGCAAGGAGACAGGAAGAAAAGGAGGCCGACTGATTCTGCCTTAGAGACGGGCAAGACGGACAGATGCTATCAGAGGTCTCCTGGGGCCAGAGCGACAGGATTGGAGGGAAAGGACAATTCCATGGGTTCCCAAGGCAGCAGCTCAGACTCTGGGGGAAGAAACATTTTCCTCTTGGCCTGTTAACCTCTCTTCATCTTTCCTCCTGCTCTTTTAATGAAGCTGTCCCTTCATCCGAGATTATTTTCCCTTCGCCGGATCGGTAGCCAAGGTCACGTCTTCATTTAACAGGCTCCGCAAATGATCAGGCACTTGGAGCAAAGGTTGAAGAAACTGGCTCTTCTCTGGCGTAACAAGACAATCTGTCTCCCCCCACCCCACCCCAAAAGCTGGATATCGGCCTTTGTACTTTTGCAAGGCAGGTGTAATTTCTTAATTGTTTAATGCATTCATGTTTCGGGGTTCGGTTTGCGACAGTCCGTGCAATACTTTTCCTGGTCAAGCCTGGCGTGGCAGTCTCGAATGCTGCATAAGCATAACATGGCACCCAGGTTCATACAAACGCATTCCAGAGCAAACGTCTCCCGGGATCCTGGTGTCTGGAGCAAGAGAATCGCTGCAGGTTTATAGCCAGGGTCTACGCCTGGCTCAACCAGCATTTAGCAATCCTTGGAATCCTTTAGCATCCTTGCACATGGTACAAATTTGGGGTAGCCAATGATCCACACATGCTGGGGAGCTGGATGTTCCTGGAAGGGGAAGGCATCTCCTTCCTGAACAGGCACCAGTCGCTCTATCTGGTGGGATCAGAAATCTCAACAGTGATTATACAGTGGTGGAAAGTTGCAACTGACTTACGGCAACCCCCACAGGATTTGCAAGGCAACAGATGTTCAGAGGTGGTGTGCCACTGCCTCGTGTAGTGGATAAGAGCAGTGGCTTCTAGTCAGGAGAGCCATGTTTGATTCCCTGTTTCTCCACATGCAGCCACCTGAGTGACCTTGGGCCAGTCACAGTCCTGACAGTGCTGTTCTCACAGAGCAGTAATATCAGGGCTCTCTCAGCCTCACCTCTCTCACGGGGTGCCTGTTGTGAGGAGAGGAAGGGAAGAAGATTGTAAACCACTTTGAGACTCCTTCAGGTAGAGAAAAGCAGGGTATAAAGAAAATTCTTCTTCCTCTTCCTCTCATAGCAGCCCTGGACATCCTTGGTGGCTTCTCATCCAAGTACTAACCAGGGCAAACCCTGATTCACTTCTGAGTTCTGGTGAGATCGGGCTGACCTGGGCCCTCCGAGTTATTCCTTCATTCAGGCTCGCAACTGTGATGCAAATACAAGAGTTTGAAAACTGAACCATTGACTTTTGGTTCCAACCAGGCCACTGCTCCTAAGTAGGGTCATGAGATGGAGTTAAGGTGAAATCAGCAGCTCAGGGATGGAGCCAGAATGAAAGCTGCCCAATTCCGGCTGTATTCAGGCAGAATCCAGAGTTTGTAGGCAATTTGGATCTCTGGTTATCCTGGTTAGGTGACTGGGTTCCCAAAGAAATGCTAAGAAAAGAAAAATCCTTCAAAGTACTGGTGTGAGGGGGGTCTCATCTGGAGAACTGGGTTTCATTCCTCTCCTCCTCCTCCACCTGCAGCCATCTGGGTGACCTTGGGCCACTCACAGTTCTCTCAGAGCTTTCTCAGCCCACCTACTTCACAGTGGGGAGAGGAAGGAAAGATGATTGTGAGCTGCTTTGAGACTCCTTTGGGGAGAGAAAAGTGGGGTACAAAACCCAGCTCTTCTTTGTCCTCCTCTTCTTTCTCCTCCTCCTTCCAGAGCAAGGCTCCGCTTCAAAAACCAAACAGAACACAAATAAATAAATAAAGCCAAATAATCCGACAAGCAAAACGCCCACAGTGAAATGTAAAATGTAAGCAGATTTACTCGGCTGTTGGCAGACTATAAAGGATATGATAGTCCAGAAAGAAATCAATATACATCAGTCTGGTTTTAAAAAGAGGGGGGGGGGGGGATTTGGCAAAGCTTGAAACTGTTTAATTATTTTGATGAAAAAGAGAGAGAGGTTTTTGGATTTTTTTTTTTGCCAGTTCCTGCTGCATCAGCAGAATTTGCTTTTTAAGTGTGACAGGCCCTGTCAGGCTGGGCTTCGAGCAGGTAGAATATTTTGCCATGTACATGGGAAAGGTTAATAGTGGTGGGGGCAGAATAATGCTGCCCACCAGGTAAAACCGGATTTCTACAACAGGATCTGCACCCCAGTCTTTCTAGCAAGTTCTTTGGTCCATTCCACACAACACGCTGGCCACAGGTTTCCACCACTTGTCCATGATCTCTCTGCAAGACTGTGGCTTCCAGTCTACGACCCGAGAATCCACAGGCCATGAACTATTTTGCCAAGGAAACGTGGCACATGTGATACTGCAAAGGATTCTGGGGATGTGGGGGGAGGGCGTGTTCCATGCTTCACTCACATGGAGGGTTGGCCAATCCTGTTGGGCTTCTCTGGAGCCTCGTTTGAACAGTGAACGATCCTTGAAGACACTTCTGCAACTGCATGTCACAAGGGACCATTTGCGGAGAAGCCCCCTTTTATGGAAACTGGTTTGCCACTGTGGATTGTCCAGCCGTAAGATCTGTGATCATCTTTTAAGAAGCCCCAAGATGATGTGGAACACACCTTACAAAGTCGCCATTTTCTCCAGGGGAACTGATCACTGTCAACTTGGAGCAGCCTTTCTCAACATTTTTACCATAGAGAAACCCCTGAAATGTACTTCAGGCCTTGAGAAACCCTAGAAGTGGTGTGATGGGACAGATTATGGCTGATAAGCATAGCCGTGTACATGCCCACCTTGGGCCCCTCCCCTTCCCGCCCCCTCCAGGCCTATTGTTGGCCATTTTGGGAGGGGTGGGTGGGTCAATATGGCTCTAACAAAGGAAAAGTTAGGGCCATTTCGCACGGCTTCAAAATAGCACAATGGTTGCTAATTGGAAACGCTACTAATTTGCCATAACCCACGACGTCGTAGACAATCTGCAACAATCCTGAAACCGACCCGCAAAAAGCGCTTCGTTGTAGCGCTTTCAGGGGAATCCAGAAAAGTGGATTCACCCTCCGGATAGCGATACACTCCTGCAACCAATCTGCAACACTAGCGCTAAAGACCTGTGCGTTACCATTGTTGCGGGTTCTTCAAAGTCCCTCCTCCTGAGCCTGTCCTCCAAACTTCCGGCGAAGCGATCGCCATTTTTTTTTCTCCGAGCGAGCGGGGATAAACGCACCAGCGAGTCTCTTTCTGTTTAGAGGCTTCCCTGGCTTCAGTCCTTCACCTTTAGTCACTAAGCACAAACCACAGAAAAGCCCGTTTGCTGAAATAAAGTCCCTTTATTTTTTACACATTAATTCAGCTGAAAATCGGGCCCGTGAGAGGGGGGGGGGATTTTTTTTTAAATCACTCGAGGCAGCGTGCCAACGATCATACAATCAAACGACAGCTCACATTAGGCAGCTGGATGGGTCTCTCCGTTGCAACGAATCTACCTAGATTCGTTGCTATGGGTCTGTTTTTTTTAAAAAAAAAACCTTTCTTAAAGGGAAAGGGGCTGTTTGGGAGCATGCTAACGGCTGCCCATTGGCTGCTTGATGGCCAGGGGCGGGACGAGCTTGGCAATAGCGCTTCCTTTCTAGCGATTTCTGCCGAGACCGGAAGCCTGTGGGAAACGCTAAAAAACGCAACTGATTCCACTACAAAGCCAGGTATGCATAACGACAAATTCCACTATTTTAAATGGCGATTTTTCATTCCGCAAACAATTTGCAACAAAGATCCCCGTGCGAAATGGCCCTTAGATTTCTCCTGTGTAACAGTAAGGTCCATATTATTAAGCAGGTTGCCAAATCTTGCGCTCATGTGCTTAGCACTCGGGAAAGACGACTCAAGCTCAATTAAAAATGTTTAAGAAGAATTTATTATGCAGTTTTCAATGTACCTATTAATCATGCAATTTTAAATATTTTTACATTTTAAATTTAAATCGGTCCCAAGTGTTTTTTGCTATCTGTTTTATCTGGCCATAGTGCTGTATTAAATAAATAAATAAACAAACAAACAAATGAATGAACGAACAGACAAACAAACAGACAAACAAACAAACAAACAAATTTGACCATATATGGCCATACCACCGATAAATGTTTAACACATTTTAAAAATGTATAAAGAATGAACTCCTACTCATTCTGGAAAACCCTTCCAGGGGCGTCAAGAAACCCCAGGCTTCCATGGATCCCTGGTTGAGAAAGCAGGACCTGGAGGTTAGATGTAATAGAGAAGAAGAATAGCTGGGATAGCAGGCTACCTCCAGCTACCACCTGGAGGTTGGCAACTCTAACCACTTTGCACCACAGGCCGGGAAGCCATGCTTGAAGCCCCCTGTCCAAGCCAGCGTATCAGGAAGAAAGGTTCTTGCCCAACTCGTTCTTTCTGTGCTAATTTCTGCCGGCAGGGCGTTTTTCCTGGGGAGGAAATTCAAAAAATGCAGAAGGCATTTGTGACCCCCTTCCCGCAGTCGGAAATGGCAGAGTCTGCTTTACCGCCCCAGGACACAAGCCGTTCTGCCCGCTGCCTGCGTGGACCAGGCCCTTCTTCCAATCTGGAAAGGAACCAGATCTGCTTGCAAAGCATGGGACTTCCATCCTTCACTGGGAAGCCAGTAATTGCTACCCCGCTCAGGCCTTATATCCAGGGGATTTGCCTCCCCAACAGGCTGTTCAGACAAGGAATTTGTCCTGGCAAATTGGAGCGATTTCTCAGCGAATTCAGAATGCCAGAGGAGGCTGAGAGGCTTTAGCAAGCCGGCTGGGGAAAGAGTTTGTCTGTCTGGGTTTAATTCTTTATCTACCCATTGGCTGCAGATCTAATTAAAAGACTTCAGGTTGTGTGTGTGGGGGGGAGGAGGGGGGCTCATTGATTTGATCGGATTGGCCAGGGGCTTCTTTGTAGAAGATCCTCCAGGCCTTTGATTAAGGCCCAAGAGACCACGTGACCTCTGGTTTATTCCCTTTTTTGAAGAAGCAGCTCTGTCATCTAGCTGGGGTTAGCAGCGAGAGAGGGACAGAGCCAGCCTGGTTCCTATCCCGGGCTAAGCCTGCCTCAAGCACGGATTGTAACTCTGCAGTCAGGAATGGCCTCTCCCGCTTTGTCATAAGCTCCGAGTGATGGAGCCACTGGACCAGAACTAAGACTCCATCATGGGCTTGTGGAAGGGGCAGAAAGTGAGGAGACCAGAGTTGGACAAGGTTGAAAGGGGTTGTGTGTGTCAAACGAATCGGCATTTCCCACCTCAGGCATCCAAAGTCTCTTTTCTTTGGGGAGTATCTTCCGGATGTGTGCCCTTTGTCCTCGCTGTTCAGCATAGATTCAAGTGGGAAGCCATATTGGCCTGAAGCAACAGGTGAAGATCCATCAGCCGTGATACAGACAAACGAAATGAGTTTCAAGCGGGCAATGGCAAATAACGGTTTATTCCAAAGGAAAACAAAATTTTCAAACTTTCCAAATCATCAGAACGAAGAAGAAGAAGACGACGACGAGTTGGTTCTTATATGCTGCTTTTCTCTAGCTGAAGGAGGCTCAAAGTGGTTTAAATTCGCCTTCCCTTTCCTCTTCCGACAACAGAAACCCTGTGAGGGAGGTGAGGCTGAGAGAGCCCTAATATTGCTGAAGAAGAAGAGGAGTTGGTTCTTATATGCCACTTTTCTCTACCTGAAGGAGGCTCAAAGTGGCTTATAATCGCCTTCCCTTTCCACTCCCCACAACAGACACCCTGTGAGGGAGGTGAGGCTGAGAGAGCCTTGATATTATTGCTCAGTCAGAACAACCTTATCAGTGCCGTGGCAAGCCCAAGGTCGCCCAGCTGGTTGCACGCAGGGAAACATGGAATTAAACCCGGTTTACCAGATTAGAAGTCCGCACTCCTAACCACTACAACCAAACAAACCTCTGTGTATATTACGTTTTTTGTATCTTCATCAGTGATATGTAATGCTCTTAATATTGTTTATAAATGAATTTAAATGAATTATTTCCAGAGATGAAAATGTTAACTTAATCTATGGTGATATATTGGTGTATATAGTTAACTTTCCAAATGGTTCTACAGTATCCAATATACAGAGATCTACAAGTGTTAACATCACAATGTGTAAATGCTCTTCAGTAGTGCTTATAGGCAAAGTGTAAGAGTAAACTGGCATACAACAGAATGAAAGTGGGTAACAGATGCCTGCGATAAATAGGAAAACACAGCCATTTGGATTGGTCCGTCTTCACTTGAGACTGAATTGTGTGGGAAACATTTTGTGTACAATAAAGATGCCCATGTTAAGAGAATAATGAGGAAATATATAATCAGTTGATGACAGCAGTGGGTGAGACCTCGCCCTCTTGTTCCCTTCCCATCTTCTCAAGCATAAAAGAATCTTAGGGCATCAGATTCTCATTTGGCTGTCTCCTCAGCAGATTGTAGATTGTAATGTAACTATAGGATAATGCGATGCAGTTTGGGATGGTACATTGAAGGTGTCACTGGACTCTCAATTTGTTTTGTTGTTGTTATGTGCGAAGTCGTGTCTGACCCATCGCGACCCCATGGACAATGATCCTCCAGGCCTTCCTGTCCTCTACCATTCCCCGGAGTCCATTTAAGTTTGCACCTACTGCTTCAGTGACTCCATCCAGCCACCTCATTCTCTGTCGTCCCCTTCTTCTTTTGCCCTCGATCGCTCCCAGCATTAGGCTCTTCTCCAGGGAGTCCTTCCTTCTCATGAGGTGGCCAATTGGTTCTACCGCTCAGCATAAACAGACTTGGAGGGCTAAAACGGCTGCCGTGAGAGCAAAGGACAGGCAGTGCCTAACAGCTGGCAGCAGCAACAGAACAGTATCTGAGATGTTGCTGTCAATGTGTGGACATTTTACGCCAATATACTTTGTTTCTGAACTGTCATAGTTTTCACAGCTGTCGATGGCTGACAGGCAGCTCGGCTGGTGTCAGTCTGTCTCTGACGGGCTGAAGAATCACGGTTGCTGGATTCCTCCTGGCCACTGGTAGGAGGAAATGAGGGGTAGGACTGTCTGGTTTAGGTTGGGAAACTCCTAGAAATTTGGGGATGGAGTCTGGGGAGGACAGGGGCCTCCATGGGAGACAATACCAATGACTCCACCCTCTGCAAGATCCTTTTTTTCCCAGGGGAACAGATCGTTGTAGTCTGGTGAGGAGCTGTGTAAAGAAATGCATTTTCTCTGTGAGATTTGAAACGAGCCTTTTAAACACACACACCCCCGACAGCAGAGGATGAAATTAGGCAATGGCCTTTCAGGCTCACAACAGCTCACCTCTTGACAAGAGCAAATAGGTCTAGCTCAGAGAAAATGGGTGGGTTACCCCCCCCTTCTTCCAACAGGGATCAGAAATTTGGAGGTTTTAAATGCTAGACTAACCTTTCTCAACATTTTTACTTCTTCAGGCTTTGGGAAATTTCAGAAGTGATAATGGTTGGGGAGCAGAGCTGTGGACACGCCCACCTGGGGCCCCTCCCATTCCCACCCTCTCCAGCCCCATCATTGGCCACAAGGGGGTCAACATGACCATATATGGCCATATCACCTGATAAATGTTTAACAAATTAAAAATATATTAAAATTTAACTTCCACCCATTTGGGAAACCTTCCAGGGCCATCAAGAAAGTCCAGGGTTTCATGAAACCCTTTTGAGAAATCCCGTGCTAGACTGACTCCAGGAAGGGGATGCTTCTTTGACCCACCTTGATGGAGTCTATCCTACAGTCATTTTGTCCAACCAATAATTATTGGTCTGAGGAAACTGAGCTCCGTAGACTGGATCTCAATTGTAATTCTGGGATATCTCAACTGCCTACCTGACAGTTGACAACCTTAGTTAGAATATCACCTAAGAAGACTCCTGCTGTATCAGACCAGTGGTCCATCTAGTCCCAACTAGTCCAGCATTTGGTCTCAATGGCCAACCAATTCCTCTAGATAGCCAACAATAGAGCAAAGAGGGCAAGGATTTCCCCTCATGTTGGCTCCTGGCCATGAGATTCAAAGGTTTGGTGCCTCCGAATGTGGAGGTTCCCCTCCATCACCATGACTAGTAGCCACTTGTCCTCCATGAGTCTCTAATTCCTTTTTAAAGCTGTTTTTTCCCCTGTGGCCATCACTACATCCTCTGGCAGTGAAATCCATATTTTAACCAGTGTAAAATAGTCTTTCCTTTTGGAGCTCAACCCCCATTCCTCTGCCTGAACAGGAAGTCCTCATATGGCTCCACCTCTGGGGAAATATGGTTAGTATCCTCCTGCTTGTGAAGGAATCTGCCCTGAATATTTGGCGGCTCTGAGACTGTTTCCACAGCCACATAAAAATGCCGCAGTGCCCCTCCTAAAGTCCTGTGGAAGAACAAAACTTTTACACAAAAACCGGGCTCTTAAGGAACAAATCCAAATCAATCTCTGTTTGCTGCGTGGTCTGAGAATCCTCCAAAAATGCCAGCTCGCCCCCTCCCCTTGGAAGTCAATTCATGTTGATCCAACGAGGATGCTCGGGATCCCAGTCTCCCAGTCTGCTACCTCCTCCATTCCAACCTCAAGGGAGGATGTATCCATTTATCCGCCTTTAAAAAATTGAACAAGATGGCGTTACAACGTGAATTTGCAGTAACGATAGCACCTCCTTTCTGGGAATGCTCCAGAAAGTTAACAGTAAAAAACAAGGACTTTCACATTCCGCTCCCCACCTTCCCCTCCAACATCTAAACACAATTTACTTTCATGAATTAAGGTGCAATGGGGCACTTTGTAACTTTCATGCGGATAAACAGTTGTGTAATGGTGGCCATTGTGCATTGTCTTCATGCATACAAGGTGACTGAGTAGCCATCAACACAAGAACCCCCCCTCCTAGCTCGGGTGATTCAAGTGCCATGGTAACTGACAGATGGGGGGTGCAATTTTTTCTTTATTTTTGATTGGGTTACGGCATGCAGAAAAAGGGGGAGGCATGATGGGAGAATGCTGGGTGCAAATTCAGAGTCTACGTTTAGAATTCAATGTGGAGAAAACATGCTGGAGAGTCATAACTGTGGAATCAGTTTGGCTGTGTCCCTGTGCCCACTTTGGAGAATGGCCCTTCCAGAGCTGGCCCTGACCACTTGTGAAGGACAGATTTGCGTTGCCGACAAGATCTCACTGCCGGCAGGGCAAGCAGATTGCTATTTGCCTCTTCATAAATTAGGTTTTATCAAGAGTGTCAGGATTTAAGTGAATTACCGAGTCCCTTTCAGCAGAATTACAAGACGTCCCTTCTTATCTCGAATTGCTCTTGCTAATAGCATCAACGGGACTGTTCCTCTTTGTCCAAATTGATACAGGAGCCCCCGTCTCCAAGCACCCCCTCCCAGACATTCAATTAAACGCTGAGCAATAGATTGCATTGTGGAAAGGTTAGACGGGTCGCTGTTTGCCAAAGAGAAGACATGAACCCCGCTCACCTTTGAATCGAGGAGGTCAATATGACCGTTCCTTCCCTGCTGAAAGCTGTTTTCAGCCCAGCGCCAGACCCTGCTGTTTAAAGACCACTCGGAGACAAAAAGAGTCACTGACCTTTGCTGGAAAGTTTCCCAAGCTCTTTTGGAAAAGTTACATTGGACTGGCATCAAACTAGCACCTGCCATTGGGCTTAAACCAACAAAGATGATTGAAAACAGGTCACACAGCTTGGTGAAATCTGGAGAACCAGGTTTCATTCCCCACTCCTCCTTCACAGGCAGCCAGCCGGGTGACCTTGGGCCAGTCACGGTTCTCTCAGAGCTCCCTCAGCACCACCCACCTCACAGATTGTCTGTTGTGGGGAGAGGGTTGGTGATTATAAGCCACCTTGAGACACATGAAGCCTGCTGAGTGACCTTGGGCCAGTCATGGTTCTCTCACAGCTCTTGTTTTAGCCTCGCTTTGGACTTCCTTTGAACGCTGCAAATCAACTCTAGGCTTCCTGCATTTGGTCTTTCCTCCCCTCATTTCCCAGGATGAAATTCACGATATGATTTCCACATCTGAGTCTGACAGAGGCAGCCTCCCATCATGTTTTGCTCCCTTCCCCTTTTCAATTTTATTTCACAAAATGGTGCCTGCTTTCACCTTTTTTTGTTGTGCTCCTTAATTCCAATATTCTGTGCTCTTGATTTCCTCCCCCGCCCCCAAAGTATACCTAATATAATTTTCTTTAAAACCCTGGGTTATTGTTACAACACTGCTTTTTTAATATAGTTAGAAACAGCATTGTAATGCGATCACACCTCCCCCTTTTCTTTAAGGCAGATTTTTCAGAATGGAGGGAAGGAGGGGGAGGAAGAGAGGGGAAAGGGAGGAAGGTGTCGATGTGGGGGAAAAGGCAGACGCATGTGTTCCCCTACTGGACAGTCCGCAATTAGCCTTGAGAGATGGAATCGCTTTAACCAGGAATTTCCAAGACACTTGATAAGTCAATTCAGGACTGTGCCTGGGAAATCTGATCTTGCTGGTGTGGAAACGGTCTCAATCTCACCTGACTCCCAGGGTGCCTGTTGCGGGGAGAGGAAGGGTACACGATTGTGAGCTGCTTTGAGACTTCTTCAGGTAGTAAAAAGCGCTATACAAAAAAACCCCCAGCTCCTCTCCTTCTTCTTCAGCTGAGGTTGGACAGCACAGATTCTTCATGTCCCCTTTGTCCTTTTTTTAGATTTTTGGCTCTCTCGCAGCTGGCAGCATTATGAACCTGGCAGATCAAACCTGGTTCCTCCTGTCCAGATAGTTGGGCATTTGCAGGCATCTGGGAAACCAGCTCTGTCACAAAGGGTTTTGTGGCAGTCTGGGAACCTTGGGTACCGGTTGGCTGAGCAGTGATGATGTCATAGTGGCTGAGTGGCCATGATGTCATAGAGCAGTAGCTTTCTTCAGAGGAAGAGGTCACAGCGGCAGGGCTACAGAACCAGTTTTGCCTTGGGGCGAGTGATAGAGCAGCGCTTCAAGCTAGGCTTGCCAGGTCCCCTGTGGCCACGAGCTGGGGATGAGAGGAGTCAGGTTGCTAGATCCAGTTGGGAAATGCCTGGAGCCTGGGGAAGACAGGAACTTCAGTGAGGTACAGTCCCATAGAGTCCCCCCTCCAAAGCATTCATTTTCTTCAGGGGACCTACAGCCTCCGGGGAGGGCGGTATATAAGTATGATAAATAAATAAATAAAGTAGAATTACCTATTCCAAAGTAGGCTGCCTGTTGTGTCTCTGTGTGAGTCACTGTTCTAAGTTTGTCCCTTTCCATGCACACAGAACAGTAACATGTCCAAAGCAACGTAGGACAGGGACTATTAAAAGCGAGCGTTCTCTTAAATATTGCCAAGGTAAGCAAAGAGTTCATATTATTTCTTTATTTAAAACGCACACCTCTGCTTGGAGTAACAATGGCTTATCAAGACGGAAATTTGAAAGTGAAATAAATTTGCCACTCTGGGATGGAAAGAGCCAAGTCCTGACAACTGAGAATCCTGCAAAACCAAGAACAGTGTGTTTGTGTGGGCGGGTTGTGTGTGTGTGTGTGTGTGTTTGGGAGAGATCTAAGGAAGGAAAGGAAAAGGGAGAACGTACATGTTTCCTTGCAACCCATGAAATGCGCTTTCTGTTTTCCCTCGGAGCCCAGCTCCCTTGCTGCCTCCCTCCACAGGTCCTAATGGGTGACCCATCTTTGTTGGAGCAGAAGATTAATTTCTTCCCCGCACTCTATCTGTCTCCCTGTTGATGAATTGTTCCCAAATGGAATCTGATGGTCTTGAATTTATTCCAGCCGGAAAAAAAAACACTTGCTTAAAAATCCTGTGAATAATTCTGGGCACCAGGCATGACAAAAAGTTTGCAGAGAGCCTTCCGATCCAATCGTGGGAGAGATTTGATAGCCCGCTTAATGCCTACAGGATATTACTGCCCCTTGGTTGGTTGACTGTGCCTCGTGCAAACCGAGGGCCGAGGCGTCTCATTTGGAAACGGGGTTGCTTATTTTTGCCAGGCAAAGTGTGACACCTGTCCCCTTTCTTGAAAAAGTGTGAATTATTCATGTGCCAAAGGATTGGTTTAGTTCTTCCCCGGTAAACAGCTCTATATTTCATTCAGCAATTTGCTCGGGGTTCACTGGTATTTCATGTAAACCGGGGTGTGGGGGTGTGCATATCCCGTATACATTTATCGAGGAACAAACTGTATGGAAAAAAGCGTCTGTCACTGATTTTGTGGGCATCTTGTCTCAAGAAGCTGTTTTTTTTTTCTACCCGAAGGAAACTTACGATCACCTTCTCTTCCTCTCCCCACGAGGTATGTGGGGCCGAGAGAGCACCGA
This sequence comes from Paroedura picta, assembly GCF_049243985.1. Taxonomy (NCBI): domain Eukaryota; kingdom Metazoa; phylum Chordata; class Lepidosauria; order Squamata; family Gekkonidae; genus Paroedura; species Paroedura picta. Next base: position 96,285,609 of record NC_135375.1, read on the forward strand.
AAGAACTTGACTGGACCAAGGTCACCCAGCTGGCTGCAGGGGGAAGAGTGGGGAATCAAACTCAGTTCTCCAGATTTGAGGCCACCACTCAAGAAGGCACCAAGCCCATGCATAGCTAGCAGAGTGCAGGCACCATAGTGATCAGAAAGCTGAGGAATGAAACCAAGTGGTCCTCCTCAGAAGCAATTAAGGAAATATGGAAGGGGACATGGATGAGGCTTTGGTACCCAAAACGTTCCCTAGCTTTAACAGAAGGAGGATTCCCCCAGGGAGGTGTCGTGGCTCGGTGGTAGAGCCTCTGCTCCGCATGTAGAAGGTCCCAGGTTCAAACCTTGGCATCTCATTTTAAAGGATCAGGCAGAAAGTGATGTGTAAGACTTTCACCTGAGATCTTGGAGAGCAGCTGCCAGTCTGAGTAGGCAATACTGAGTGACATGGATGGACCAATGCTCTGATTTAGCATAAATCATCTTTAGATGTTCCCATGGATCTCCCCTGTCATCGAATGGGGCTTATGCCCTGGAAAACATCCTTAGGGTTGCAGCCTTGGACCAGGGAGAGAAAGATGGGAGTTCAAGTCTCTGGTCAACCCCAATCTTGTGCTAGCCACATAACTCATCCTAGCCTACTTCACAAGAGAGTTGTGAAAACAAAAAGCCTGCCAGCAGCTTTGGAAGAAGAGAGGTTGAAGTATGCTAGCCAAATAATATCAGAGAGGGTGGCTACAGGATTTTGGTTGTTGGTTTTTTCCTGGTAGATGAGCACCGAACTGAACTCAAGATTCCATTTTATTCAAAAGCAAGATCTGAGAAACAAGATTCCCACCCCCCAAAAAATTCATTTCAAATATGTCATATTTCTCCCCGTCTTTCATTTTACTCCTGCAGTTTCAAATCAATTCTTGTGGACCCCTTTGAGTTGTTTTCAGCACTGCTGGCTACCAGGTATGCTCAAAGTGTGACACCTGTAACCCCAAACTCTGAAACTGGCAGGGTGCAAAACCCAAGGTTTTTAGCACTTAAAATGCCTGCTGAGAACAACAACAAAAATCCTGCAGGAGATTTTACAGAAGATATTCAGTTTGCCGTCAGTGGGCTATTAGCTCCCTAAATCCAGCAACTGAAAACAGCCCTCCAACCCCGCATCCAGACACTATGAGGCAGAAGTTGTTTTCTGAGCAAATTTCCCCTGACAGCCCCCTTGGACGAAGAATGAACTCCTGGACTATCAAGTGGCCATTTCTATTTCCACAAGAAACCTCTCCCATTCCAGTGTGCTCATGGTACATTTTCTCCGCTGTGTTGCAAAATCTGCAGGTGTCGCCAATAATGTGCCGTGAGCCTCGCAGGCATCCTTGCCCACGGTGCTGCTGAATAAATAAACTGGTGCCGTCCAGCACCGTGACTCAGACTTTTATCGAGAATTCAAGGAAATGAAGCCGATTTGGGCTCTGATTAGCTCGGTGCAGCCCAGTCTCTTGTTTTCCCCTGCCTGTCACCTCCTGGCACAAAACGGCAAGAGGGCGGAAGCAGGCAAAGGACCAATAGGGCAGCCCACTGGGGACCTCTCAGGTTTACTTCTTTCTTGGTTTCCAGGGCATGCCCTTTGCGGACACACTGGTTGCCAACGACCTGGGGGCGGATGGAGATCTCCTAGGATTGCATCTGGTTTCCAGGTAGGGTGGCCGTCTCTGGGTTGGGAAATACCTGGAGACTTTGGGGATGCAGCTGGGAATGGGAATGGGCAGGATTTGGGGCGGGCAGAACCTCGGTGGAGGTTCTATCTATCTATCTATCTATCTATCTATCTATCTATCTATCTATCTATCTATCTATCTATCTATCTATCTATCTATCTATCTATCTATCTATCTATCTATCTATCTATCTATCTATCTATCTATCTATCTATCTATCTATCTATCTATCTATCTATCTTCTGTACTGCCCTCCCAGAGAACCGGCTCAGGGTGGTGTGCAGTGTCATGTAACATCCATCCTAAATATCTTTAAACTGCTCCTGCGGAGCGGTATAAATAAAGGAGTAAGGGGAGGAGAAAGGGGTGGGCCGAGTCCATGATAAAAATTCAGAGGGGCCAATCAGGAGCCATGAAGCGGCTCCTGATTAGCCCCTGCGAGTGTCACTCCACGGCCAAGTGGCCAATGGGGAGCTGCATATAGCACGGCTCCCCATTGGCTACTTGGCCCATCCTTGGCTCGGCTGTCCGGGGAGTCGCCGCAGGAAGAACAGCCTTCTCCACAGGTGTGTCGCCCGGCCCTACAGGTTTTGGCACCAGGAAAGGAGCAGGGCCGCTGCATCTTCGACTCAGACTCAGAGTGCTTGCACTCAAAAGCTCACGCCTTGAATAAATCTTTGTTGGTCTTAAAGGTGCCACTGGACTCTGATTTTGTTTTGTTGAAAAACTTTCCAGGCAGGCAAATATCCTCACACTGACTGGGCGGGAGCATGGTAACTCTCGGGAGGGGGCTGTGGCCCAGGATGCCAGCCCCCAGGTGGGGCCCTGAATTACAGCTTCTCTCCAGACTACAGAGTTCAGTTCCCCCGGAGAAACCCTGTGGCATTGTACCCGACTGTGGTCCCCCCTCTCCTCTCCAGGCTCTGGCCCCAAACCTCCAGGTGTTTCCCATCCTGGACCTGGCCACCCTACACCCCCACCCACCCATTAGAGGCTGCCACTCTTAACCACGCCACCACGCCGTCTGCCGTGCGTTTAACGTGTCGATTCCATGTGAAATGTGGAGACTCTCAGGTTAGCATTTCTATGCGCATAGAAGTTTTTACATTTTTCTTAACAAGAAGCAACCATGTTTGCGAAAGAGCCGTCCCTCCTGTGGAGCTGCCCACGCCGGCAATTACTGCCTATTTCCACGGGATGTTGGGAGAGACTCCAACATCATCTAAATTGGTTTTAACACCAGCCGACCGCTAGGGACGCGTGAACCCTTCCTTGGAAAGGGCATCTCCCTGGTTGGTTTCCTTGTTAAATCTGAAGGAAGCACTGATGCACAGGTATCGGCCTCCCCCCCCGGCTGGGCGATGTGACAGCGCGCATGAACTGAACGGCGCCTTTTCTACATACTGAAAGCTGGGTTGTGGACACCTTTGCCTGGAAATTGCTCGGGAAGAACTCATTTGCCCGGTCTAGCTGACCGCATTCATTGTCTCATCTGTCATTTACAAATGTGGAGGAGAATAACAACCCTGGTTTCAGTGTCAATAAGGGGGGGGGGGGGAGAGAGAGAGAGAGAATTGCAAATTGCCGACCAAATCGCAGGCTTATTTACAGAAATCTCTCCACCAAAATGAGCTCTAGCTGAGCGGGAGAAGGAGAGACTGCCTCAGACTCACTGAATCCTAGAGTTGAAAGGGAACTCCTGGATCATCTAGTCCAGCCCCCTGCAGAATGCAGGGAATTCACAACTACGTGCCCACCCACAATGACCCCAATTCCATGCCCAGATGATGCCTTGGGAAGTCCATCTAGCCCATATTCTTTTCCCCAAACTCCTCTAGGAATCCTGTAAGTGAAATTGACGGCCTTCCCTTGTCCCTGGGATCTAGAATTCTGTGGTACATTGCCTCTGAACATGGAGGCCCCATTAGCTTACATACCAAACAGCCATTGATAGCTCTATCCTTGCTGAATTGGACGAATCCTTCATTTCAAAGGTAGCTGGAGGGAATCCTCCCGTCCTGAATGCAAAAAGGAGTGACGTATGCCAAATGCAGCCTGGTGTCCACCTGGGACGTGCCAGTCTAGTTCACTGGCCAGCCTCCAAGAACTGTGGTCCTGCAGGAATGAAAACTATTCTTTCTTCCCCTACCTTTTGTTATTGTATACACCTGTATAATGTTTGCTGTTTTTTTCTCCCTTGTTCCCCAATTTAATGATTCAGTTGGTTCCAGGCCTATTTTTTTCCAGTTAGCATCACGATGGTGACCATGGCAAATAGGGCTGCCAACTCTGGGGAAGGAGATTCCTGGAGATGTGGAGGCGGAGCCCGGGAGAGTGAGGTATGGGGAGGGAAAAGAAGGGACATCGGGTTGCAAGTCCAAGACTGCAACCAGAAAGAAGGGGGGAGGAAGGAGATGTGTGCGCGGTTGGCAACAATGTCAACATCCCTACATGATGCGGCAAAAAATGATCATGCAAGACCCATGTGTTTAGCTGCTATAAAAATAGTTCATCAGAATCACCCAGAGCTGGAAGAGACCACAGTGGGCCACTCAGTCCAGCCCCCCACCTTCTCAGGGCCTTAAAAATCACACCCTCCTGACAGGTGCTCATCCAATCTCCTAACAATTTCCAGCAAAGGAGACTGCACCACCCTCCAAGACAACATATTCCATCCACAAACCTATTGCACCGTCAGAAAATGCTTGCTAATATTTAAGTGGAACCTCCTTTTCCATAATATGAACCCAATGCTCCTGGTCCTTATCTCTAAAGCTGCAGTAAAGAAGTTGGCCCCCTCTTCAACATGCCTACCTTCTACATAGTTAAGCACAGCTGTCCTACGACTCCTTGCTCTTTCTCTTCTCCAAGCTATGCATACCCAATTCTCTCAACCTCTCCTTGTAAAGCATGGATTCCAAACCTTCAGCTATCCTAGTCACCCTTTTCTGAACACGTCCTAACTTGTCAATCTCCTCCTTGAACTGCAGCACCCAGAACTGGACGCAATAATGACGTCTAACCACTGCACAATAGAGGAGTGTTATGACTTCCCTGGCTCTAGCTTCTATACTCCTAGCAATGTAGCTAAATATTACATTAGCTGCCATATTGCACTGTTGGCTTATATTTGACTTATTGCCCACCAGAACTCCTAAGTCCCTTTCATAGAATCGTGGAATGATAGAATTGGAAGGAACCTCCTGGGTCATCATTCACATGTACTATTATCAAGCCAAGTATCCCCTTTCTTGTATGTATTACCAAAATGCAATGCTTTACTCTTCTGCCTATTAAAATTGATTTTGTTGGCTTTGGAAGGCTGGGCTGTTTTAAGAGGGGTATGCGATAGCCACATATTTTAATATTTTAATATTAGTATTTTTATAATTGTGGTTTTTATGTGTTTTTTTAAAACCTTATTGGTCTTAATGCTGTAAGGCAGGGCTAGTCAACCTGTGGTCCTCCAGATGTTCATGGACTACAATTCCCATGAGCCCCTGCCAGCGTTTGCTGGCAGGTGCTCATGGGAATTGTAGTCTGTGAACATCTGGAGGACCATAGGGTGACTACCCCTGCTGTAAGGCACCACAAGACCCTTTGGGTGAGTGGCAGCTAAAAACAATCAAGTAAATAAATAACTTTCCCCCCCAGGGGAACTGATCTCCATACTCTAGAAATCTATTGTAATTCTGGGAGCTCTCCAAGCCTCACCTGGGAGTTGGCACCCCTAGCAGCAATGCTTGTTCATCACAGATCATAAGGATTAGCGGTGTTTGGTTAAGTGATGTTTTATCTGGTGGAAAATTAGTAACGATGCCCTGGGGTTGTAATTTGGGCTTGGCTTAGTATGTAGCAATTATTTTAGCAAAAGCAGAGAGGTTGTCACGGAACTGTTCTCCTTCCTCTGGGAAGAACGTTTCCCCTGGGAAGAACTTCCCCTGGGTGGAACTTGTCATGAGTAAGCCACTGAACTCACCTTATGGAGAAAGCGTGCAACTGCTGCCTTGCCCCCAGAAACATTGTTTAATTTTTAAAAGGAATGGACCCATTCACAAACTGCCACAAATCTCTTGAGCCAGCTTGGTGTAGTGGGGAGGGGGGAGGAGAGGAAGACCCGAGTTCAAAGCGATCTGAATTCAACAGGATTGACAATGGAATAAACAAAGTAAGTGCAGACTCTGCCCTACTCTTCTTTCCAGCCTACGTGAGACAAAGCCACCATAGGAGTAGTAAAGGCCAAAGGAGAGCTAAGAGTGCAGGTAGTGATATCACTTCCAGGGGTGTGGCTGGGGTGTCTGGCCAAGGTGACATCACTTCTGGGGCTCCTCGAAGTCTGAAAATTATTTCAGGGGCTCCGCCACAGTCAAAAGGTTGAAAAATGCTGCTTCAGGCTGATCTTGCATTGAGCAGGAGGTTCGTTTAGATGGCCTGTATGGACCCTTCCTACTCTAGGATTCTAGGATTCTATTCTATGATATTCAAATCTGGATAGAATTCTGACAAACCCAGGGCAAAATGTAATGCAGCAAAATTATGGAAAGTCTGCCATGCCTGATCAGGACCACACTCTTTAACAGCAGGCCTGGGAACGCATCGCTCTGGAGATGGGTGTGACCCCCATCGCTGGCTGCCGCAGTTGGCAATGTCAGCTTCCTTACCCATTATGTGCAGTTCCCCCGACGCCCACTCAGTGCTCTCTTTTCAAAGAGGTTCGCTGTCAGCCACAGTTGTTTGCTTGAATAAGTGTCTGCTCAAACATGTCCCAAACTGATTGATCTTTCTGACTTGCCTGCCTCGGAGGCTTTTGTGGGCAGAGGCTGCCAGGGGTTGGTCCTGGATTTGCCTGGGAAATAATAGAAGGGGTGGGGGGACTCAGTGGAAGGGATGGTCTCCATTTAAAGCTCTTCAGTTTTTGGCGAGTGAAGCCTTTAGTTCCCCAACTAGTGGTGGAGAAGAGAGACCCCCGCTCAGTACCCCCTCACCAGCTACATATCTGATTCCCTTTCTTGCAGATCAGACTTTCCTTGTTGCATCTCATAGACACGGATGTCTTGGGATTTGTATTTGTAAGGGTTCAATGGATGTGTGCAAAATCAGCTATCTTGATGACTCGTTTTGAGTCAGTTCCTAGAACGTGGAAGACCAAGCATTCGAAAGCTCACGCCTTGAATACATTTTTGTTGGTCTTAAAGGTGACATCAGACTCTAATTTTGTTGGTCTACTTCAGACCAACACGGCTACCAACTTGAATCTAGAACGTGGAAGGTTGTCCACTGTCTAGCACTTACCAGTCAGTTTAGTAGAACTGTCTCGATCTGCTAGTTGGGGTTCCAAGTCTAAATAACCATTAGAGTCTAGATTCTGCCAGGTTTTGTGTCTTAGATCTTCCGGCTGTCCTTCTGGATCCTTCTTAGACAGGGCCTTGAATCTACAGCTTAGTTCTCACTGAGGAAACCAACCTGTCTCTTTGCCAATTCATACTGATGGAAGCAATCTATCTGCTTGAGTATTCATCCATTCTTTTAAACAAGGATTATTTTAGCTTAGTAGTTTCTCTGAGTTCCTCATTTTCTATATACAGGGATTTAAAAAAAAAATGAGACAGAAGCATGTAAGCCCTAACTTACAGTCTACTGAGATGATAAAGGTGCATCCGAGTTATACCACTTCACCTTTAGCATCTCAGTAAAAACTCAGATGTTCTGTGAGGTTCTGAGGTAGTTCTATCAATAGCCTGTAGATTCTTCTAGGCTTCTCTTTGAAATTCTTGGTTAGGTGTGGCTCCACTATTGACCTGGAAGGTCTTCTAGGCCAGAGGTAGTCAACCTGTGGTCCTCCAGATGTTTATGGACTACAATTCCCATGAGCCCCTGCCAGCAAACGCTGGCAGGGACTCATGGGATTTGTGGTCCATGGACATCTGGAGGACCATAGGTTGACTACCCCTGTTCTAGGCTGTCTACCCCAACACTCTGGGTAAGGTCTGTATTGACCACAGGTCTGTAGAGTCTTCTAGGCTCTCCATTTCAAGACTTCAGGTTAGGTCTGGCTTGGCCACTGACCTGCAGAGTCTTCTAGGCTCTACCCTAAGACTTCAGTTCTGAGCTAGCTCCATCACACTGCATTGTAGACTCTCCATTCCAAGATTTCAGGCTCTGATCTAACCCATTAAGTCTTCTTCTCCACCCCAAGTTCTCCACCCCAAGACGCCATTACTTGGTGCTCCCCATATCAAGCTGTACCTGTGCAGTTTCTTCCCTTGTGGATTTAAAATTTCCTTGGATGCACAATATTTCCTTTGATGCACAAGAAGAACAGTCATCACAGGAGCCAGAGGTGTATCTAGAGGGTAGCAGCCAAGGCACATGTCCCAGGCATCACATAGGGGGCATGGGAGGGAGCAACCTGTGCCTTGCTCACCATGCACTAGAGGCCCATCATTGAGTGTGGGCACTCCTCCCTTTACCGATGCCCACCCTTGTGAGTGGAGGATAGTGGCACCTGCCAAAATAAGCAGAGATTGGTGGAGCAGAGCACCCATCCAGACACCATGGCCCTGAGGCAGGTGGCAGCATTCCTCTGCACAGGTGCGCCACTAGTAGGAGCCTGCAGCCCCAGGTGCCCCCTGCCCAAACCCCCAGTGCAGGTGGAGGATGACAGTGCATGACACCCATTCAGGTGCCATGACCTCAAGGCAGGTGTAGGGAACTCACAGCCTGAGGCAGCTGCCACATATGGGGAAGGCAGCAAGACTTTGGGCAACGAGGTTAGGCTGGAGCATGGGTGGGCTCTCTGGTGCAGCCATGGGGTTTGGGCCCTATGTCACTAAGTCCCTCCCTCCTGCATCACCAAGTCCTACCCCTTGCCTCAGGTGCTAAAATAGCCAGGTATGTGCCTAACAAGAACACATTTATCACAACCCTCAGAAAGCTACAGGCCTTGGTCTTTCACCTGGATTTGTAATGGCTTTCAGTGTTTGACTTTTCTTGATTTGATCTTGCTTGATTTGATTTCATTCATTCTGCTGTGTACACACAAAGGTGTCAATGAAACTCAAACAGTACCTTCCCATCTGCTTGCATTTAGAAGAAGAAGAAGAGTTGGTTCTTATATGCCGTTTTTCTCTACCCAAATGAGGCTCAAAGCGGCTTACAGTCGCCTTCCCTTTCCTCTCCCCACAACAGACACCCTGTGAGGTTTCAGTTTGCATAAGCCAACATAGAGTTTTAAAAAAATAACCAATACAAATAAATCTCTTTAACGTTAAAAATAAAATATATAAAAGGAAAGCTTGCTAACATCAACTTTAGAAGCCATGGAGGACAGACGATTACCATGCAAATCAAGAAGACGAACAGCAGGCAGAAACAAAGCTTCATCATTGTATGGCAATTGCAATATGGTGTTCGTATTAAGGTGAAAATTAGGCTGATTGTAGGGTTGCCAGCTGCCAGATACGGCTGGTATCCCATGTTCTCAAAGATTAAACCCAAAGGACTGATTAGAGCACATTGAGTTTAGAAACTGCAGTGAGCTGCAAGGATAACCATTTTTGTTTCGGAAGAACAAACATTTTCTTATATAAAACTGTTGTCAAGCATTTGGTAAAACTCTCATTTAATTCACACCTCTTATCTCATTGTTTACAATAAGGTATTCTATACAACACAGTAGAGTTTAAACATATGTTTACTCAGTTTAAACATATTTTATCCCAGCACTGCCTGGCTCCTTTGGTTTGGTTCAGCAGAGTCTGGGGATGCTCCCCTGTTTGTTGCAGCTGCTTGACGGGGCCTAGAAGTCTCCAGGAATCACAACAGCTCAGATCTCCAGGCTCTAGAAATCAATATTCCTGGAGAAAAGGGCTGTTTCAGAGGTGGACTCTAGGGCTTTATACCCCATGGTATATACTTTATACTCTCCCTTCTTCAACTCCACCTTCCCTGGGCTCCATCCCCAAATCTCCAGAAACTTCCCAACCCAGAATTGGAAACTCTAGGTCAGTGGTGCCCAACCTGTTTATCACTGGGGACCGGTCAACGTTTGACAATTTTACTGAGGCCCGGGGGGGGGGGGGTAGTCTTTTGCCAAGGGATGTCGCTGCTGCCTGAGCCCCTGCTCCGCTTGCTTTCCCACTGGCGGCCTGACTTCCCGCCGCCCACTGGGGGGCGCTGCCAGCAGCAGCTGTGCAGTGCCATGCCGAGGGGGAGCCCCAGCCATGGCAGCCACTGGAGAGCACCAAAGGTGAGCTGGCAGCCGAGTGGTAGGGCAGCCCCCAAGGCAGCAGCCGGGGAGGAGGACGAGGAGGAGCCGTGGCCCCGTACTGACTGATCCATGGACCGGTACCGGTCTCCGGACCGGGGATTGAGGACCATTGCTCTATGTGATTGTCCTATATAGAAAGGTCTCTGGTTTCACCTACAGAATGGTGAACAACATGGCCCTGTTTCCTTCCAGTTTAGAGCTTTGCTTTTAGGACTCAGTTGTAGTTGCATTCTCCTACTATTCTGAGCTCATCCTTCTTCTTCTTCTTTTTTTTTTACTTTATATTGATTTTTAAGGAAACAATATCTTTACAAAACTAATAAAAGGTAGGCAGATAAACCCTTCAAAAGCAATATGAAAAGGGAAAGAAGCGCCATCGGTAAACAAATTCTTCCAATAACTGTGTTTGTGAAAAACGAGGCCTTATTCATAATGACCCAGATGCTTATGAGAGGATCGATGGCCCAAGACAATCTATCATCTCATAAGATCAGCCGTTTCACTCCCAGAAAGTGTCTCTAAAACACACTTAGCCAATCTTAGGGGATTTCTTTGTTACAGCAGCCCAGCCCGTCAAAAGAAAGCACCAAGCACAGTAATGGCCTCAAGGCCCCAAGGGAACCAACAGGGAGCCTTATATAATATGGAGGAGTATTAAATTAACTTATGACATACTTGTGACTACTCCAGTCACACGCCTGGCGTTTTCAGTGTCACTCAGAAAATGCCACCAAAGCTGAAGAAAAATGTGTTTCTTTGGCTAATTCAGGGGACTGATGCTGGTTAAGTTTATTTCTCAGACTACGGAGGTGTTGCAGGCCCAGAATCTTCAGCACTATCCTGTAATGGAAGGGAAGACAGACAAAGCACTTTGAATCTTAGCTGCAACTAGGAAGGACAGACAAAAGGGTTGTGCAGACGGCTGCCATCTTTGTCTGCCAAGCTAAGCAGCCATGTGACTGCACCCTATTCCCTTTCGTCAAGCGGTGGTCTTGCCACTTATGAACAGAGGGCAGACGGATAGAGGCAGCTGCTTCCAGATGCGTGCGGTCTGCACGTGCTATGGTGACCTCTCGGATGCTTCAAGGAAGTGGAGGAAAGCCAGAAAGGGGCTCTTTGCGTCAGGGAAGAAAGAAGAGGCTGTCACGAATAGCATTCTCTGGTTGGAAGCCATTTATTTTATATACCACCCTCCCTAGCGGCTCAGGGCAGTGAACAACAGTAGTCCATTGGACAACAAACAAGCATAAACATTGATGCAAATTTTAAAACATTAAGCACATCATGAAATTGATAACTACATACATCTCAGTGCAACCCTGCATCTTTTGAATGTCAACTGTCAGTAGTGATTCTCCGTGGGGGGTTATCCAGGGGAGGCCCCAGTTGATGTTACAGGATCCCTGGCCCCAACCAAAAGCTTGGCGGAAGACCTCCATCCTGCAGGCTGTGTGGAACTGAGTCAGCTGTGGCAGGGCCATGATCTCCTCCAGGAGCTCATTCCACCCTATGTGGGGGCCAGGACTGAAAGCATCCTGCTTGAGGGCAGACACACTTCCTTGGTGCTAGGGGACTACTAACCGCTTGGAACTTGTGGAGTGAAAGAAAGAAGAAGAAGAAGAAGAAGAAGAAGAAGAAGAAGAAGAAGAAGAAGAAGAAGAAGAAGAAGAGTGGTTCTTATATGCTGCTTTTCCCTACCCGAAGGAGGCTCAAAGCGGCTTACAGTCACCTTCCCTTTCCTCTCCCCACAACAAACACACTGAGAGAGCCCTGATATCACTGCCCGGTCAGAACAGTTTTAACAGTGCTGTGGTGAGCCCATGGTCGCCCAGCTGGCTGCATGTGGGGGAGCGCAGAATCGAACCCGGCATGCCAGATTAGAAGTCCGCACTCCTAACCACTACACCAAACTGGCTCTCTGTCACTACACCAAAGAGGTGTCTGTCATGAGTAGCAATCTCATGAGTAGAAGCCACAGAGTTCCCAGTGATTCCTAGAGCTACCCATTGCCCCTTCCGGGTTATATGGAGGAGGACAGGGGAATCAAACCCGGTTCTCCAGATTACAGTCTGCCACTCTTAACCACAACACCACACTGGCAGGCAACAGAAATGACGTAGTATGTCATTCACCATTTTAAATGTTACAATGCACGTTCCGTTCTGCTCCCCATTGGTTCTATGTACACTGCCCCGAGATGTCTCAGTAAGGGGCAGTATATAAATCATAGGAGACTGTAGGGGGAGGCCGGACGATCCTAGCCATTAAACTAATCAGTGGGCGCTACAGTGGCCCAGGACACCATGTTGGGAGTCACTGTACTCTGCCATTTTTTAAAACTTATTTAAACCCTGACCTTCTCCCCAATAGGGACCCAAAGCAGTTTGTATCATTCTCCACTCCTCCATTTTAACCTCAACAACCCTGTGAGGTAGGTTAGGGTCGGGGAGCATGGCCCCAGATTGCCCAGCATCCTTGCATGGCCCAAGTGGGGATTCCAACCCAAGTCTCAGACCCCAAGCTCTTGTTTCTTCTTTTATCTGAGGGGCAGCATTGTTTGCCTTTTCTTCTTGGGGTTATGTTTCTTTTAAAAGTTGATTTTTTCAGTTCTTTCTTTCAGTGTTTTGCTCTGGGGGGGCACTGCAGTTGTAGTAAGAGTTGTCCATTCTCCTGTTTTGGTAGCTGTTGTTGCCAACTTCGGGTACTGTTGTTCTGCTCTGGTTTGCTGGCCTGAGGGGGCACTATTTGGTTCTCCTGCCAGAGCTGTTCTCACAGAGCAGTTCTGTCAGTGCTCTTTCAGGGTGTTTGGCATCAAGAGAGGAAGGGAAGGGAATTGTAAGCCGCTTTGAGACTCCTTTGGTTAGTGAAAAGTGGGGTACAAAAACCAGCAGCTATTAATCTCCTTGACTTTTCAATATTTGTTGGGGGGGGGAGGCTGGATGGGAGAGCCTGTGGTGATGGAGCATTTCCCATCTTCGGCTTATATGCGAGTCAATACGTTTGCCCAGATTTTTTTGGTAAGTTTAGGTGCCTTGGCTTATATGCGAGTATATGTGGTGTGTCTAATTATAAAAGGAAAGTCTTTGTACATATTGGCAGAATGGCCAGTTCAACATCAGCATCAGAATCAGAAGACCTTTATTGACATACACTCAATTTAACATAAGCTGTATCCGGGCAAGGGGTACTTTATCCAGATTTGCTCAACTTTCTTCAGTGTTAAGCAGGGATCCATAACCGCGACAGAGGAATTCAAAATGGCTTAGGGGGATCTCGACTGAACGCAATGGTTTCAAAGTCTGTAGAGAAGCAAACCCCTCTGTGCAGATCCCTATGTGTCTCGACTGGAGTGGACGGCATTCGATATCTCTGCATTGGGAATGATTTGTTTTGTAGGTTGCAGACTGCACTGTATCGATTAAGTTTGAACACAACTTCTAGCAATGATCTTCCAGAGCAAGATAAATGGGAAAATGTACCACCGGCATGAGGTCTAGTCTCATGATGCCCGTTTGGTTGTTAGAGCTAAGAGCCTAAGCAAATGGACCTACTTTTACAAAGACATATAGATGCAGAGACTAGGGACAGGCGGGAATTGGGAAAAGGTGGTTCGGTTTGTGGTGTGCCTGTTGTGAGCCACGAACTGTCACAAACTGTTAGCCGAACAAACTGGTTCCATTTGCAACCCATGCAAGCTAGAGTCACTAAACTTTCTTGAGGCACTTTCTTTGGGGGGGGGAGCATAACAGACCACATACATCTAATCCTCACCAAATGTTGGGGCAAGTAGAGGAGAGTTAGCCAGAGATCCCCTGTGAGTTTGGTCCCTAGCTTTTACAGGATCCATTCTATACACTGCTGAACCTGTGCCTGTCAAAATGATCGCATATCATTTTGAGAGGCAAAAGTTCAGAAGGCTCAGGAATGTGTAGATTGGATCCTGTGCAAGCAAGAGACATAAAAGTCGTGGGGGGACTTTCCCGGGATGTTCCTCTACATGCCCTCCAAGTTATTTCTTTGAAATTCTGCAAACATTTAGATGGAGTGGAGACAGTCTGTCTGGAAATGTATACAAACCTCCACAACGAGCTTAAAAGTTCTTGAAAAGTTCAAGCTGCTTGACCTGCCACGAACCTCACTTTGTGAACTGCTAACAGGCCCAATTTTGTCATGAGCTTTTGTTCATGAGCCAGTTCATGCCCATCCCTATCAGTGGCACAGGATGATTCTGACAAGAGTTTCTTAGAAATGGGAACATTTGAGTACCCTCCTGCAAATTCTTGAAGAAGACCGGAGTAGATCACACCCAACTCTTCAACCACGTTGAATGGCTTGTCAACACCCAAAGACAGGAGAAAAACATGAGTTGGGATCATTTCACTGGAAACGTTATGTTCACAGCCTCTGTGACATTGCTGCCCATCAGGGACAAACCCATTCTGGTCTTTGGGTGTCTACTGACCTACCCAGGCATTGAGGTTTCCAGGGATATACATTTTACACCATGGTTTGCAAAATGCCATGAGTCTAATTGAACTAAGGCCTTTTGTTCTATGCATAGATAGGAAAGTGATTTCAGACACACCCAGATGTTGGCTATTCTGCCTTTCCCTGAATCTCATCACACGCAAAAGTCAGACGAGGAACCATTCTGCCATCCAAGAACTAAGTGTCAGTGCCTGTAATGTTTGTGGCCTTTGTTTCTTTCCTTGAAGCTGCTTTAGCTGTGATTCTCTTCAGCATTTGATAATGCCGTGGAGCAACAGTGGGGACTGGGACCTTTGCCAGACATTTTGTGTATCTGTATCCGTCGGTTCAGATGCAGACAGCTGCTCAGCAAAAGCTTGGTTAATATCCTCCGGCTGGCTGGCGAACAGCCACCTCCGTTCACTGAAGTTGCAAACATTGCTTCAGCTTTGGGAGCCTGCATGCTCCTCTGGCATTATGAGACCACATGGTGGGCGCAGCGGCAAGATGGCTGCCACAGGAGGCGGAGTCAGCCACAAAACGATGGCAACAGCTTGACTTCAGACACACGGTGTCCATCTTTGTGCTGTGGTGGCAGCTGCTGCCAAAGCAACACTTCTAAAATAATAATCTGCTAAGCCCATCAAATCTCCAATAGTCAATCGGAAAGAAGCCTTGCTGGGTGAAAGCCCAGCTTGACCCTACCCACTTCATGAAAACACTTGGTGGGTTCCAGAAAAGGTGTCGATAGGTGCCATGGTGCCCAAAGGCATTGTGTTGGAGCAAGCAAAAAATGTCAGACTAACCAGCAAAAGGATGTGTCCCCTTTTGTGTCTTGTGCTAGAGTTGTATAATACAGCCAATCACTCTTTGGTTGTTTGCTGTGGTTTGATTTCTCCCAGGAATGGAGTTTAGATAGCCCAGGAACAAGAGCCTGCTGGGTATAGTGATTAAGAATGGTGGCTTCTAATCTGGCGAGACGGGTTTGATTCCCCACTTCTCCACATGCAGCCAGCCAGGTGACCTTGGGCTAGTCCCAGTCCTGATAGAGCTCACAGAACAGTAATACCAGAGCTGCCTCAGCCTCACCTCCCTCACAGGGTGTCTGTTGTGGGGAGAGAAAGGTAAGGTGATTGTAAGCCACTTTGGAACTCCTTCAGGTAGTAAAAAGTGGGGTATAAAAACCAACTCTTCTTCAAGTTTTGTGACTCCTGATGGGCTGTGACCAGCACCACAGAGGCCACTCAGCTCAGTCCCTGCTGCCAATGTGTAGATCCACTCTCAAGCCAAAGTTGAGGTGGAGCTGAAATATTTTAGTAAATCCATACGTAAACTTTGTTCCATGGAATGATAGGATGGGAGTAGGATTTCCTTTTCTACTGTTATTCCATGAGACATCTGCTGGCCTTTTTGGATAGTACAGGAGAGTTTCCCCATTTGTGGAAGCATGAACGCAGTCAATATATCTCCCAAAAATATTTTTTTGGGCTGTTTATTCAAGTACAGTCAGATTGTAGTCTGAACCAGAGTAAAAGGTAAAGGTAAAGGTATCCCCTGTGCAAGCACCGAGTCATGTCTGACCCTTGGGGTGACGCCCTCTAGCGTTTTCTTGGCAGACTCAATACGGGGTGGTTTGCCAGTGCCTTCCCCAGTCATTACTGTTTACCCCCCAACATGCTGGGTACTCATTTTACCGACCTTGGAAGGATGGAAGGCTGAGTCAACCTTGAGCTGGCTGCTGGGATTGAACTCCCAACCTTATGGGCAGAAAGCTTCAGACAGCATATCGCTGCCTTACCACTCTGCGCCACAAGAGGCTCTCTGAACCAGAGAGAGAAGCCTAATTGAGAGGTTACTTCCCCTATGGAAATTAACCAGCCAAATCACTTGTCAGGTTTATGAGTATATAGGGGCACTGCTTCTACAGAAGGGACCCGTAAAGCAGTGGTCTCCAAACTTTTTATCTCTGGGGACCGGTCAATGCTTGACAATTTTACTGAGGCCGGGGGGGGGGGGTCTTTTGCCGAGGGATGTCGCTGCTGCCGCCTGAGCCCCTGATCCACTTGCTTTCCCGCCGGCGCCCCTGACTTCCTACCACCCACTGCGGGGCACTGCTACTGGGGCACCAGTAGCATCTGTGCAGTGCCACGCCGAGGGGGAGCCCCAGCCATGGCAGCCGTTGGAGAGCACCAAAGGTGAGCTGGCGGCAGAGTGACAGGGCAGCCCCCGAGGTAGCAGCCGGGGAGGAGGACGAGGAGGAGCCACGGCCCGGTACCGACTGATCTACGAACCGGGACCAGTCCCTGGACCGGGGGTTGGGGACTACTGCCATAGAGACATGTGACTCCATGAAGAGCCATGGGAAGAATGGGAGAGTCTAAAGAGCACAGAGGGAGGAGGAGTCAGAGAGCAGCTCCCTAGTAAATATAAAAAGAGTTAACATCGCAATCAAGGAGATTCCACTTACACACACACAGCGTGATGTAGCACCCCCTCCCCCCAATATCCAGGCATCTTGAGTTGCTCATTCCTCAAGATCCATGCTGTGAACATCAGGATCTTGGATGCTGGCCTGGAAACACTCTGTCGGGCAGCCACCTTGGCCAAGCGCAGATTGGCTAACATTCCTGTTTCTTGTGGATTCCAGAGAGGTGGAGGTACAGGAGGATCTAACCCACCATTTCCTGACATGGAGAATATAGGCCTGTCTAGATGGCTTTTGCTTCCTTCAGAATAGATAGCTCTCCTGAGCAGAACCCCCTCCTCCCCAGCATTTGGAAACTGGGCTTTAGGCAAAATTCCCTGATGATGGTACTCATCATGGAATGTTACCTTTAGAAAAATCTCTCGGGGGTGGGCGGAAGGTTCCCCATGAACATGCCTTACCCATCCCTCTAGGCAAGATTCTGTTTTCATCTAAGCAAGCGGCGTCTTCACTCGGTTTGATCGTCGTAATCGAGAGCTGCCCGAAGGGACGGATCCGAAGCCAAGCCACGTCTCTTGCCAAGGCCCTTCTAGGGAACAGGGCTGCCAAGTGCCAGAACTGGGGACCAGGACTCTCGTACACCTGTCCCATCCCAACTAATGATCTCTCCGGATGAAAGCGCTTGGCAGATCAATAGCCATTTATGAAGAGCCGGGATCATCTTTTGAGTTTCTTAGATGGGAAGGAGATTATTCTCCTGCCAAGGGTTTTGATATTCTGGCGAGGCCTGTCGAGCATGTTTGGTCGATTAAACATTTGTACGTTTAAATAAATTGGCACAACACCCAAGCGCCAGGATTATTAATTGACTTTAGCCTGCTTGGCCTTTAAGGAGCTCAGTTTTGTGTACGCAATTCTCCCCTTTATCATTTCATCCTGGTTACAGAGTGGTGTTGTGGTTAGAGTTTTGGATTAGGATCTGAGAGATTTCCAGTTTGAAGCCCCCCCACTCTACCATGAAGAAGAAAAGTTGTTTTTATACCCCGCTTTCCTCTGCCAGAAGGAGTCTCAATGCAGTTTACGATTGCCTTCTTTTCCTCTCCTCACAACAGGCATCTTCTGAGGTAGCTGGGGCTGAGAGAGTTCTGAGGGAATTGTGACTGGCCCCAGATCACCAGCTGGCCTCATGTGACGTCAAGCAGATTACAGTATCCTTCCTTTCCTCCCCCCTCAACAGACACCCTCTGAGGTAGGCGGGGCTGAGAGAGCTTTGAGAGAACTGGGACTGGCCCAAAGTTACCATCAGGTTGAATGTGGAGTAGTGGGGAATCAAACCCAGTACTCCTGATCAGAGTCCACTGGTCCTGACCACTACACAATGCTGGCTCTCAGGGAAATTGGCTGGGCATCCTTAGGCTAATAACACAGCTTCAAACTAATCCATCTCACAGTTATGTCAGGAGGAAAAAATGGAGGAGAAGAAAAGGACATGAACCACTTGGGGTTACCCAAGTAAACAGAGAAGAGTAAATGAAGAACAGCCCTGTGAGGTAGATTCAGCTGAAAGACGGAGAGAGTGGCCCAAGGTCACACAGCAGGCTTTCAGGGCAGAGTGCAGATTTGAACCTGGATCTTCCACTTCCTAGTCCAGCCTTTCTCAACATTTTTACCATTGAGAAACCCCTGAAAGGCTTGGAGAATCCTCAGAAGTGGCACGATCATACAGTATGTGGTTGGGAAGCATAGCTGTATACATGCCCACATGGAGCTTTCGCCCCTTCCCACCTCCTCCAGGCCCATCATTGGCCATTTTGGGAGGAGTGGTGGGTTGACATGACCATATATGGTATGTTGTTGTTGTTAGGTGCGAAGTCGTGTCCGACCCATCGCGACCCCATGGACAATGATCTTCCAGGCCTTCCTGTCCTCTACCGTTCCCTGGAATGCATTTAAGCTCCCACCGACTGCTTCAATGACTCCATCCAGCCACCTCATTCTCTGTCGTCCCTGTATATATATGTGTGTGTGTGTGTGTGTGTATATGAGAAAGCCTGTCATATACCACACTGTGCCATTTTGAAATAGGGACGAAAGTGTAAGACAATTCAGATTTTAATACAGATGCTTGGATCTGTGTGCTTCTACCTTCAGGGGGACACATTTCCCCAGTTTCAATTGACTACATTATCGCTCTCTTGGAAAAGCAGAGTGCTTTCTTTTTTAAAATACGCCGAGGTTATCTCAAGGTACAATCCTAATCTCATTACACAGCCCAAGACGTTTGCTCGCTTAGACATTTGCTTGCTGAGAAAGGAAATACTACTTTACTCAGCAAGGGATTCCAGTGTGGAATTCACTGCCCTAAGATATAGCTATTTTAGGATGCCAATTATTTTTAAAGGGGGTTAGACAAATTGCATGGAACATAGGCCCATTTAAAGAGCTAGCATAGTGTAGCAGTTAAGAGTGGCCGCTTCTAATCTGGCAAATCAGGTTTGATTCCCCACCTATCCACATGCAGCCAGGTGGGTGACCTTGGGTTAGTCATAGCCCTGATAGTGCTGTTCTCACAGAGCAGTCTTGTCAGAGCTCTCTCAGCCCCACCTACTTCATAGGGTGTCTGTTGTGAGGAGAGGAAGGGAAGGCAATTAGAAGCCGCTTTGAGACTCCTTTGGGCAGTGAAAAGCGGGGTATAAAAACAACTTCTATAGCTACTAGCCACAGAGAGTAAAGGAAACCACCTTACTCAGAGGCTGCAAACCTCCACACACAAGTGTTACAAAGGAACATCAGTCCTATTTATTGGCCCTTCAGATGACTGGTTAGCCCCTGTGTGAGACAGGATGTTAGACTAGGTGGACCAGTGCTCTGATCCAGTGGGGCTCTTCTTATGTTCCTAGGAAATTAGAAATCTTAATAGCATCCCCTGCCACTAGGGGCGATGGAGGCATGCATGTCTTCCCTTCATTTCAGTGGACCTTTCATGATAAAACTTCCTGGGGAACTATTCCCCATGGAATTTAACTACCCAATGTCCACCCCTTGAAATGGCTGCCTCATGGAATGGCCATCTCAGGTAGAAGAGAAACTCCAAGTGTGGGAAACTTGACTCAGTGCAACATCCAGTACAAAATGCAAAGTTAGGGAACTAATTCTAAAAAGGGTGGATTCAGGCTGTGGACACAAACCATGTTTATTGTCACAGCATCACCCGGGAAGGCTTGTAAATGCAAGTCTTTGACAAGGCCAAGATCTCTTTATGCAGAAATGCTACCTTTCAGAACTTTGTGAAGAGGGAGAAGCGCTGGGCTTTTTGTATTCTGTTTTTTTACTACCTGGAGAAATCTCAAAGCCTTCCCCACAAAAGACACCCTATGAGGGAGGTGAGGTTGAGAGAGCTCTGAGAGAACTCTGACTGGCCCATAGTCATCCAGCTGGCTGCAGGTGGAGGAGGAGAGGGGAATCAGACCCGGCTCTCCAGATTAAAGGCCACCACTCATAATCAAGCTGGCTCTTGACATATGAAAGATACCAGGGTGGTTTAAGTCTACATCCTGAAGCCTTAAAGGCTGGTATGGGTTTTTATTTTATTTTATTTGCAGGGGAGGGAGGGAATATGCAGGAGAAAGGGCAGCGTAGTTCTAATATGCTCCTAATAAAGGAAGTGGTCTTAATAAAGCCAAGGTTTGATAGAGGGGATTTCAGCTCGTTCTGTGTACATTCATTGTACAATGGGCTATTGTTGGACAGCTCTTCATTAAATGAACTCCACAATGGAGAAATGCCAGACTTAATTAAATTTACAGCCCACTAGCTATTCAGCAAAAGAATGTGTTTTGCTGCCACTTTCATAAAAATTTGTAAACACCATGCATATTTTTTGCAGGCAGATATAAGAGTTATTCCTGGTTGCTGCTGCAAAGCCTCCCTCCTCCACATAGGAATCAAGTCTACGGCAACAGAACTCTTGTGGCCTTCTGTTCCGTCTGAGGGGCAAGCCCCACTCATGCTCTGTTGGAGTCTTGCCTACTGAAGGGAGAAGGAGCTCTAGGGTCCATCTTTAAAATAAGAGTTTCCAAAAGGTTAGAGACACAAGGGAGGGACTGATCTGGGCAAGAACTTGGGGCTAAAGGTTATGGCCACCCATACAGCTGCATAGTTATCTCATATGAACAATAAACAAGTACACATTGAATATATCAGAACTGGACCGATTCCACACAAGGAATTTGCCCCTGGACAGCCTCTCGTTGCTGGTGGGTTTTAATGCTGCTTTCACATGATGTCGGCAGCAACCTGAGGCTGTGCGGGGGCTGGCATGAGTTTTGGTCAGATTTGCCACTTCTTGTCACGCTTCAAATTGGGGAGCAACCAGGGGCAAGCCTGTGTGGAGGGAGAAACACGTGACAGACCCTGCAGTGTTTTGCCCACCCTCACACCTGCCCTCCCCTCCTACTTTAGATTTTTTAAAAATGGGGCGGTCACGTTGCTGTGGGACCGAAAAGCAACATTGCCTAAGTTAAAATAAATTATTCTGTTAATTGTGCTTGGCGGTTTTGTGATCAGGCTGCCAAGAAACATTCCCTTTTGGGAATTGGGAGTTTTCTGGCATTTCGGTTTTAACAGGGAAAGAGATGTGTGTGTGATGAAGCAGCCCTCTCCCGATTAGTTGGGCATCAATGCTCTTTGCTTTTAAGCCTTACTGTTCATATACAATCACTTATCCAGTTACCATGTCCAGACTCTCACAAATCTATCCGAACATAGAGACCATATTTCTCCATAGCAACATAGAAGTGTTAACTTTTTAAAAAATGATTTTGTGTTGCGGCATTAGCACAGAACAATGTGGAAGTGCCCTTAAAAAAAATTGGGAGGCAAAAAAACCATGATGAGGTGGAGGGAAAATGCGGGAGGGTCTCCTGTCAGGAAGCTTGCAAATGTGCAATTTCCAACTGTGCATCTGAAAACAGGAGGTGGTGCGAGTTTAATGCCTCCGTGCTGAATTGGTCAAGGTATGTAGGGGTAATCTAGTTAGTAAAGGTTACAAAACAAAAATCAGGTTGTCTGTGTGTGATGCTTTAATATCAGATCCCTTGATTTTCACAGAAAAGAAGACTCAAAAGTCAATTAGTTTTCGAAGAAGAGAAGATTCAAAAGATATCTGGTATCATCCATTCCATACAGAACTTCATAAGTTGTCATTACAATACAACATCACCATGAGCTCTCACAGCTTAAAGAAAAGCTGACACAGTCTCAAAATGGGTTTTACTCCACAACTTAATCGGGGTTGCAAAAAGGCAAAAAAACTGTAAAAATCCTGATGGCTGGATCTTCTATGAAGATTCAAGTGGGTGGCAGGTTGCTGTGGATGAGCAATAGGGTTCTGAGTGTCCTTCATAGTGCAGGGGGGTGGCCTAGATGACCCAGGAGGTCCCTTCCAACTCTATGATTCTATGATCCCAAAGTCCTCCTATGAGCTAATTCTAGATATCCCATATGTCAAGATGCTGAAATTACTTTCACTGGCCCTTAAGCCTTCTCAGAGATTGAAAAGTTAAGGGAACTCCTCCACAGATTCTTGCCAAAAGCTTGCCTGTGAGAACTGCAAGGTTAAATATGGGTTATTGTAGCACACATTCCCTGCTTGGTGCTGGCTGTAGGGAAATGCTGTTCTTGCATTGTTCTCTGCTTGCTGGTTCCCTTATGAAATGTCATTGTCTTGTACAGATGTTTGGACTTCTGTTTCTTGCATGACAGTCCTGTCCCCCCAAGGTATTGTATCTTGCTTTCAAAGTACATCCCGTTTTTCAAAGGTGGACCCAGAGAGGTTAGCTTTACCCTGTTTCATGGCAGGAAAATAACAATTCCTCCCAGTCACAAGACCACTTCTCTGATTCTGTCTAGTTCAAGGCTGTTGGGACTCATCCAGCATATTGTCCAACATTTGGCTGGGAAGTAACAGACAACAACCCCTACCTGAAGACCAGGAAGATGTCCTCTGAAAGGCCAATTATATAAGGCCACTCAGAGAGCAATAGACACAGGGTCAGAATGAAGGTCTTCAGCACCAAGGAGAGTTCCTGGTGCAGTGAACACTTTGCTCTGAAGCCGGATACCCCTCTGAGCATTGTCATCTTCTCTTTGAGGTGTACATGTCACAGTGTGAAAATGAAGAGGGAGGGCACACATGCAGAAAACCTGTGCCCCGTACCAATTCCAGTGTTTCTGAACTGACTTAGGGTTACAACGCAACCCTAAGCCGAGTTAGAGTCTTCTAAATCCACTGAGGTCAATGCACTCAGGAGGATGTAGCTCTGTTTAGGACTGCACTGTTATTCTCTTTTGTATGAATCAATAATATCAAACAGTGTTTTGTTCTGCTGAACTCTACTATTATTATCTACCCTGGGTTTTCAAGAAAGAGCAAGCCATAAATATGGATGGATGGATGGATGGATGGATGGATGGATGGATGGATGGATGGATGGATGGATGGATGGATGGATGGGTGGGTGGGTGGGTGGATGGGTGGATGGGTGGATGGATGGGTGGGTGGGTGGGTGGAGAGGAACTGCAAAAGAGTGCCGAAGGAACTCAAACCATGTTAGAGAAAGACAGTCCTGACCTGTGGAGGACAATCCACCAGTAAGTTCTTCTGCTCAAGCCTCCTTGAAATAAATGGTTGCCCAGCCATTTTGCAGAAACTGCCCCCATTCATTTCTATTTACTTCATTGATAGCTTGACTTTCTCCCCAGCTGGGACCCAAAGAGACTTACATCATTCTCCCTTTTTTCAGTTTATCGACATCACAGACCTACGAGGTAGGTTAGGATGAGAGAGTATGAATGGCCCAGGGTCACCCAGCAAGCTTTCATGGTAGAGTGGGGATTTGAACCTGGGTCTTGCAGATCTGAGTTCAACATCCTAACCATCACACTGTGCTGGTTTTCATTGCATTGCACAAATGGACTTCTGAAACCATTGTGACCCAGGACTCTGAATTCTTTCTCCTCTGCCATAATTTGGGACAATAAACACCTCAACTTTATCTAACAGTGTGGCTGCTTTGGCACTCAGTACCAAACTGTTTCCATGCAAGATAAGTGGATGAAGTAAAATGGGGCTAACATGATAACTGGCTGAACCACAGTTAGCCCCTCCCGGATTGGACAGGAGGCTCTTCTTGATAAAAAAAAAAAAAAAGCTCTTTCGGCCATCTGAATGGCAAACGAGGAGAAATCTGAAAAGCTCACCGGGAACATCAAAAAGGATTCCCTCCAGCTTTTTGTCTTTGGTCCATGCCATAACCTATTTCGAAACTTTGCTGGTCGGGAAGGAAGAGAGAAACGGCCTGCTTATCGCAGTAGCCTTGGGGAAGGTTCCCTTTGAAGGCACGGAGCGATGATTTATTTCAATTTGCAGGCAACATCGCACCAAAGCCCCAGGGCCGAGACGGATAGGTCAAAAATAAATAAATATGTAATATCCAATTAAAATCAGATTAAAAGAGCTTTAGCACAACAGATGCTTTCCATCCCCCACCTCCTCCCCGCCCTGCCAGTGATATCGCCTTTCTCAGTGGCTTAATTCCAGACACCGAAAAGCCACACACCAAAAGACGTGTAGACATCAGTGAGTCAATGTAGATCCCTGGCAGGGTGCAAGTGCCTACGTCACAAGCAGAAGCCAGAGAAGTAAAGGAGCAGGGGGGAAATAATCCTGCACAGAATAAGAGAATCTAAAAACAAGCAAGCTAAACAGAACTCCGCTCAGCCGATAAGAGAAAAGCAGATTCCCATGTAATTACGGCGGCAGGATCTAAGGCCTCTGAAGTAATACAGTTTGGAACGTGCCCTGGGAAACCATTGGTGGGAGGGGGTAAGGCAGAGGGCCAGCAGGAGGAAGTTCCAGCATCTTGACACATCTTGAATAGGGCCATACCTTGTGTATGCCCCTTCACAATGGAAGACATGAAGGAGGATCGCTAAGGATGGCCAGAGGACTCATGGAGGTTCACACGGGTGATCTTTGAGATATCCTGGCCCCAGACCATTCAGGGGCTGAAACATCAAAACCTAGATATGAGCTGTGTCCACAGTTATTGATTTACATTATTCAAAGCCTGCCTTTCTTATAGGGGTTGAATCTGCACTTATTTTGTTTATTCCGTTGTGGACCCTGCTGAATTCAGGTGGATTTGAACTTGGATTTTCCTCTACCCCCCCCCCCGCCCAGAAAAGTGTTCTGCATGTGGTTAGGGAAGCTCAGAAGGGGGGGGGCAAGCGCAGCAGGTGCCTTTTTCTTTTCTTGAAAGGGGGGGGGGAAGAGGATTGAAGACAGCAGTGAAGGGGGGGGGGGACCAAGAGGCAAATCTCTGCCAAGAGAATTTAGGGCTTCTGGAGCTTCTGCCTAGAGAAGTTAAGTCTTCCCCCTTTAAGGGAAGCCTTGCAACCTGGAACCAGGAACTGACGCCCGGGCCAATGAGGGCTTTTCTACAGCAGCAGCAAATTAGTTCGGGGGGTGGGGGAAGCAGAGAGCTGCACCTTTACTCATGCCAATTTTTCAAATATCAAGGCTTATATCCACTCTAGGATATTGGGGGGAAACGTAGGGTCACTCCGGATCAACCGTGCTTGTTGCAGAGGGAAAATTTAAATCACAGCTCTGTGCAGATTCATCCAGGGACTTGAGGCAAATGCCACAGAGTGAGTTAGAACAGTCAATGAAATGCAGCACTCAGTAACCAATTTTAGAACCCCCGGAAAGAAATGAAACTCAATGTTGGCATTCACGTGACACGTAAAGGGGAGCAGGAATCACTTAAAGAGGATCCTGCTTACAATAAGTGAAACACAGTGGCATAGACCGGGGGTCATCAACCCCCAGTTTGCGGCCCGGTGCCAGGCTGCAAAGGCCACAGTACCAGGCCGCCGGCAGCCGCGCCTGTTTCCCCCTGCCCGCAGCGAGAAGGAAGGGAAGAGGCAGGTGCAGCCGCCGACACGCTGGTGATGTAAACACGCATGCGCGCAGTTGCAAATGCATGTTAGCACCCCCTGGTGGCGAAAACGCACATGCACGGCAACTGCATGTGTGCGCGTTAGCGCTACCTGGTGGTGAAAACACGCATGCGCGGCAACTGCGCATGTGCCGTCGGCTCCTCCCTCACCCCGGAGGCGGTCCCTGACCTGAGAAAGGTTGGGGACTGCTAGCATAGACTACAGTCCTTAGTCAGAATCCCACAGAGTTGGAAGAGACCACAGAGTTAAACCTCCCCCTTCTCAGAGACTTCAAAATCACATACTTCTGACAGGTGTTCATCCAATCGCCTCCAAAAAACTTCCAATGAAGGAGACACTATCGCCCTCCGAGGCAGCATATTCCATCTATGTACAGCCCTCACCATCAGAAAATGCTTTCTAATATTTAAGTGGATCTTCCTTTCCTGCAATTTGAACCCATTACTCCTAGTCCTTGTCTCTAGGTAAACAAGTCACCCCCCTTTTCAAGAACAAGAAGAGTTCTTTTTTATACGATGCTTTTCTCTACCTGAAAGAGTCTCAACGTGGCTTCTAATCACCTTCCCTTCCTCTCCCCACAACAGACACCCTGTGAGATAGGTGGGGTGGAGAGAACCCTGATGTTACTGCTCTGTAAGAACAGCACTATCAGGGCTGTGACTAGCCCAAGGCCTGCCAGCTGGCTGCATGTGGAGGAGCAGTGGCTCAAACCCAGCTCACCAGATTAGAAGCCACCACTCTTAACCACTACACAAAGCCAGCTCTCTCAACATGTCTACCTTTTACATAAACATGGCTATCCTATTACCCCTTGCCCTCCTCTTCTCCAAGTTACACCCCCCCCCCCAATTCTCTCAACCTCATTGATCTATGCAGGTTTGTAACATCATTGGAGTAGTGCAACCCTATACCTTGCATGGAAGAACCCCCTTGAATTGTTCTGTTTTGCATAGTTTGCTGGAAGCCCAGAAAGGGGAAGCTTTCCTGACCTCCCTGGTCAACCCGTTCCACAAGGAGCAGGCATGTATAGGGGCAGTTGTTGATCTTGTCCATTTGCAGCTTGACCCCTGCAGAAGTCCTTGTTGACTTGAACAAGGTTGTCATGGCAGAGTATAGAGGTCCCACCAATCAGACCTACAATGAAGCCATCGTTGGCACCGAACTGGACTTAAGCTTTCCCCCCCCATAGAGGCATCACTTCCCTCAATGCAAACACATCTTCCTGATATCCACATACATACATTGGATTAAGATAACATTGCATGTTTTGGAAACAATACAAACCCCTTGCCAGAATGGCTTCTTGGAGGCCAAAGCGGGATAAGCAGACATCCCTCTTCCAAACCGCTTTCAACTCTCTGGGGGTAAAGGTAAAGGTAAAGGTATCCCCTGTGCAAGCACCGAGTCATGTCTGACCCTTGGGGTGATGCCCTCTAGCGTTTTCTTGGCAGACTCAATACGGGGTGGTTTGCCAGTGCCTTCCCCAGTCATCACCGTTTACCCCCCAGCAAGCTGGGTACTCATTTTACCGACCTCAGAAGGATGGAAGGCTGAGTCAACCTTGAGCCGGCTGCTGGGATCGAACTCCCAACCTCATGGGCAGACAGATTCAGACAGCATATCGCTGCCTTACCACTCTGCGCCACAAGAGCAAAGCACTCATTGCCTTAGGCTTTGTTGAGGATGAAGGCTGGAAGGCTAAGCACACCAAGTCGAAGGGATTTGAAAGAGGAGGGAGGTCAGCAGTGCAGGCGGGTTTGGGGCACAGCGAGTTCCAGGGATAAGAACCAGCGGAGTGGAATCGGCGGCATTGTTTAAAAGCCCAGGAGACCTGTAGGCAGTAGACTTAAAAGAGCAAGGTCAGGAGCAGGAGCCTGTCAAGGGATAAGGGCAGAAAGACAGCAGAGGGGAAATCCCAGGGCAAAGCTTTGAAAGTAAGGGCACGAAAAGCCAAGGCCCTGCACTGAAACACTGAACGGCCATTCTCTCCTCGAGGCTGGGTTCAAGGAACTGTCTAGCTGCTCATGACCCCTGTCAGTTAGGTCTGCCCAGCGTTGTGATCCCTACAGCTTGCTTGCTCCCATACGCCTTGCAGGGATGGAGCAGGACAACGGGCCAAAACGAGACGCTGCTTTATATGGACATCGCTTTGTGATTCTAAACGTTTTACGGTTTTTGCTCCTGGGCGGAGAAGCAGCTAGAGCTCTGGGGAAACACTGCAGGTCTCCAACTTTTTGACACTTTTGGATTTTCTTAGGTTTATTGACACCCTTCCGGGCTGATGTTTATCTCCTTTGTTTGAAAAGGAACTCAGGCCTTTAGACACAAAACAAAACATGCTATCATCGGGGTAGGGGAGGGGAATAAAGATTTTAAAAGGAGTGCAGTCAGCATCCCTAGGTAGAAAATCTGCTGTCTTTCTGGCATCCTCAGCCCACCTTCCTTTATCCACACTGACAGGCATCAAAAACGCTGAGATTACAAGGGATTTCAATTAACAAGAATGTTAGTTATGTAGGGCAGCCCGGCCAGTATAACCACACCAGCCACTCATTTATTTATAGTCTATTTATATTATTCTGTGATTTGTATCCTGCCAGGCATGACTCCATGAAACCCTCAGAGTCGCTAATAATATAGTATTATAAGAGACGATTGTGAAATCCTATTGGATTGGATTTCACAATCAAATGTGAATCTCCTTTCCCCCTACTGATTGTATTCCACCCAACTGATGGGGTTTTTGATTCACGGCCTTATGGGGAGCTGTTCGGGAGGGGGGGGGCGTGTTTCCGCAATTCAACCAAATTGAAAAGCATATCTGAGCTTTCAGCAAGATTCTCTAGTGGTGGCTCTCTATTGTGATGTGTTACACTGTTTCCAAATGGAACAGGAACAACAACAAGAAAAATTATGTATTATTTAAATTTATTGCCCACCTCTCCCCAAAGGCTCAAGGCAAGTTTACAATCCTGGTTAAAACCCCAATAAAACCCCTTAAAATAGACATAAAATACTAATACAATTCAAAGCCCAATGATGATAAGATGCTGTGGCAAAAAACTCATCCCAGTTCTAACAATCCCAATAATGCGTTCTGCAGGGGAAGGGTGAGTAGAGGGCACAGATGAAAATCGCTACTCCTAATGGGGGACCATAATCTTCCTGGTGGAAAAGCTCCATTTTGCAGGCCCTGCGGAACTCCGAAAGTTCCCTATGATCGTAGTAGATCATATGACTACAATGCACAGCCAAAGAGTTAAAAGCACTATTTTGTGTTATTACTGCTATTCCTCCTCTCCCCTTCCATTTGTACTAATAAGATAAGTTAAACTATAAAGCTTATTTGTTACTGAGTCCATTCAGACAGAGATATCCCTGCGTCTCAGAATTGCAGAATTGTGTGGCCATGGCACTCAAATGTTTTGCTCTTCAGTGCCCATGAATTTCAAAGGTACTTGATGAAAAAAACAACAACAGTTTTTGAATCAGACAGCCATTTTTCCCCAGTTCTATGTTTCTGCTCTTCAACATTGGCAGACTATGACAGAAGACTGTTATATCACATGTCCATCAGAAGAAAAGATGCAATACCAAATAGGTCACTAGCTATAGGAATCCTGTCATCATATCACATTAAAAGTGCATGGTCCTTCTGACAACGTGTCGGGTCTCTGGCCCTCACTGGAGAACATGCCCCTAACAGGATGACAGCACTCCCCAATTGATGGCCGATCAGAGGCTCTTCTCCACCCCTGTCCTCCTCCTCCTCCTGCTTCCTGGCACTTGCTTTACCTGGCAGGAGGTAAAGCAAGGAGCTGGGAACAGCCATCCAGGTGTGCTCTGAGGCACCTGTTCCATGCTCCCTGCCCTCCTGGCCAACAGGACAGCAAGGAGGAACATCCAGGCACACACCACCAGGGCTGTACCACACTCTCAATCTCCCTGGCCACCACGAAAACTGGAGGGGCTTGTCCCTGACACTCCACCATGCTGGCCTGCCTCACTGCCAGGACTACCCTAGTCTGCAGGAGTCCTTCTGCCCTCCCTCTGCCTTTCTATGGCCCATTTTTAAAACGGGCTTCCTTCCTAGTCTCTAATAATATGAAACAACACCCCACAAAACTAAACAGCATCAGTTTTAACTGCAGATTTAAATAACCCTGGTATTTCTTGGTGGTCTCTCATCCAAATACTGACCAAGAATGACCCTACTTAGCTTCCAAGATGGCTACCCTGAACTAATCAGGGCTGCAGCAGCAAAGGTAGAGAGAGAAACCCACCCAGCAGAGTAACAGAGCACAAAAACAGAGGGCAGTTCAAGCAGGCAGAAATCTCTCTTGTATACACACACACGAAAGAAGTGAAAAAAACTTTTAAAAACTAATCTCAAAATATAAGCTGAACTGGATCGAGGAAGCTTACAGTAGCTCATAATTATCCATAGGTTTTCCCAATGGTGGTTTAGAGAAAAGTATTTAAATATTTTAGATAAATTTAAATTTTACAAACAGGGGGGCATAGCAGCTACTGGCATGTAGGGGTGGGGAAGGATTGAGCTCTTTTCCCCACTGGTCATGATCCCGATTGAAATGTCGCCCATTCACACCTGTGGAATCAGTTCCAAGCCCAGAACCAATAGACCACTTCTTATTAATGATCTCTCTCTGTCTTTCTATCTGTCTATCTATTTCATTGTATTTGTCAGCCGCTGCTCCTGGCCGGCCAGCTCCCAGCGGTTAACATCAGAAATCCCAAATACAGAGTTAAGATTAACAAAAACATAATACATTAAAACAATAAAAATTCCCCCACCCATTTAACCCCCCTGGCTGCCAATACCCAATAGAAGAGGATGTTACCCAGAAGCGGGTTTTAGGGAGCATCTGAGGAGGAGGATATTCTCCTCGCCTCTATCAGGTTGTCCTCTGTCCATGAGAAAGACCTGTGGCAGATATGGTGACATGCCAGGACTTTGTGACATATATTTATGACATATGTCTTTGTGACATATATTTGTGACATATGTCTTTGGGAGATATATTTGCCTCTGGCTTTTCCCCTCTCCCTCTCTGCAGTCTAGGACAGCTCATTGTTCTATCATGGAAGGAGCTGAGTCATTGTTTCAAGCACCTAGTTAACTCGAGGCTCTCTCTAACCAGATGAGAGTCAGCCTGGAGTTTCTAGTCTGTCTCCACTGATCAGTCTTTCCTGGTCAGTCCCCCTTGCCAGAGGCTGGCTGATTACTTTGTCCTCAGCCGTGGGTCTCCCTCTCACCCTACTTCAACCCGCACCCGACCCCAATGCTTCCTTGTTTATGTTCCAGTTTCAGAATTTCCCCATTTTCTAAACAAGAAATGGAAGCCGAATTATGGCCAAGAAGAGACGTGTGTCAGCTTGGCTTCCATTCCATGCGCTATGGCCCCGCCCCTTCTTGTTGATTTCCTTGCTCAATTAGACATACCATGAAATTGCAGTGCCGAAAGGACGGTATATTCAAAGAGCAGACAGTAAATTCAAAAGCCTTAGCGCTAAATGGACTTTTGCCAAGAATAAATACATCTCCCCTGCCAAATGACTAATAGCCTTTAGAGTGTCAAAATAATTTCTTTAAAAAAAAACCCAACAGAATATAGTTTGTTCTCTTTGGGCTGTTTCCTCCCTTTCCATTCCTTGATGTGTCAAGAAAAGTGCTCCCAGGATCCATTTACAGCATCTAAAAATTCACCAATCTTATTTCTCTTGAGCACCCTGCAACCCACTCTTTTAAAACTCTGTCTGCTGCATTTTTCACTCTCAGGAGAAAGGGTCTCCAGAACGAGGAAAGCATGCACCTAACTGAAACCAGGACCACCCCTTCCCTCGTTCAAAAAGGTTCGGAGTGAAAGCCAACATGATGCGGGGTTCCTACAGATAGGGATTGGCCCCTGCCTGGATGGCTCAGGCAGTTTAATACTTGCCAAACTTTCTACTGAGAATCTGAAGGTTCTCTTTAGGCTCTTTTATTGAGACATCTAGAATTAATTGTAACCGGGGAATATGGTTATGCAGAACTAAGCTGTTTTATCTGGTTCACTGATATTACACTCTGTACATGCTCTGTGCACCTGTTCTCTATATTTTAATGTATTAAATGGATATTAATTTTATACGATTATGTATTTAATATTGTTTTTATTATCACCCTGATATCCCCCTGAAGGTTGACACAAAAAGCATTGGGGTTCCACAACGATAAAAGATTCTTTCCCTACAGGCACCAATTTTGTTTATTATTATTATTATTTTCTTTATGTGTGTAGTACAGCCAGGAGATCTGCTTACCTCAGACTGAGTAATCCTGAAGCACAATTTGCACAAACAAGGCCCAGATTTCAGCTCAGATAAGGACCCGGCCTGGATGGAACAACTCAGTTTTGCAACCACGGATGATTCACATTTTTCGGCCTCCTCATATTTATCCCTAAACAAACCACACTAGGCGCCAGTCAGGACGAGACGAGGGGCCGCCAGATTTCCCAAGGCCAGCTGGGATTGCTTATTCTCACATCCACTTGAGAAAACCACCTGGACACAGAGCTGCGTGCCGAGTGGGAAAGGCCAACAAGGGCTTCCATCTAAGGAACTGTTCTGGATCCAAAGGTCATCTAGCTACCTCAAGGAAGGTCAAAAGCAGACCATGAAGGCTTCAGGCATCGCAGGTTGCACATCCCCTGTCTCTGGTACTCTGAGGTATTCTGCTTCTAAATCTGGGAGGTGTCCATCTAAATCTATCCTCCACAGATCGGTCTAGCCTTGTGTTTTTTAAAGCTGCCCCAGCAACATTTTGTGGTGGAAAGTCCCATCGGACTTTACAGTTGATTTATGGTGACACTGTACAGTTTTCAAGGCGAAAGTTGGACAAAGATAGTTGGCCATTTCATTTTTTTTTGTAATTTTCCCACTGCCTAATTTCACATCCTACTGCTAGCAATTCCTTGCCTTCCATTGATTTGCATAAGAAAAAGAACCCTGAACAGTTCAAACTCCAGGACTTTTTTGGCGGCGGGGAGAGGGGGGGGGGATTCTGGTCAGGTTTTCAAATGCAAATGGACTGCTGTTGGGTGAAATTCCTGGAGAATTTTGCCCGTTCTGAAGCCATAATCTCTCCTAACCGCAGGATACCTTTGAGCCATTTCTACTGAAGTCAGTAGTAGCACCACTCTCCCCAAACGACTTGGAAAGGGACCAAGGCTTGACATCCATCTGTTGCAAATAGAAGACCCCGGCTAAAGGATCTCTGAAGGCAATCCTGGGAATGATCCTCAGGGATCACTACCAATCAAAGTGAGCCGCATTGTAGAGGACAAGAAGGGCTAATGATCTGATTCAGGGGCGGGCAATTTCATACATCCCCAAATCTGACTTCATTTTGAGGCAGTGCAGCCACATGTGCCCATGATTATAACCGCCATTTATTTCTTGTGCATAGCCAAAGGCCGTTACCCTCAACCATAACACACATAAAACGTCAATCATAAATAATGTCCATAAAACAACCGGATCTGGGAGTGCTTATCGCGTTAAAATGCTTCACCTTTTAAATACGACTTCCACCCCTGTTTTCTGGGCTGCCAAACAGCAATACTCCATAGGGCAGGGGTAGTCAACCTGTGGTCCTCCAGATGTCAATGGACTACACTTCCCATGAGCCCCTGCCAGCAAATGCTGGCAGAGGCTCATGGGAATTGTAGTCCATGGACATCTGGAGGACCACAAGTTGACTACCCCTGCCATAGGGAATGAGCAAATCAGTATCCAAAAGAAGGGAAATCAGTTCCTCTGCTTCTGAGGAAGACTACAAGCCGTCCAAGAAATCTGGCAGTGGTGGTGGTGGTGGACTTACAGCAACCTCCAAGCAGGAGATGAGCAGAGGTAGATTTGCTTTGGCCTACCTCTGTGCTCTTTAGAAGGCCAGATCCTGAAGATGAAACTCAAATACTTTGGCCACCTCATGAGAAGGAAGGACTCCCTGGAGAAGAGTCTAATGCTGGGAGCGATTGAGGACAAAAGAAGAAGGGGATGGCAGAGAATGAGGTGGCTGGATGGAGTCACTGAAGCAATCGGTGTAAACTTAAATGGACTCCAGGGAATGGCAGAGGACCGGAAGGCCCGGAGGATCATTGTCCATGGGATCGCGATAGGTTGGACACGACTTTGCACCTAACAACAACCACTGTGTAGCAGTCCTTGGTTTCCTCAGTGGTCCTCCAAGTAATAGCCTGGCCTATTTTTCTTATACAAGATCTTTGTTTGCTCAGGCTGCTAAGAAGTTGAGGTCTAGCGAGGTCTCTCCGGGAGGCGTCACCGAAAGTTCATTCCATTCCCTATATTGTTTTTTAGATCCTGTACTGTTTTATCTTTTCTCTTTTATCCTCTTGTGCTATTCGGTGCTTTTTTGCAATGGCCTATGGCTTCAAATTCCATTCTGTTCTACTAATGATGATGATGTTAGCCGTTCAGTTGTTTCTGACCCTTGGCGATCCTATGGCACAACAGCCACCAAAATTTTCAATCCTGCACTGCTTCTTCTAGTTGTGTAATGCTCTGGCTGGTATCTTGATCTTGTCTAACCACCATGTTCTTTGTCAGCCTGGTTTCCTTTTACCACTGACCAGTCCTAGCATAATTGCTCTCTACATTGAGTTGGATCGCATGATGTGGCCAAATTAAGTGAGCTGGAGTTTTGTGATTTCGCCTTCCAGTGACAGATCAGGCTTTATGCTCTCTAGTATTCCCTTGTTTGTAACTATTTCTGTCCATGGGATCCACTGAAGCCTTCTCCAACACCAGAGTTCAAACAAAGCAACTCTCCTCCTGTCCAATTTCTTCATCATCCAACTTTCACACCTATAATTTGCTACTGGAAATATGATAGATGAGACTAATCTACCTTTGATGGTCTAGCTTATGTCTTTGCTTTTCCATGCTCGGTCCAAGCTTGTCATTGCTGAGCCACCTAGAGCCGAGGTAGTCAACCTGTGGTCCTCCAGATGTCCATGGACTACAATTCCCATGAGCCCCTGCCAGCAAATGCTGGCAGGGGCTCATGGGAATTGTAGTCCATGGACATCTGGAGGACCACAGGTTGACTACCCCTGACCTAGAACAATTTGACATTTTGTTTCCATACTGCAATCCCCACTCTCATCAATTGGTGTTCCAAGAAAGATGAAATCTTGAACACATTCAATCTCTTCCCCATCATCTGTTATTGTGACATGTCTGTTCTTTGCAGATCCTGTGCATCCTGGTCCCATGCCTGGATAAATGGGGAGGGTTAAGGACAGACCGGGCAACCTACTTTGTGGAAATTGTGCCCAGAAAGATCTTATGGAACAGCTCTCAAACAATTCTGTTTTACTAACCAGGGCCAACCCTGCTTAGCTTCCGAGGTCTGTGTAAAGACGCCAAATCAGAACGGCCCGGGACAAACCCTCTGGAGCCAGAGCTCTGCAAACACAAAAGCACAAAGCAAAGGGATTTGGGGGAGCAGCAACCAGCAACCTTATGCTGCAGTGCATTTAAAGGGCTGTGAGATTCGTTGCTATTGTGAACAGAAGGCTAGTGGCAGGTGCTAGCATCTGAAGGAGTGGGCGGAAGTGAACGAAAGCGCCTCCTTGGAAGTCTTTTGGGAGTCTTTAAGATGCCGCTCCGTTCGGTTTTTATTTTGCTGCCGCAGACCTACACAGCAACTCCTCTGAGTTTGTTCTTTTTGCTACTGCTTCATTACTGTCCTTCCCCTGAGGATTATCCCAGGATTCTTTGTGCTCATCAGCTTGGAGATCTCTCCCTGGATCTTTGAGTCTGCATGGGTGAAGACAGGAGCCTAATTAGAGGCTGCTGGCTCCAAGCTAGTCCAGTAGCCAGTCTCACACAGCACGCTAGCACTTCTGTCCTCCTCGAAAGACGAGGTAGTGGGAAGAGGAAAAGGAACTGCTACTCCCCTGGTGGGTGTGTGGATTGAGTGGGAAACAGTGGAATGATGGGCTCATGGAGGGCATCTTCTTCAAGAACTCCCCCTTCCCAAATCGGGGCCAGTAGTACACTGGTCCACAGTTGACGGGACAGAGAAAAGAAGACATGTTTGCTGCTTGTATCTCTGCCTTGTTTGTGTTTAGAGCAGCCTTTCTCAACTTTTTTTTTACTGTTGAGAAATCCCTGAAACATTCTTCCAGCTTTGAGCAGTCCCAGAAGTGGCACAATCGTGCAGAATATGGTTGGGAAGCAGAGCTGTGTCCACGCCCATCCGGGGCCCCTCCCCTTCCCACCCCCTCCAGCCCCATCATTGGCCACTGGGGGGGGCAGTCAACATGACAATATATGGTTATATCACCCGATAAATATTTAACTATACATACATACATACATACATACATACATACATGAGAGCCTCCTGTGGTGTAGAATGGTAAGGCAGCAGAAATGCAGTCTGAAATCTCTGCCCATGAGGCTGGGAGTTCGATCCCAGCAGCCGGCTCAAGGTTGACTCAGCCTTCCATCCTTCCGAGGTTGGTAAAATGAGGACCCAGCTTGCTGGGGGGTAAACGGTAATGACTGGGGAAGGCACTGGCAAACCACCCCGTATTGAGTCTGCCATGAAAACGCTAGAGGGCATCACCCCAAGGGTCAGACATGACTTGGTGCCTGCACAGGGGATACCTTGACCTATATATATATAATTAAACAATTCCCACCCCCATTTTGGAAACCCTTCCAGGGCCTTCATGAAACCCCGGTTTAGAGTGAATCTGGCTGGGAGAATAATAGCACCTGAATCAATAGGCATGGGTTGGTAACGTAGGGGAACAGGAGAGTGTTGTTGTTGCTGTTGTTGTTGTTTCGATTTATTCCCTTCCACTTCCGAATCCGCTTGTGGCGGGTTACAAAGTCTTATAAAACTCCCATTAAAAAGACAAAAAAGATTCCAGCATGGCGGAAAAACCCCTCCACCCTCCCTTACTACTCATTTTTCACATACAACTCAGGAGGACCCCTCCATAAAGATGGCAGATATGAATCCCAAACATGGCTGCCCCCCCCCCCCCTTGTCTCCAACATTTGCAAGAAGGCACCAGCCAGAATTGTCCTGTTATTTCTCCTCCTCTAGAAATATCTGCAAGTAGCGACTGTGGAACACAGAGGTCCTTCGGCTTGTGGTAAGGAAAAAGAGTGGACAGGTGCCACTTTGTCTATAAATATAAATTGTATATATTACAGCTGTATGTAGTATTTAACAGAAGGATGCTTGGATAAATATGTCAAGTGTGATTATGTTACCGTCGACAGTAATGTTAAGAATTACTTCCAGGACGTTTCAGTTCATACCTCCAGCCTTCGTCAGCAGAGGTAAAATGAGTTGAAATGTTCTGGAAGTAATTGCTAGCAGCACTGAAGAGATAAGAGTATAACTTCACCTGACAGGCTTAATCTCAGCGGACGCCTCCATTTGCCAGCCTTTAATCTTCCCTCAGATGAAAAGAGAGAAGATGCATCCGTGGTCCCAGGCAAGAGGGAAGCTGGGAGAGAGGCTCCTTACACTCGTACAACATCCTGAGGGGAAGTCTGGCCCAGATTTTGGATGTCTTTGTCAGTTTTGTCAAAAACTAATTTTTAGGAGGCACAGTGTTTGATAACGGTTTTCTATTTCAGAAAGGTTCTGTCATGTTTCATGAACGTGTTGAAAGGTGTAGACTGGGAGAAGTGTGTGTGGCCTTATCACCAAGGGAGAGGGCCTTGGCTCGTTGGTGGAGGGCTAGGACTCAATGGCAGAGCGTCTGTTTGGCATCCAGAAGGTCCCGGGTGCCATCCATGGCCTCTTCAATTAATAGGAGATGTGAGAGACCTAAGACCCTGCTTCCAGTCTGAACAGACCATACTTTTCATTACCCAAGGGAGTCTCAGAGGGCCTTACAATCACTTTCCCTTCCTCTCCCAACAACAGACACCCTGTGAGGTCAGTGAGGCTGAGAGATCTCTGACAGAACTGCTCCATGAAAACAGCTCTAACAGGACTGTGACTAGCCCAAGGTCACCCAGCTGGCTGCACACAGAGAGGTGGGGAATCAAACCCGGCTCTCCAGATTAGAGGCTGCCACTCTTAATCACTACACCAAGCTGGCCTGTTCAGTAGTAGAACATCTGCTTCATGGGCAGAAGGCTTCAGGTTCAATCTCTGACAACTCCAACATAAAAGATGAGGGAGTAGAGAAGGTTTCCAACCTCCATCTGGGGCCTGGAGTTCTCCTGAAATTACCACTCATCTCCAGACTACAGAGATCAGTTCCCCTGGAGGAAATGGCAGCTTTGGAGGACAGACTGTAGGGCAGTGGTCCCCAACCTTTTTGAGGCTGGGGACCGGCAGGGCAACTGCCCGCCCGCACATGCCGCACATGCGCCATGCACGGCCGAAATTGCACATGCGCGGCCCAGCTGCACATGCACAATGCGCGGGCACGGCCCTGATTCCCTCCCCCCCATGCAGTAAGAAGCTTCCCGGGCCACAAGCTTGCGGCCTGGGAAGTTTTTTACTGCAGGGGGGGCGGGGAGAGGGAGCCGCGGCTCGGCGCCATGGCCTTCGCAGCCCGGCACCGGGCCGCGGCCCGCGGGTTGGGGACCACTGCTGTAGGGTGTCACATTTCCATTCAGTGTCCTCCCATCTCTAAACTATATCCTACCCAAACACTGACCCTGCATCTCCAGGAATTCCAAGACTGCTTCGGCAGCCCTAGTAACAGCAGTTCTGGAGAGCCACTCCCAGTCCGAGCAGACAGTACTGACTGATAGGTCGAGGGTCTGGCTCAACATTCGCCCCTTTCGGTGGCTGGTACTTTCTGCCACCAGCTTCTGATAGAGATTCACTTTGTCCCAATGGACTTAGGGCTTGGCTCAGTCCAGTTCAGGAGGCACGGTTCTTGGGGGCCATCATGAAGACCCTGGAGCTCCTTCTTTCAAACCTCAGCATTTCCCCAACGCCCATTTTGAATCTTCTTAAAACTAGGAAATGGCCTTCTGAGAAAGAGCCACCAATTTATTTATTTATTTGCAATGGCTTTGTCCTTGGCTTATGAAATATTCTCCCTCATAATGAGAACCCACAAGAAAAACTGGCTCAACCCACAAAGTCAAAAATAGGCTTGCTGACCTCAGTCAGCTTGCAATTGCTCGACCAGCACTCAGCATAAAGCGTGGCTTAAGAGCCAAGTGAGGTACCAGCCTTAGATTATCTTGGCGATTGTTTTCTTCTTCTGCTGTTCCAGTGGCTGCAAAAATAGCCTGGCAGAAATTCAGTGATGTAGGGACTTGAAATACATATGGGTAAGTAGATTTTTGAAGCCAGGGCTTGCTATGCAGGTTAATTGTGACACGTACAACAGACCTCTGTTGCATGTCGCCCCTGTCATGTATCCCTTACTACATGCATGGATTCAGGTAAAAGGCGAACCAAAGTCTAGGAGTCATCACACTCAACAGGTCCAACTCTTGTTTTCCTGTTTTCTCTTCCCCCATTTCTCCATGTCTGGCTTTCAGTGCTCACACGTACTATGGTCAGTTCCCAGGAAGCTGGAGGTTTCCGTCATGGATATTATCTCCTACTTTGCATGTTATCATTCTGGTAAGTAGTCCTGGCTGCCTTCTGGTCACTAGATGTAAAATTGTGGACTTCGCTCTGTTCCAGAAGTCTTTTGAGGATAAAAGCTCTTTTGCCCTGGGAATAGCTAATGGCAAGAAAATGGGATATTGGTGGGGGAAGGAGGGGTGTCTATAGGTACCCCAAGACTGGCCAAGCCAGTTGTTCTTAGCAAGAAGAAGAAGAAGACTTGGTTCTTATATGACGCTTTTCTCTACCCGAAGGAGTCTCAAAGCAGCTTACATTCACCTTCCCTTTCCACACAACAGGCACCCTGTGAGGGAAGTGAGGCTGAGAGAGCCCTGATATCACTGCTCGGTCAGAACAGCTTTATCAGTGCTGTGACCAGCCCAAGGTCACCCAGCTGGCTGCATGTGGGGGAGCGCAGAATAAAACCCAGCTCACCAGATTAGAAGTCCACACTCCTAACCACCACTACACCAAGGTGTAGTGCCCATCCCTAATTCTCCAGCCCGTACACTGTAGTTGTCAACTCCAGTTTGGGAAATTCCTGAGATGAGGGGTTGGAATCTGGGAATGGCAGCGATGGACCCCCGTCCACTTTCCAAAAGTGGCCATTTTCTCTGTAACCTGGAGGTCAGTTGTGAGTCTGAGAGATCTCCATGCCTGACCTGCAAGTTGGCAATGTAGGAGCCATTGATACTGAAATCTCTTTGCCCTCCGGCCATTTGAGCAGGAGAGCATTTACTTGTGTACAATTTTTGTGTGTGGGCGCACGAAAGCTCATACCTTGTATAAAAATGTCTTGCTGTCATCTGTTGGCCGGTGGACTCTAATAAATTTGTTCTGCTGCTTCAGACCAACACGGCTGCCCACTTGAATCTCCTTGGGATGTATTCTCTATCATTCTATTCTTGCTCATTTTGAGATCGACTGCTGTGTTGGTAAATACCCAAGGATCACAGGTACAGCCAGCTGATCACAGCATGGGTTGTTGGCACGTCTGATTTTGTACAGAAGCAACACAAATTATCAAATGCAACGCCTGCTAATATATATATATATAATATTTGACAAAGCTAACACAGCTGTCTAAAATCTGGCACAAACTCTCCCTCCGGATGTTATCTCTGCTACAGTCTACAAATAAACAAGGAAGATTTAAAAAAACAAAACAAATCTAGGTAACCTTGATGGAAATGTAAGTAACATTATTTTCTCCCCCCTTCAGTTTGGAACCCAGAAACATCTCATTTGAAGAAGCTTCTTGCCCGGAGGGTCATGAAAACCTGGCCTACTCTATGAGAACACATAATCTGCTATATTATGTTAATTATTTAAGGCTTGGAAGCCTGGCCATCTAATTGTCTTTTTGGTATACCAAGGGAGTATGGGGCACATATTTAGATGGACATACAGTTGTAGAATTAGGGGTTGCCAATATCTAGGTTGGCCTTTCTCAACTTTTTTATCATTGAGAAAACCCTGGTGCGATTTTGCGGAAAATGGTTGGGAAGCAGAGCGGCATACATGCCCCCCTCTCGGCTCATTGTTGGCCATTTTGGGAAGATGGTGGGTGGGTCAACAGGGCCATATATGGTCATATCACTGGATAAATGTTTAGCAAATTCAGGAAACCCTTCCAGGGCCATCAAGAAACCCTGGGGTTTCACAAAGCCCTGGTTGAGAAGCCTGGTATTAGGTGGTAGGTAGAGAACTCCTGGGATTACAACTCGTCTCCAGGCGACAAAGATCAGTCCCCCTGGAGAAAATGGCTGTTTTCGAAGGTGGATTCTATGTAGGGTTGCTGTTGGTTGGGAAATTCCTGGAGAGCTTGGGGGTGAGCAGGATTTGTGACAGGGAGGGACCTCAGTGGAGTATAATGAACTAGAATCCACTTTCTAAAGCAGCCCTTTTCCCCAGGGGAACTGATCTTTGTCACCTGGAGATGAGCTACAAAACTAGGGGATCCCCACATCCCGCTTGGAGGCTAGCATCCCTAAGCCCCCCCTCCAAAGCAGCCCTTTTCTCCAGGAGAACTGATCTCTTTAGTCTTGAGATAAGCCATGACTCCAGAGGATCCCCAGGTCCCGTCTGGGGACTGGCAACCCTAAGGCATTGTACCCCTTTGAAGTCCTTCCCAAAGCCCCACCCTTCTTAGGCACCCCCCTCAAATCTCCATGTGTTTTCCAATCAAAACCTGAATTAATTGGGGGCTATATCAGCAGAATGTTTTGTATGTATATTGATTTTAACATTTTATCACTATTAATTGTTGTTGCCTGCCTCGAGTATAAGTAGAGTGGTTTATAAAAAGAAAGATGATGATGGTGATTAGGACCAGCCCTAGACGTAGGCTTTGGTTGGTTGGTTGGCTTATTGATATATTTGCATTGTAGAATGCTGTTTTGGGTTCCAATGGAGAATAAAGGCAGAATATAAATATCAAAAACCAAATAATCATTCATTTAAAGTCCTGGGCATAGTTGAAAATGCTCAGAGGACTGTCGCTTGCGCAGGGGCCAGTGTCACCCATTGGCTAGAATAACAGCAACAAGACACCAAGTGAGGGGTGGTATAAAAACCAAACAAACAAATAGCCAATAAAAACAATAATGAACAGCAATAATAATGTCATATAACAGTGCAACTGCCATTCAGAGTAATGTAATAAACCAGACCTGCAACACAGGAAAATGGTACCACTGAAATCATTCAAAGCAGGTCCACAGAAACAAGCAAGGAAGAAATGAATTAAAAATCTGTGCTTACCATGCATTTAAAAAAAAATGCATTCAAGGGCCCCTATCCGGAGCTATTAAAATGCTAACTAGCTAAGGTTTTCTGAAGGTGAGGGACAGGGCAACTTAGAATCCTGGCAGTGCCCAATCTCTGCTAAGATTAAGGACTGCATTAAAATGAAATATGAAAAGTGCACGTCAGGTTAATGAAATTATCCGGCAGCTACTCTCCATAATGAAACACCCTACCTGGCTCTCATCAATCAAAGGGGCACCCTTGTGCACCTCCGTGCCAAGGAAGCAGCCGCCTCTCTCTATAACTACCGGAGACGACAGAGCAGGACTGGGGACTGGGGTGAAAAAATACACTGTGATGAAACCTCAGGCCAGGCAAACAAAAGCCGCCATCCGTCAAGGATGCAGGTACGGGATGACAAATAAATAGTCGGGGACTTTCAGTGGGCAATCTTGTAGATTAAAAAAAGAGAAGAGGACACCCTGCAATTATTCATCAAGGCAATGGATAATTATACCGGCATTTTCCTGGTGGGATGGTTTAGCTGAGCCGTGGCTATGGAACTTGAGCTCTTTCCTGAAATTCTAAAGCAGGACTGGCTGTCACTCTGTCCATCTGCTGAGAAGCAGCTACGCGAGATATCGATCTGGGATCATTTGAGCTCTTTCCATGCATTCAATGCTACCTGAGTGAATCTGGACAGGGAAGCAGGATTCGGTTAGCAGGTCTGGCTTCTCAGACACGCAATCAGACTAGGGTGGCAACAAGGTCTAAGGGACTCTATGGAAATACCATGGAGTTTGTGGGAAATGCTAGAGCATCTTTGTGACACGTGATGTCACTTCCAGTTATACAATGGAAAGTCCCTGAAAATTGAATACAGTAGTTGCATAACATAATACTATATGACTTCCCTCCCTCCTTAGAAGCTGAATTGCTCATCCCAGGCTACCTTTTCTGCAGCCTCCTGGATACCTATTCTGCCAGGTCTGGGTTGGGCAATATCTGGAGATTTTGTGGGTCAAACGGGATTTGGAGGGAGGGAGGAACTTCAATTAAACATAATGCTATGGAGTCCAAAGCAGCCATTTTCTCCAAGGAAACTCTCTTTAGTCTGGAGATGAGCATTAATTCCAGGGGACCCCCAGGTCCACCTAAGGACTGGCATCCCTATGGGATCCTCAGCTCCAAAGAATTTAAGTAGTAAAAGATTTGACAAGGCTGTCACATTTCTTGAAATTTCAACAACTTCCTCCTCAACCTCTCCATAGTCTTACTGACCCCTCTGCAGTTGGGCCCAAGGTCCTTGAG
Source organism: Paroedura picta (assembly GCF_049243985.1). NCBI lineage: Eukaryota > Metazoa > Chordata > Lepidosauria > Squamata > Gekkonidae > Paroedura > Paroedura picta. The sequence goes on from NC_135375.1 coordinate 96,329,188, forward strand.
TCTGCAAAATGTCTGTCCTGCCCTCTTCTAACCAAGAGACCCTCATGTCCCATAGCCTTTGGTTTAATTTCTCTACCCCTGTTGTTCTTTCCTAGGGTGGCCAGTTCTTAGTTGGGAAACACCTGGAGCTGGGAGTAGGTGGGTTTTGGAGTGGAGAAAAACGTCGGTGAAGTATAATACTATGGAGTCCACCTTCCAATTTGTATTAGTCTGAATGACCATTATTAATATAGAATTCACCCTCCAAAACAGCCATTTTCTCCAGGGGAAACTGATCTCGGTCACCTGGATATGAGCTGTAGTTCTGGGAGATTTCCAGGTCCCACATGCAGGTTGGCAACCCAAATCTCAGCTTTTATCTTTAAAAGACAAACTAATCTATGTTTCCTGGATTTTTCCCTCTTCAATGCTTCTTTATTTAGATATTTATGCCCTGCTGTAATCCACAGTGGGGACCCAAAGCAGCTCCTAACATCCTTCTCACAACAATCACGAACTAAAAAAAAAATAGTTTAACAGTTCAGGAGATTAGAAGGGGAGAAGTAAATTATTGATGTCACGAATACTAGCCAATTGCTGCCCTCAAGAGCGGCTTTTTTCCAGCAAGACATTTCTAGAATTGTTGCTTGTTGTTTTTCTTTCCCAATACTTTCTGCATGGGGGGGGGGGACATTCTGTTGCAGTGTTCCCACTGTTCTAAAAGTTTTTGATGAGCAGTCTCCATGTTTCTGTTCCCATAAAATCCAATTGCACGGCAATGGATTTGAAGAGGTCAGTGGCAAGGAATGCTTCACACTTTGGAAACTCTAACTTTGAATCCACAAAGTCAAATGAGAAGACAAGGCTAGGATTTTCTTTAAACTTTTCACTCTGGGCGTGTGACTGTCTGCCCCACCATACATGACCATGTATAATACGATTACATGGCTGCCGGATTAGCCACATAATTGTCCTTTTTGATTTCGCCGCGTTATAATTGTGTCCTTTAACCACCGAGGCTTAGGAAAAAAGGATTAATCCATCTAATTTTGTGGCTGAGAAGGTAACCTTCAATGTCTGATCTAAAGGAAGGCTGTTTGAATTTGCTGAGAAATTAATACGAAAAACCTCAAGTCCTTCGATTCTAAAAAAAATTTGAGATGGAAAAGCTCTAATTTGTTTGAAAGTGAAGCTCTCTGCCCTGGGACCGACTACCAAGGCCTGGAGGTGGTTGCAGAGAGGAAAAGGCATTGTAGACATGCGCAGTCACTCCTTTCTGTACTGCTACTGAACCCAGGGTTCGCCAACTTCCATGTGTAGCCTAGAATTCTCCTTGATCTGCAGACTACAGAGATCAGTTTCCCTGGACAAAATGGCCGCTTTGGAGAACAGACTCTATGGTGTACTACAGATTCTAAGTGGAAATGGCACATTCAGAGAGCAGATTCTATGGCATAGTATACATTTTAGGTGAAAATGGCAACTTTGGTGAGAAGAGTTGGGTTTTATATCCTGCTTTTCACAACCAAGAGTTTTAAAGCAGCTTACAATCTCCTTCCCTTTCCTCTCCCCACAACAGACACCCTGTGAGAGAGGTGAGGCTGAGAGAGCCCTGATATTACTGCTCAGTCACTAAGAACAGCTTTATCAGTGCTGTGGCAAGCCCAAGATCACCTAGCTGGCTGCATGTGGAGGACCAGGGAATCAAATCTCCCTTGCTAGATCAGAAGCTGCTCTTAACCTCTGCACCAAGCTGGCTCTATGGTATACTTTAGTTTCTAGGTCAAAATGGCAGCTTCAAAGAGCAAGTTCTATGGTATATTACAGATTCTCAGTGAAATCCCTCTCCAGATTCCCCCTTCTGCAGAATCCACTCCCACATCTCCAGATATTTCTCAGGCCAGAGCAGGCAGCCTTGGTTCAATCTTAGAACTGAAAGCAAGTTTTATTTTATTTGCATTATTTATAGTCGGCCTTTTTGCCGAGACTCAAGGCACACTACAAGATATAAAACAGTGAAATCAGACAGTACATGACAACCACTGAGCAATGCAATGGGGTTAGGATGACAGAACTGGAGAACAATGGGAGCAACACACTAACGCAACTTCCCAAACATTTTCATTTCAATTCATGCATTTATTTCTACAGTTTCTATTTTCCCCCTCACTCCCCCCCCCCGCCCACTCAGCCAGTCTGGGAACCACCTTCTCCTTGGCCAGGAGTCACATTCCTAGAGTGGCATGGCTCTTCTACACTGAGCTGACCCATAGGCCCACCAGGAAATTCTCTGGTAGCTCTCAAGGCCAGTCCGCTCTGAATTGGTTGTGAGGTATGTGAGCTACTTTTGCTGTGAGGGAAGTCGCAGTCCAATTCAAACGGTCTGACTTCAGCACTTTCGACTGAAGCCTCCTTGTTACTAAAGACCTCATTGGGAATGCCGTGCCTCGAAAATATTGACTAAAGCTCTGTGATCTCTGATGGGCTGCCTGTACCACACAGTAAGCACACTTCTCTGTTCTCTGAAATGACAAAGGATAAGTCAGAGTGCTAGGTAAACAAGTTGATGCTGACGTTCGTGCATATCCTGAGGGAGACAAGAGATTCTGTAGCAATCTTTGCTCACATGGCTGAAATTTCAAAGTATATGTGGCATTTTTCTGCTTAGGAATGTGTGACTATAATACATCACCCTTAGCGCTGATTTTATTCCTAAGTGGACCCCAAGGAGCTTTTGTGACCTTTCATTTTGGGGATTCCTTGGAATCAAAATTTTATTGCCCTGGGAAATCATCCCATCTGTTACTGATAGTTGATACCTGTAGATCTAGCAGTCTCTTTCCAAGAGATTCACAGTTGCTTTGGTCTTCTGGCTGCCCATGAATTACCCCTTCCCTTCCATGGACTGCAAGGCGAACAAACCAGTCAGTCCTTGAGGAGATCAGCCCTGACTGCTCCTTAGAAGGCCAGATCCTGAAGATGAAACTCAAATACTTTGGCCACCTCATGAGAAGGAAGGTCTCCCTGGAGAAGAGCCTAATGCTGGGAGCGATCGAGGGCAAAAGAAGAAAGGGACGACAGAGAATGAGGTGGCTGGATGGAGTCACTGAAGCAGTCGGTGCAAACTTAAATGGACTCCGGGGAATGGTAGAGGACAGGAAGGCCTGGAGGATCATTGTCCATGGGATCACGATGGGTCAGACATGACTTCGCAACTAACAACAACAAAACATTTATCAGGTGATATGACTATATATAACCATGTTGACCCACCAACCCTTCCTATACTAGCCAATGATGGGGGTGGGAAGGGGTGAGGTCTTGGGTGGGTGTGTACACAGCTATGCTTCCCAACCATATCCTGCATGATCACACCACTTCTAATTTTTCTCCAAACCTGAATAAATTTTCAGGGGTTTCTCAATTGTAAAAAAGTTGAGAAAGGCTGGTTTACAGCTTTGAAAGCATATCTGCACACTGAACGTAAATCAACCTGGTGTGGAGGCCATGATCCAACAACCCTTTCCGTAATTTTATCTTTGACTCTCCCAAGTACAGTCATTCAGTGGTTTGTGAAACAATGCTCCGAGAGACTTGTGGTCTCTCTCATCCTGAATCGTCTGGCCATAGATACATGGATGAAAACAAGATTCCTAAACACTTGCATATCTTGTTTGGCCATCAGACATTAATTTAGATGCACAGGCCACTGGTTGCCCACAGTTATCATGTTTCTATAGAAATACTGCTCCTAAACTATATTGTGGTGCATCAGCTGGATTTTTATGGGGTTATGAGATAAAAAACTTAATACTTGCTCTTGTGATAAATTGTTCTTTTACTATAATCCACAATTCTGCCTGCTGCCTGTCCCAATACCATTCATTTTTATGTTTGAGGAATTTCCTCCAAGATGCTGTTTTTCTGGTTTATTTTAGCTAGGTGTTAATTTCCCCAGGTAAATCACCTTTCCAGAAGCATATTTTTCATTGGGGCGGTAGTATAGCTTCATTTCAGTCTGGTCTTCATGTCACAAGCATAGCTACATTTCAATGGTTCCTCCTGTCAGATTTAACACTTTCACTGGAGAGGCCTCCCACAAACATCGACTCAGGGCACTGGCCAGTGCCTGAAAGTGGTGTGTACAATACTGAATGATGTAGCTGCAAAACTGCTGTAAAGCTGCTTGAAATCAGTACAGCTGGTATTCTGCCATGAAGCATTTGTGTGTGCAAAGTGCCATCCAGTTGTAGCCAATGTACGGTGACCCCTGCAAAGGGCTTTCAAGACAAGCGAGAAGCAGTAGTTTGTCATTGTCTTCTTCTGCAGAGCCTTTCTTGGGAGTCTCCCTTCCAAGTACTGACATGGCTTAGTTCCTGAGATCTGATTGGGATATCCTATGCCACCTTCCCTCTGGCATAAAGCATACTGCTGAAAAATGCACTGAGATGCAGCAGATTTGACGCAATTCAAGGAATCATCCTGGTTTCCCCCCTTCTCTGATCCTGGTGCTACTGGATACAGTTCAAGGGGCTTTCCGCACCGGGATCCTTGTAGCAAATTGTTTGCTGAACGAAAAATCGCCATTTAAAATAGTGGAATTCGTCATTATGCATACCTGACTTTGTAGTGGAATCCAGTTGCGTTTCCATCGTTTCCCACAAGCTTCCGGTCTCAGCAAAAATCGCTAGAAAGGAAGCGCTATTGCTGAGCTCGTCCCGCCCCTGGCCGTCAAGCAGCCAATGGGCAGCCGTTAGCATGCTCCCAAACAGCCCCTTTCCCTTTAAGAAAGGTTTTTCTTTAAAAAAAAACACACCCATTGCAACGAATATGTGTTGATTCATTGCAACGGAGAGACCCATCCAGCTGGCAGGTGTGTTTGAGTTGTCGTTTCATCGTTGCCACGCTCCCCCCGAGTGAAAAAAAAAATCCCCCCCCTCACAGGCCCGATTTTCGGCCGAAAACAGTGTAAAAAATAAAGGGAAAATACATCAGCAAACAGGCTTCTCTGTTGTTTGTGCTTAGTGACTGTAAAGAGACTGTAAAGAGCTTTGGGGAGGGACTGCAGCCGGGGAAGCCTCACTGGATAAACGAAGGCTTGCCGGTGATCTGATCTCCGCTTGCTCGGAGAAAAAAAAATGGCGATCGCTTCGCCGGAAGATCAGAGGAGAGAGCCAGGGGGAGGGACTTTGTAGAAACCACAACAATGGTAACGCACAGAACTTTCCCGCTAGTGTTGCAGATTGGTTGCAGGAGTGTAGCGCTTTCCGGAGGGTGAATCCACTTTTGGGGATTTCCCTGAAAGCGCTACAAGGAAGCACTTTTTGCGGATCGGTTTCAGGTGTGTGGCAGATTGTCAACGACATTGTGCATAATGGCAAAACTGTAGTGATTTCAATTGGCAACCATTGTGCGATTTTGAAGGAGTGCGGAAAGCCCCCAAATTTTCATTTAAATTTTGCCAGATCTCTATGATGTCTCCAAGACCGCCAACACCAGTTTTGGAAATTCCTGGAAATTTAGGGGTGGCTTCAGGGGAGGGTGGCAGTATCACCGAAGTCATGATTGACAATGAGAACATTGAATATATTGATGATTTCACCTCTCTTGGCTCTATGATCAATCAAAGTGGTGGAGGCAGCCGTGAAATCTAACAGCGAATAACACTGGGCCGGAACACAATGTTAGGCATGAACCGAATATGGAAAGGTAAGGATATCAGCCTTAATACGAAGTGCTGGCTAGTCAACGCTGTTGTCTTCCCCATAACAACCTATGGATGCGAAAGCTGGACCCTGAAGAAGGAAGACAGGAGGAGCATAGATGCCTTCGAATTATGGTGTTGGAGACAAATGCTGCAAATACCATGGACAGCCAAAGTTACCAACAAGACAGTTTTAGAGAGAAGCAAACCAACTATGTCATTAGAAGGGAAGATATTACGGCTAAAGCTCACTTACTTTGGACACATCATGCGCTCAAACTCACTAGAAAAACCATTAATGCTCGGCATGGTCAGCGGCAAAAGGAAACATGGTTGCCAAAGGATCCGCTGGATCGACACAATCAAAGCCGATACAGGGATGACCAGGAACCAACAAAAAGAAGCGGTCATTGACAGAAACGTAGGGCAAAAACGTTCCTATAGAATCGCCAAGGGTCAATGGATAACATCATCATCAGAGGAGGGTGGAGTTTGGAGAAGGGTGGGGATTCAGCAGGTTGTAATAAACCTTGAGGGCTTCCAGGTCTATTCAAGTCCAGTAACACCTTAAAGACCATTGAGATTTTCAGGGCAAAATTTTTCAAGCGTTCAAGTTTCCATTTCTCCTACACTGCCTGATATTCCATGGAGCTCACCCTTTGCTGCTTCCTCCAGGGGAACTGATTGTAATCTGAAGCTCAGCTGTAATTCTAGGAGAATTCCAGGCCCCACCTGGAATTTGGTAACCCTAACTCCAAGCTACACGGCAATCGTAAGACATCCCTGTTACAGCACCATCCTACACAGAGCTTACACCCTTCTTAAGCCCATTTAAGTCAACGGGCTTAGAAGGATACTACTCTGCTTAGGATAATACTGTAAGACTGCTGGTGTCTCGGCTCGTGGTGGGAAACCATTATGTATCTGGAACACTTTCAGAGGCCTTTGTTCTTCGTGCTGGCTCCATGTGTTCTTCATTTTGAGCTTCACGTCCAAAAAGGGGATTTCATACTCAGCTTGGATTCTTCTTGACTCAGCACTTCTGGCATGCCGCAGTAGTTGGCTGAATTCATTTATTTTTTAAGTGCAAACATTTCTGAATGGGAGAAGAATAATTTGTCATTGGAAAAAAGAGAGAGTGAATATTCTTTCAACGTCTGCAGTTGGCTCAGCTTCATCTTCCTATCGTCCCATTTGTATCTTCCTTCCTCCATAAGAGAACATTGCTCAACGCTAACAACAATCGCAACCGCGCTCTTATCTAAATTTGCTCTCGAAACTTTCCAGAAGTGGCCTGCCAAGCCCTGACAAAAAGCCCTTGTCGCATGGAACCAATTCCCATTCCCATACAAACAATTTCATTCCTTCTTCAGAAAGGGAGTATGATTCATTACCGAGACTAAAAGGAACCGCACATGTAGAAGATGTATAAGGTCACCTACAGTAATGGATGATTCTGGATGTTCGGGGAGCAATAGGAATCCGTCTTCTTGTGTAAACCCTTCGTCTAAGTGGCCGTATATCTTTTGTTATGTTGGGGAGGATATATTGCCGCTGTAGAGGAAAGAGGCTGCTGGGGAGTAATGGCGCCGTGGCGAGATTGAAAGTTTGGAAGGCCCTTCAGACACGGTAACCTCGGTTAGGACACCGAAGAGCGTTTCTCCTGGTGACATCATGTCGGGAGTGCAATCAGTATGCAGTCAGAGGAGCGAGACGAAGGCCAGAATCTCATTTTCTTTATTGGATTTTCTCAAATGGCAGACAAATCTCATGCATTAGTTTGCTGAAGGGTGGATGAAAGACTGTGTCAGATCTGCACCTCCCGCCATTGTGGCAGGAAACTAGAACGAAGCCATCAGCACAACAAGAAGGGCGGTCATCACAAACCCAGTCTAATTCCTCTTCTAAGGAGGCCACAAAATCACGCTCAGAGTTTTTGGGTTGGTCTTGTCTGGCGGAAATGTCACAGGGATGCTGAGGGTTGAACCTACAACTCAAAGCACCCTACTCCCTTAAGGAAGGCTGACTTGATGCCAGTGGTGCTGTAGCACCACCACTGCAGGTGGCCAGAATCATATAACAGCTAGTGGGGATCAGGTGACACAAGGAACCAATCATATCCCAGGACAACTCAACAAAGCCCCAGAATTCTAGTCTGGCCCCTCAGTGGCAGATCAAGCTACTATATTTACTCGGAAGAAAGAAGACCCTGAATGGTAGGGATGGTAGAAATGCTAGCCTCCAGGTAGGACCTGGGGATCCACTGGAATTACATCTCATCTCCAGATTACAGAGAATAGATGGGTGCTTTGGAGGGTGGGCTCTGTGGCATTGTACCAAACTGAGGTCTGGTCCTCTTCAGGCTCCACCACAAAATCTCAAAGAGTTTCCCAACCTGGAGCTGGTTACCCTGTGCTCCCACCTCCTGTCTGTAGCAGGGGGATGCCAGCGCTTGGTTTCCCGTTTTGATTTGGGAATTCCAAACTCAGACCTTTTCAGGCTCCACCCCTCAAATCTATAGGTGCTTCCCTACCCAAAGCTGGCAACCCTAACTGAGGTCGCTTCTGTCTCCAACCCTGCTCTTCACTCCCAAATTCCTAGGAAATTCCCAGCTTGGAGTTAGCACCCATAATGCATTCTTGTTTCTGAGATTGTATGCTGCCTTGAGTTCCTCAAGAAAGAAAAGTGGTTTGTTTTAAATAAGATAAGATTAAATAAATAAGGAAATACTATTAAATCAGCCAGAGTTAGGGACCAGTTCCTACAGACGTGGTAGCAAACTTGCCTTCTACCTTGGGGGCATTGACTGAAAACAAGTGATGAATTATTTTAAGTGGAAGATTATCTTCCTTCCTTCCTTCCTTCCTTCCTTCCTTCCTTCCTTCCTTCCTTCCTTCCTTCCTTCCTTCCTTCATGCTCTGTTTGAATAGCTGGTGCCCTTCCCATTCCCACCCCCTCCAGCCTCATTGGCGACCTTGGGAAGGGGTTAGGTGGACCTGCCCAAATAAGGGAAGAAATTTTTAAAGAATCTTTGAAATACCTTTTCCTAGGATTTGGAAACGGCTCTCCCCATCCACCATTTTGAAACCCCCCATGCTGCAGTACCACTCTCGCAGTACCATACGATACCATGGTAGGGAAATCCTAAGTTAACTTGCTTCATGCCTACCACATTTCTTGCACAAATGAAATTTGTGGTCCACTGCATCAAAGTATGATAGCCACCCAGGCTTCTGAACCCTGATCTGTCAATGACCATCTAGTTCAGCCATGATGCAGTTCTGAATCGCTCCTCCACTCCCTGCAAAGCTCTTTGAGCACGAAAGATAAAGCAAGGATTTATTGTTTATACAGTTAAAAGGACACCGAAATTAATTGCCTCTGCCGACAGGAAGCCAGCCGGCTGTGTAACAGCGGAAAACAAGCTAGTAAACAAAAAAATTGGACCATGGATTTATCTTTCTAGGTTTACAGCCGACATTAAAAGGTCATGGCCTATGGTTACAAACCAGCAAAGTTTCTGGTTGCATTAGAAATATACCACGCAGAGCCCTATTCCAGCAAAAGAATTCCACTGAAGACCAAGTTCAAAAATAACCTTATTCTGATTTATGGCCTGCGGTAGGAATTAGAGTTGCCAGCCTTCAGGTGGGCTTTGGATATTTCCCAGTTTTACAGCTCATCTTTAGATTAGAGATTCCCCTGGGGAAACAGCTGCTTTGGAAAGTGGGTATTATACTTAAATGGGAATTTTCTCTTTCTCAAACCCCACTGTTCGCAAGCTGCACCCCCAAATCTCCAGGAATTATCCCACCCAGGGTTAGTAACCTTAGAAGGAATATGTCTGGCTGTATACAGGGTCACCAGAAGTCAGCCACTCTTCTGGCTGCTAAGTCAGAAGAGTTCCTGAGACAACCCTCCCACTCAGGAGAAAAATAAACAACATCAAAACCCCACCATCAGGTCAACAATGTGATGTCATTTCTGGGGAAATTACATCAATCCTCTAATAATCGCAGGACACAGAAAGGCAGTGGTTTAGAAGAAGAAGAGCTGGTTCTTATTTGCCGCTTTTTTCTTATATGCCGATTTTCTCTCAAAGTTGCTTACAGTCGCCTTCCCTTTCCCCTCCCCACAACACACCTGTGAGGGAGCTGAGGCTGAGAGAGCCCTGAGATTACTGAAGAAGAAGAAGAGTTGGTTCTTATATGCTGCTTTTCTCTACTCGAAGGAGGCTCAAAGTGACTTACAGTCACCTTCCCTTTCCTCTCCCCACAACAAACACCCTGTGAGGTGGGTGAGGCTAAGAGAGCCCTGAGATTACTGCTTGGTCAGAACAGATTTATCAGCGCTGTGGCGAGCCCAAGGTCACCCAGCTGGTGGAGTAGGGAATCAAACCCGGCTCGCCAGATTACAAGTCCGCACTCCTAACCACTAAACCAAGCTGGTCCCTATCCTCCTGCATTGCCAGGTTATTGGGTCAAGAGACATAAAGCTGAGTATTGTCAGAATCGTGACAACTAACCCTCAAACTACCAAGGACTTTTTTCCCCTAAGGGTTTTCACAGAAACTGAAAAGCCGAAGGGATAAGATTGTGCTCTACTGGAACCTCACATGATAGACCCCACACTAATGATAACCGGTCTTTAATAGGAACCCTTTGAGTTGGGGGGAGGAGGGGTGCTATGGTGGCCAGACAGTTATCAGATTCCTTATAAGATTTTGTGAGGACAGACCAGAGGCACCCAACGTAAGACAATTTGGGCCACCTTTGAGGAAAAAGGCAGAGAGAGAAAGTAAATAAAAATAACATGGTATGCCATCAGTTCTCTGGGGAAAAGAGACTTGCTGCTTATGATCTCGGAGCCCTTCTTCTTTCAGGAACTGATTTCAGCTGGGAAAGAGGGGGGAATGGGGGGGAGAAGCGTGCAATTAATCAGTGCTTTGCTGGCATAGGAAGTTCCTGACTTGACACTCACCTACCAACCATGGAGATAAATATGTGAGGTTACTTCCTAGCAGGGGGGAAACCCCTTTGCATATCAGCTTTTGCAGCCTCAGCATTCAGAGCATTGATTCTTCCCAGCACTGATTTATTTAGCTCCACCCAAAGGCCTGGTGTTTTTTTTCTGCAGAGGTAACAGGCATTTAGACTGTCTGGCGCGTTTGCCTCCTCAGCTCTTTGACCTGCTGTGGTTCTAGAGTTTAAAACTGCAGGAGCATTTTGGGTTCTTTAGCCCTAACCTGAGATTTAGTGCGGTGAGAGTGGCCAGGTGTGTGTGTATTAAGCAGAGCTTGCCTGTGGCTATTAATTGAAGAAAAGATATTTGCACCTGCTCAAAGGCAAATATTGCTATACATATTGTTGGAATTGCAATCAGCAAGTAATTTGGTGAGGCCAGTCTTAAAGGGCTGTTGTTAAACTGTTGAAGCAACTAAGTTGCACCTGTGTGCTCACTGGTGGTACAGTGCTGGGAATTGCACCCATGAGCTGTGGAAAGTCTCCAGCATGTGCTCTGAGGATTCCTTTGTTTAAGGTAGAAGCCTGTCTACTTCTTTCTTCAGGAAGAGCAAATCAGTATGTGTGCTTTGCAGAAGCAGGCAAGCAGCCATTAGGCTTAGCTCTCCATTTGCTAATTGGTATCATGTAGTCTGCCTGCAGCCTAGCTACAAGAGGCTTGCAGTGTGTTTTCTTTGTAACTATCTTTAAGCTTTTGTACTCTGCTTCAGTAAGACTGAAATAGATGAATGATATATGTTCATGTAAATAATCTTTCCCAGTAAATATTACTCCTTTAAACCTCAGCGCACTGTGAGTGCCTCATCTACAAAGATAGCTAATAACTGCATACTTTCAAAACACTCTGTTACTTGGCAGCTCTGTTACTTGGCAGCTCTACTCCTCTGGAGGGACTCAGGACTGAGCCAAGTCCAAAAGTCCCAACACATATGCTTAATACAGCAACATGCTTTGCAGGTAATGATTAAAACCTGGTACCAAGCTGAACAAAGCCAGGCATTCATTTTTCCAGTTCTTGCCTATTCCCACCCTCAGGGCCCAACCAACTCCTGAGCCAAATGTCTTATTGTAGAAGAGAGGAGACCCCAAAGAGTGTAAATCCCCCTCCACTTCTCTATCCTGTATTCTCCCATCACTGCGGGCATTAGAAGAAGACCATTTCCATCATGCATTACTGCAGCAAAAAACTCTGATATTATTCAAGAGGTCCCACTGGGAACTCAGAAGGGGAAAAAAAGCTAAGAAATATTTAACTAACACTAAATCCCTTATCTCATCTAGGCCCAGGATTCCAGCCTGGCTTGGGACCTGTTTGCAAAGCCCTGTCACCACTCAGGCAGCCAAGCCACTACAAAGCAAAAGCAAATCTGGTGTTTCCATTTCTTATAGCACAGGCCTGCTTACACTGAAGCCTTCTGGGTTAGCCTGTTAAAGTGAGAGGACACAAGAAAAGGAACAGGAACAAGCAAAGGGCCCAAGGAGGAAAGCTAAAGGGGCAGAGGAGGAGATAATTAATTTGATTAAAAGAGGTTTAATTGGTCCAGTGACTTGTCTGCCCACAATCCTTTCCAGAAGGAACGAAGAGTCAACAACTGTGGGCTCATTTCTCCTTATATCTCTCCAGTTTACCTTTAAAGTAAACAGGAGAAGTCAAGAGATTGATCGTGGAATTCATGCATTGCATTTCTTGGGTTTCTGCTAAGATGACAAGCCAAAATCTGCATCCCCTACAGTTTAGAATGGTAGAACCGGGGGCTGTTTTCACATGAAGAATTTTCCATGTTTCATCCAGCCAACAGGTGCATATTTCCCCACGCTTCCACATGACATCATCCTATAGCTGTGTAAAGGCCATTAACAGCCTGTTCACTGAGAAACCGCTCTGTCAGGAACTTCTTCCGTCTAAACATCCAGAAGAAGTTCCTGACAGTTAGAGCGGTTTCTCAGTGGAACAGGCTTCCTCGGAAAATGGTAGGTTCTCCATCTTTGGAGATTTTTAAACAGAGGTTGAATAGCCATCTGACAGAGAGGCTGATTCTGTGAAGGTTCTAGGGGGTTGCAGGTGACAGTGGATGAGCAACAGGGTTGTGGGTGTCCTGCATAGTGTAGGGGGTTGGACTAGATGATCCAGGAGGTCCCTTCCAACTCCATTATTCCATGATCCTAGCCTGTTCTTCCCACACACAAAAAAAATCTGCTTGGTGTTCCTGGGCAGGACACTATTGGCCAGAGCAAGTTCTTGAGTCTGAAATGGAAACAGTGTACTTCCATGAAGAACTAGTCAATTGCTCATCAATTACTCCTTTCATTTGTTGATGACTGCAAAGATGAAGTATTTGGCAACTTTTAGCCTAGTATAAGAGGACAGAGGGGAGTGTCAGAGGCTCTACAAAGGCAAGGGGGCTGTTTCTTTAAAATTGTTAAAGGTATTGCGTTATTCCTATCCAGTATTACTTGTGCTCTTTTTAAAAAGAGAGAATCTTTTGGAGTGCAGATCACCAGAAGTATTTGCAAATAAGTGGAGTTATTTTTTTTTTATTGCATTGTTTCTCTGCGGTACTGCGGTACCCATTCTCCTCAAAATAAAATAAAAAATTAAAGGGGCTGGGGAAAGAGAATTCTGAGGTTACACTGAGAACATAGTGAGGGCTTCAATGAACAGTGTGTAAATGGAGAGAAAATGAATAGCCTCCGTATAAACGTTGTTGTTGTTGTTGTTGTTGTTGTTGTTGATAATAACTGGAGAGAAAATGGATAACTTGGGCTGCATGAAATACCCATCACAAGGGGATATCACACAGAATTGTACCAGCAATTAGACTACCATGGAAAATCACCCTGGTGTGGAAAACAGCCCAGAAAGCGGTTTTCCAGTCTGATTGTCCAAATTGCTGCCTTGTAAATCTGGGTCTAACTCGGATGTTTTGGGATGAGCTTTCAGAGGCAGCAGCTGAATTCCTCAGACTGATCTCAAGGACTCCAGAAGTGTTGGATGCATATGAATTGTCTGCATTCTGCAGGGGGTTGGACTAGATGACTCTGGAGGTCCCTTCCAACTGTATGATTCAATGATTCTATGGTGTATAATTGGGTCCTGTCATGTAACTACGCTTCCCCACCTCAGCATCCAAACAGCAGGAGCTTTCAGTACAGCTCTTGCAAGGAGAGCAATAAAAGATTTTATTAGTTTGTAGTACTAATTTATTTCAGATTGATTGTTCCATTAAAACATCACTTTCAATATCCTCGCTAGGAAAGACTCATAAAAAGCGCGCACACACACCCGCACATGCTGGTCATGCTGAAGGCTTCACCTCCGTCTGCTTCTGGGAGAAATGCCTGACACAGATGCCAAATTGTGCATACAGATTAGGCCAGGATTGCGCATAAAGTCTTAATATTTACACAAGTCCATTTGTAGATGTGACAGCCCAAAGAGCACAGGAATTATAGCTGTAGCTACATCATCCAACAAGAAGACCTCACCCGCAGCAGGGGAAGAGGGTGGTGATGGGAGAGGAATGATCCATGGGAGAAAAGAACATGAGCGTCAGGGTCAGGTAAAATTTAGGTTGCCAGGTCCAGGTTGGGTAATTTTGGGGGAGGAACCTGGCAAGGGGAGGAGTACAGTGGGGTATAATGCCATAGAATCCACCCTCCAAAGCAGCCATTTTCTCCAGGGGAACTGATCTCTGTTGTCTGCAGATCAGTTGTAATTCCAGGGGATCTCCAGTTGTCACCTGGGGGTTGGGAACCCTAGGTTGAAACTGCCAAGCATGATGCTTCTCAATAAGGTAGTAGTGCCTGGATGTTTCCCAGGATTACAATTGATCTCCAGATGACAAAGATCCATTCCCCTGGAGATTATGGCAAATTCTGAGAAGAGTCTAGGTCTGGCAGGGGCTTGTGGGAATTGTAGTCCATGGACAACTGGAGAGCCACAGTTTGGCCACCCCTGGTCTCGGAGAAACAAAACATTAGGGATTTCTGTCTGAAAGAAAGCTTTTATTAAAATCATCTACCTATTGCCCGATTGTGGGCTTCACCTTGCGCTCGCTGCTCACTGATTGTGAACCAGCATGGCCTTTTCAGATGTCTTTTGACACGGCGCCCCACCAGATCCAAGGAAGGATGTGCTACCTCCAGCTTGACCAGGCCCTGTACCTAGTAGGGGTGTACTTAAGAGATTCCTGTAGTAGCATAAGGTACCTGCTAGTTAAGAAACCCTCCTCACCCAGGTCAACCAGAGGGCTCCCCTCAAAACTAGGGGGCTTTTTGCACGCCTTCAAAATTGCACAATGGTTGCCAATTGAAAACGCTACTGATTTGCCGTTATGCACAACGTCGTTGACAATCTGCCACACACCTGAAACCGATCTGCAAAAAGCGCTTCCTTGTAGCGCTTTCAGGGAAATCCCCAAAAGTGGATTCACCCTCCGGAAAGCGATACACTCCTGAAACCAATCTGCAACACTAGCGAAAAAGACCTGTGCGTTAACATTGTTGCGGTTTCTACAAAGTCCCTCCCCCTGGCTCTCTCCTCTGATCTTCCGGCGAAGCGATCGCCATTTTTTTTTTCTCCGAGTGAGCGAGGATAAACGCACCAGCGAGCCTCTTTCTGTTTAGAGGCTTCCCCGGCTTCAGTCCTTCCACAGAGTCACTAAGCACAAACAACAGAAAAGCCCGTTTGCTGATGTATTTTCCCTTTATTTTTTACACATTCATTCAGCTGAAAATCGGGCCCGTGAGAGGGGGGGGGATTTTTTTTTTTCACTCGGAGGGAGTGTGGCAACAATCAAACGACAGCTCAAACACACCAGGCAGCTGGATGGGTCTCTCCGTTGCAACGAATCAACACAGATTCGTTGCAATGGGTCTGTTTTTGTTTTTTTTTAAACTTTCTTAAAGGGAAAGTGGCTGTTTGGGAGCATGCTAACGGCTGCCCATTGGCTGCTTGACGGCCAGGGGCGGGACGAGCTTGGCAAGAGCGCTTCCTTTCTAGCGATTTTTGCCGAGACCGGAAGCCTGTGGGAAACGCTACAAAACGCAACTGGATTCCACTACAAAGGCAGGTATGCATGACGAATTCCACTATTTTAAATGGCGATTTTTCATTCAGCAACCAATTTGCTACAAAGATCCCGGTGCGGAAAGCCCCTAGAGCTCATCTTATGAAATTAAAATGGGCAGACAGATAAAGAACCTGGCAGGAAAGGTTTGCCACTGAGCCTGAGCTACCTGAAAGAGCCAAGATCTGGTATCCCAAGGGAAATGTCTTAAAAATATAGTGGAGAGAGTGTTGAACTGGGATCCAGGAAATTCAGGTTCAAATATCACTCAGCAGTCACTCACAGGGTGATACTAGGATAGTATTTCTTTCTTAGCCTCACCTACCTCACAGGGTGGTTGTCAGGATAAAATGGAGGAAGGGGAACAACACCGTAAGCCGTTTGGGTCCTTATTGGAGAGTAGAGCAGAATATAAATATCTCAATAATTAATAATTCAGTTTAAAAAAAAAAAAACCCAAACACTACTGTTAGAGCATAGGAATGAGAGCTGAAACAAGGTTTCCAAGTCTTATTTTCGACCAAAATTACAAGTCTTTCCAATCAATGCTTGCACTTGAAATTTTTACCTCAGATTTTCAAATGTGAGTGCTCTGGATTTGTTGGCATTGTTGGGTTTGTTTTGACTCTGTTAGTTGTCAAATAGGAAGCTGTCATTGCTCAATAGAACTGTATGTTTCTTGTCAAATACTGAAGGATGAAATCATATATAATTGAATGTAAAAGACTACAGATAGAACCTGTTCAGCACACTATAAAGAATACTGGGAAAATATCTGTACCTATCCAAACATCCCCCATCGGAAAGGAGATTCCTGAGGAGAATATTTGACAGCAGATGCATTTAAATTCTTATTGACAATAAAGTGGCAGCATTGCTCTTCCTTCCCTTGTACCATCTGGAGCCAGTTAAGCTGCAAGCACCCTCTTATGGCAGTTTTGTTTCTGCTGATGGCAAATTGTGGTCTCAAATGTTTGGATGCAGCCTGCATCTCAATCATTTCCTGTATCTCAATACACTATTGATTGTATTGACAAAATTCATTCCCCACCTTTCTGTTCTCATCAGGGCCACCAAGATGGCTAACAGATTAAAAAAAAACATATGTAATAAAAACATACTTTGTAATGGAACATGATATAGTAGTTAAGAGCAGCAATCTCTAATCTGGAGAACTTGGTTTGATTCCCCCTTTCCCCAGCACCTGCAGCCAGCTAGGTAACCTTGGGCCAGTCACAGTCTTCTCAGAGCTCTCTCAGCCGCACCTACATCACAGGGTGCCTGTTGTGGGGAGAGGAAGGGAAGGCGATTGTAAGGCCCTCTTAGACATATGAGGCCTGCTAGGTAACCAAGGTAACCCTGAGACTTCTTATGGTAGAGGAAGAATCAGGTTTTCAAAACCTTTTCTTCTGCCTTAACAAGCAAAAGCATATGATTTTAAAACAATTCAAACCAATCAAAAATACACATTAAAAACAAAACAAACCCATTAAAACAGGAAGGAGGGATCACTGAGGGAAAGCAGGTGAAACAAAAAAAGTCTTAACCTGCTGGCAGAAGACAGCAACAGAAGGGCCTGGTGAATCTCTGGGGAAAGTTCCACAGTTTTGGTGCCATGACTGGGAAAAAAATCCTTCTCTTCAGTTGCCATATTATTATATACACATTATGGGCAATGAGACCGTGGTGACATTGTTCTCCAGCTTTTAGAGAGATGGGGCATACTTTTTCTGAGTTATTCCAGCAAACTTTTTAAAATGGAGGCAGATTTCATTTGATTTATCTTTATGAAAGTAGTAGAATTACCTGCCCTGACTGGAGCCTACTCTTGTATTTTTGCAGGGATCAGTGTTCTGGACAGGTTTTGTTTGGAAGGGGGTGAACTTTGAAGGGAGATTCACTCAGGTTCAGTGGGTTACTGCCTCTTAGGATGAACCTCAAAAAGAAGATGGCTCTAAATTTAAGACAACGTCCCTAAAAAACTTAGACACAAAAAGTTTTAAAATTATTAAAGAGAACTGTAACTTGTGTGCAATTTTATGGCATACTTGGGGAGGGGAAAACATTCCTGCACTTGAGTAAGTAGAGTAATTCTGCACTGGGGGTGGTCAAAAGCTCCAGTTCACACCAGCCCAATGTGGAAGCAACTGCTGTCAGTGCCCAATCAACTTATGGGGACCCCACAGGAAGTGGTTTGCAAGGCAAGTGAGAAGCCAAGGGTTTGCCACTGTCTTCCTCTGCAGAGCCTTCCCTCGTGTTCTCTGAACAGAGAACACTATTCCACTGCTGAACTAGGTGGTGAACTCCCCCTCACTGGCAGTCTTCAAGCAGCAGCTGAAGCATTTCCACACCGGAGGCTTTGCACTGGGCTGCAGGCTGGAGTTTGAACTTCCTGCTCCAGCATGGGAGAATGTTTGTCTCAATGCATCTCATCTGCCCCGGATTTGTGCTCCTGTACGGGAGCCAGGGCAGCAAAGTTCACAGTGCAGAAATGGTCCTGGATAGATCCTTATCCTGGATGTTTTAGGCTGATCCTGCATTGAGCAGAGGGTTGGACTAGATTGCCCGTGTGGTCCCTTCCAACTCCAGGATCCTGTGAACTCAGAATCCCTTAAGAAATATGTAATAGTCTAACTCACACAAATCTCCCTGGTTCTTTTCCTGCTCTATTGAAGGAACGTCAGGCTGAGAGGATATCACTCTTTGCCTGTTTCTGTTGTTCCACAAGCCCCCGTCCTGCCACTATTTTTTATGTTTGATGCCATCAGGTTTCACATTTGTAGTCTGCTGCTTAAAAGATCAGGGAATAAAGAGAGGCTCCTCCACGCACTGTTGATTGTTGCGCTCCAATAAGACAAAGGGAAATCTGGCGATGCAGAAGGTCAGTTGCAACATCTGTTTACCAAACAAAGGGCATGAGATGCCACATGGACCAGCATGCAGAATGAATTGGTGAGGCTTGTATCTGTGCTGAAACACCTTGGCTGCTCTGGGCTGCAGGCCCTGTTCTGCTCTGACCTCCAAGGTTTTCCCAACACCTGGTGAGGTTTTTCTTTCTCTCTAAGGTAACCACTGCCACCACCTGACCTTTATATAGATAACTAGACAGACAGATAGATAGGTACTATATGGTCAAAGGCCAGCAAGTCATATGTTTCAACAGCCAAAGATTTAGATTACAAGACTCAAGAAATATAAACTCTGGTTGGTATAAAAACTTTTAAATTATAAGGTAAGTTTAAAATTATATAATTTTTATTATCCTAGCTCTGGATTCACTACCAATTGGTGAGTTTTATACGCTGTAGCAAGAAACTTTGCTACTGGCACTGTAAATTGCAGATTTCTATCTTCCAGTAACGTTCGGGTGACAATTATCCAGCAGAGAGGTGATTAGCTTTTTGCCATCCTCAGTATGAAATGGGCAGCAAAGGAGGACATGGTCTGCAGTTTAAAACTTCCCTGATCTACAACAGATATTTGATTGTATGTATGTATATATGTATGTATGTATAGAATCATAGAATCATAGAGTTGGAAGGGGCCACACAGGCCATCTAGTCTAACCCTCTCCTCTACGCAGGATCAGCCCTAAGCATCCTAAAGCATCCAAGAAAACTGTGTATCCAGCCTTTGCTTGAAGACTGCCAGTGAGGGGGAGCTCACCACCTCCTTAGGCAGCCTATTCCACTGCTGAACTAATCTGACTGTGAAAAATTTTTGTATGTATGTATGTATGTATGTATGTATGTATGTATGTATGTATGTATGTATGTATGTATGTATGTATGTATGTATGTATTTATTTATTTATTTATTTATTTATTTATATACTGCCCTCCCCGGAGGCTCAGGTTGGTTTACATAAAATGTAGAAAACAGTACAAGGAACTTAGTCAATATTTATTCTACTGTAAATAAAATAAATAAATAAACCTTTATATGGAACTGCCCACTGGGAGATCAGGCCTCCTAGCTTCCCCTTCTCTATGTCTCCCATGGCTCATTGGTCACCAGAGGGACTGTTTACTGCCTTGTGCACTTCTAGTGGAATAGCCACTTGCCTTGCCCCATTAATTAATTAATTCAGTGTATATATCGCCTCTTACTATGACGTCTCAGGGTGGTGTACATGGAACCAATAAAATAGAATGCATGTTAAACTTCTTTTAACAGTTGAGAACAGAACATAATAATCATTTCAGGTAGAAGAAGAAGAGTTGGTTCTTATATGCCGCTTTTCCCTACCCGAAGGAGGCTCAAAGCGGCTTACAGTCGCCTTCCCATTCCTCTCCCCACAACAGACACCCTGTGGGGTGGGTGAGGCTGAGAGAGCCCTGATATTACTGCTCGGTCAGAACAGTTTTATCAGTGCCGTGGCGAGCCCAAGGTCACCCAGCTGGTTGCATGTGGGGGAGTGCAGAATCAAACCCGGCATGCCAGATTAGAAGTCCGCACTCCTAACCACTGCACTCCTAATCACTGCACCAAACTGGCTCTAACAGACAATAGCAACATACCTTAGAAACGTGACCAACTGGAACAATTGAGAAGGCGGAGATCAGTGTGGCTGCTTGACAAGGATGGATCTAGGCTGCAGGAGACCCTCCATTGTTGGTCTTCAGCCAAAAGCTTGGTGGAAGAGCTCTGTTTTGCAGGCCCTATGGAACTGTTTTAGAATAGCATGTCCAAGAGGGTTTCATTCTCTGTGATACAGAGAACCACTACATCAATAGTTATAAGGTATTAAAGAGAAAATGTTCACAAGCATACTTTTAACACAGCACCAGATTGAGCAAAGGATTAAAAAGAAATCTCTCTTAATACAGGACAGGTTCCTTAGCTTAGGAAATTACAGATCTCTACAGAGTTTCCATTACCTTGAAGTTGCCTCCAGCTCTTCATGCCAGTACATAGTTAATGGCCACCTCCAGACCTCAGTTAAGAGTTCTATCTGCTCAGATTGACTCAACACAAAAGAGACTTTGCTTTCAGGAATTTTTCACTTCTCTTTTCCCCCACCCAACAAACAAGTCAAGCTGGGTCAGAGAAGCTTTTCCTGGGGATGCTTCATGGAGGTTTTTCCTTCCTGATGTCTCTCTAGTATTTGATTCCTTCAAATCTCTGTTCTCTGCTGTGGGGGAACTTAATCATCCCATTATCTAGACCTATTAGCATTTGTATGAAGGTGGGCTGAGGTAACTCTGGAAAACAATTGAAGTGATTTCTCCCCTTCATGCCTGTTCACTCCCCAGAGAGGAGGGAGGGGGATTTTTAAAACTCAGAGTGACGGTTTTGCTCAGTTCAAATCTCTGACCCCCCCCCCAAAAAAGGCATTTCTTCACATGCCTGGTTCTCACTACCACTGGAGGTGCCTGTGATTTCACAAGACAGACGTCTTTTTAGCATCCAAGTTTGAGTAAGAATAAAACTAAGAGCAATCAGAAAGCCATTGAGGCCATGATCCGATGCTCCCTTCGCCTGCAGGGAGAATATATATTTTAGCAAATATTTTTAGCAAAGGCCTCCCACCCCCTTGATGCACCATCGCCAATGAGCACGACATTAATGAAATATTAATTGATTGTGGCAATTACGGTGGTTTAAGAACCGTGAGGCACGATCCCCTAGTGACTCCCAACTTACAAAAGCATTAGCCGGTCTAATTAATAATGGATGTGCTCGGGAAGGCCTAATTAAACAAAGGTGCAATTATCAATATCGAAGGAGCGAGGAGGAAAGCAAAGTGAGCATTTCATACTGTTACCTTTTTTTTTTAGTTCAGCCCCTTAAATCATGGATGATGGCCTTTTTAAAGCTGCAATTAATTAATATTTCATAATGTATGTTATAAAATGGAGCCCATGATGCTGAGCAAACCACCGGCAAGGGAAATTGTGGATTGTACTTCAGGAGATTCTCCTCCCGAGGAACAAGATTTGCCCATGTTAGAGCTGTTTTCACTCTTGTCAGAGTCAGTAATATGCTTGCTGCATACATATGCATGACTCAAAAGCAGCAGCATCATTCTGTTTGGGGTTTGTCAGTCAGTGCCGGATGGGGGCTTGGTGTGGCTATGGCACATGAGGAGCAGGGCTGATATTTGCCTCTGCCACAACCAGCAATTGTTACAGCAAATATATAGACACTTTGGGTCAATCAGAGGGTACTAGCCATGATGACTGAGGATTGAGGAGGAGGAGGAGAAGAAGAAACAGTGCTGATTTTTTGCTTTTCCCTACCCTAAGGAGTCTCCAAGTGTCTGATTATTGCCTTCCTTTCCTCTCCCCCCAACAGACACCCTGAGAGGTAGGTGCGGCTGAGAGAGTTCTGAGAGAATTCTGACTGGCCCAAGGTTACCCAACAGGCTGCATGTGGAGGAGGAGTGGGGAATCAAACCCGGTTCTCAAGACTAGAGGCCTCTGCTTTTAACCACCAAATTACATGTGACATTCCTGCAGCTGCTCCATTTCGAAGAACTGCATTGGACTGATTCAGCATGGGGGGAAAAGGGGTTTCAGTCTCTCCCCCATACTGAACAGACCCCAAATTAGGGCAGTGGAGGGGAAATGGTAAGGAAATCAATGTTATAACAATGCTGAGGCAAACCTGGAACTGATGTCAGTTCGGAGGCAAACCTGGAACTGCCATCATCATGTCAGCGTGATGTTCTAGGAGTCACTTGAAACTCTATAGTAATATTACAGCGTTTCTGGTGACTCCAACATGATGTCACTTCCAATTTTGCTCAGCGACCAGTCATTTAAACAGAGAGCCAATCAGTGATACCACAGTGTTGCCGCAACACTTCTCCCCATGCTTCCTGGCCTCCCATTTTTCACCAGGTACCAGCCACCAGCTGGTAACAGTACCTCAAATAACCCCAGGGGAGTGCGTTTTGCCCACTGAGGGGTTTACATATGAATATTGCATTTATAGTGCTCCTGCAGGACAAATAACAATTCTCATGGCCATTCCATGTTAAATGCTACATCTGTTTTGGCCCTGAAAGGAACTTCCACATTCAGGTGTAGCAAATCTCTCAAAATCTCTAGGAGGCAGCATCTGGAGAAGGCCTGTTTGCTGCCCCGCTGCCCCCAGCAACTGACTGGCCACTGTGTGATGCAGCATACTGGACTAAATGGTCAGACTCAGCAAGGCTCTCCTTAAGGGCCTTCGTTGCTATGCCCATTTACCAGTGCTGGTCTCTATTTCGTGGTCCCTGTCCCTGGTAAATAGCCATCCCTGTTTAGTCCTTATTTTGGTTTTAGGGGAAGTGTTGGCTGTCCAGAGGTCAAAGAGTGGAATGGGAGGACCATTTTTTACTCTAGTGCACCTGGATGAAAATGCACGCTCCTAGATTTTTATCTATTTATTTTATTTTTAAATTTTATTTAATACATTTTTGTACCGCCACTCCCGGCCCAGCCGGCTCGTGACGGTTCACAATAAAACATAAACTAAAAACATACCAAGTGAGTAGCCGTGTTGGTCTGAAGCAGCACAATGAAACAAAATCAGAGTCCCGTGGCACCTTTAAGACCAACAAAGATTTATTCAAGGCGTGAGCTTTTGAGTGCAAGCACTCAGAGTCTGAGGAAGAGTGCTTGCACTCGAAAGCTCATGCCTTGAATAAATCTTTGTTGGTCTTAAAGGTGCTACTGGACTCTGATTTTGTTTTATTTAAAACATACCAGTCTAATGGCATCTTTTCTTCTGTCCTCTTCCTGCTTAACTAGAGATGCTGTGAACCTCACGGTGAATATTGTCAGCAAGCAAACACGCCATTTTCCATAGCTGAGTGAAATAATTAAATGATGGGGGAGGGATGACCCCTATAAGGCTGTGCAACATGAAAGAACCTCAAGAACAGGCTTAAACGAACCTCAAATGGCAGCCCTTTTTTAAAAAAATGCAGAGTTTATTCATGATCACTCGCTGATTGATTTATCATCAAGGCCTGATTGACTCTGTTTAAATGATTGGCTGCTAAGTAGTGTGCAGAAACATCAGCTTGGGGGAAGGGGCGAGGACTCCTATAAGACGATGTGAAAACAAGCCAGCATGAAATTCTTCCAACTGTACTGTCCTAAACGGTTTCCCGCAAGCTAATTAGCCTGCCAAACTGCCTTGAGATGTTCTTCACACGGAGCCTGACACCTTCATTCGCCAAAAAAGAGTTCCTTGCTCAGGAACAGCAAGCCGAATATGAGCCGGACTGACAGGTTTCAGCCTTCCTAGATTTTAATCACCTGCACAGGTACTAAAGGTGGCTCGGTGTGATGGGATATGCAGCTGTCCTGGAAGGAGACGCACAAAAGATACCTACTTGTTTGAGAGGTAAGGAAAGGTTTATGGTTAGTTCAACAGACAGAAGGGACATTGACAGTGAAATTGTGGCTGTGGGGAAGGGAGGTTAGGTAGTGAGCCTTCCTGGAAAAATATCAATATTGAGCAAAATGTGCTCCAACTTTCATCCATCAGTTCATAGAATCAAAGGATCCTGGAGCTGGAAGGGGCCATGCAGGCCATCTAGTCCAGCCCCCTGCTCACTGCAGGATCAGCCTCAAACATCCAGGATAAGGATCTGTCCAGCCGCTGCTTGGAGGCTGACGGTGAGGGGGAGCTCACCACCTCCTTAGGCAGCCTATACCACTGCTGAACGACTCCTGATATCTAGCCAGTACTGTTCTACACATAGTTTAAACCCATTACTGTGAGTCCTTATCCTCTGCTGCCAACAGGAACCACTCTCTGCCCTCATCCGAGTGACAACCGCTCAAATGCTTAAGGACAGCAGTCATGTCCCTCTCAGTTCATGGGAGAGTGCCTGTGTTGCTTGAAAAACACCATAATGTCAGTCAATGCCAAGGAAGAGGAGCTGCTTATGCTACTGCTGCTGATTCTTTTGCACCCCACACCATTAAAGGAGAGGAAAGATTTGGCAATGTGCTAGCTATCCTACTGAAATTCCTTAGTCTCTAAAGAGCTCAGGTTTGGCTAGATAATGCCCAATTTTTTGTTGTTGTTTCTCTCTGTTCAATCAAGCAGAGTCAAAAAGAAATGAGGATATAGCTGTGTTTAGGATTACACTGTGATCCAGCCCTCTCAAAAAGTTCTGAAGGAGTCTCTTCCTTTTCTTCCTTTCCCCACAACAGACACCCTGTGAGGCAGGTGGGGCTGAGAGAACCGTGACTGGCCCCAGGTCACCCAGCTGGCTGCACATGGAAGAGAAGTAGGGAAGCAGACCTGGCTGTCCAGCTCTGAGGTTGCTGCTCACAATCACTACAGCAAGCTCATTCTAAGTCCTTAATGATGACTGGCATCAACGGTGGGTGAAGTCAGAGATTTGACCTGGCCCAGAGTCCCTTGAGGGGCCCACCACCGATCTTGGACACCATCTCCTTTGCTTTTGGGCAAGCTGAGATGTGATCCCTTCATTCCCTTATGCACATTAGGCACGGCTAGCAAGGGAATGTGCTTTGTACATTCTCAAAGCCACTGTCTGCTTTTTCCGCACAACTAGGGGCAAAAGGAGGCTAGAGAGTGAGATGTCTTGTCTGGAAGCTTTCACTAACCTGGAGCCAGCTGTGCCCAAGACCAGGGTATAGTTGGCACTTACCTTTTTCCCCCCTGTAAAACTTACCGAATTCTGGTTGATTTGAACCCATATCTAAAGCCTTCCTTTCCCCCGATTTTAAACATGTCGCCCTTCTGCATTTACATTATCCCAATGGGGCCTCCTTCCCGTTTGATGGGGGGGGGGGGTCAGATGAAGCTGCAGCCGGTGTTAAAGGAGCACAAGGCCACTTGCTTATCTTTCCCTGCCTTTTGACTCACAATGATACAGCCAGAGCAAGCTGGGGAGGGGCAAGTGGAGCAAGAGGCTGCTTGCTTATCTTTCTTTTCCTGCAGGGGCGGGGGGTGAGGGGGGGGGCAGCAGCCACACAAAAATGAGGAGGGGAAATTAAATCCAAGAGGCAAATCTCTGCTGAGAGAAATGTGGGCTTTTGGAGTGCAGTCACTGTAAAACAGATTCAAGAATGAGGACAAAAATAAGTCCTGCAAGGGAATGGCAACTGGGAACCAGGCAGTCTTTGAACTGATGTCCTGACCAATCAGTGACAGACTGCTTCGCTTTGTCAGTGTTGGAGGCACTGGGGAGGGAGTTAATCCGGCAAAATTCAGAGATCTGCATTTTACTGGGGCTCTCAGAGCGGATTCATCAAATATAGTGAGCTATATCCACTCCTGGATATCGTGGGGGAAAGGTAGTGTCACCGCGGATCAATCATAAACCTTGCAGAGGACAAATTTAAAGCACTAAATATCAAAATGGAAATCGAGTAATGTGTTGATGACTTTCTTTAATTCAGGGTCTCTGGGGATAAAAAGCCCAGTGCAGATTCTACCCAGGAGTCAAGAAAGCAGTCTGAAGGGAGGGAGGGGTGAGCTCTCCTCTCTAACCTGAGATGTAGGGAAAGGAAGGTGGAAGAGAGGCATGGCCCCCACACCTGGTCTATAGGTTTACAAAAACACATGCAATAGAAAAAGAAAACAGTTACCAATATAATAATGGATCTTTTTAAAGGGAACACCGTACTAAGTAGACACATTTTTAAAACTTTGGAGTGAGCAGACTATAGGAATTGATCAGAATATTTATGGTGCTGCAAATGAAAAGAGGCCAAGACTGTTGGGAAATTAATGTTGCATGGAATGTGTTGTCAGGCGCAAGCCGTATAAATTAAATGTGGATAGATGGGCACCGATATACTCAGGCACACGTTTCGAACGAAAGCCCTAAATCCCAATCAAGTTCTTGAGTTTTATGACACATTTTTATCACTTTTCGTAGAATGCAGAAAAACGAGAGCACTGGGAGAGTTGACTGAGATCATAGGCTGCCATATATAAACACTCGGCTGGAAGGTAAATTGGAGTCAGATTGGATTGGGAAGAGGGCGTTTAACCCTTCGGCTGGTGTATGGATCGGGGCATTGAAACCCTTGTGCTGTTTTGTCAGTGTGTCAAAGTGATGGGGTTTTCAAGGATGTCTGTGCTTTTAAAAACATAATGGTGATGGGAGTGCAGCTATACCTGGTTTCAGTTTGCAAATCCAACTTGAAAGAGAAAGACTCCTCCCTCCTGAGAGCCAGTTTGGTGTAGTGGTTAGGAGTGCGGACGTCTAATCTGGCATGCTGGGTTCGATTCTGCACTCCCCCACATGCAGCCAGCTGGGTGAGCTTGGGCTTGTCACGCTGCTGATAAAACTGTTCTGACCAAGCAGTGATATCAGGGCTCTCTCAGCCTCACCCACCCCACAGGGTGTCTGTTGTGGGGAGAGGAATGGGAAGGTGAATGGAAGCCACTTTGAGACTCCTTCGGGTAGAGAAAAGCGGCATATAAGAACCAACTCTTCTTCTTCTGTGTGGCCCCATTACAACTTGGGGTTATAAGCATGCTATTTGTTTTGTACCCATGATCTTTTCCCCAAACTGTACTTCCTCTAGGGAATTTAAATGTTGGCAGAGTTTCAATACATGTGAATTTGAATGCAGATCACTCCATTTTGATGGGATGCATTCTGATGGAATCAGGGGTATACTGTAAACAGAGATTCTTGAGCGGGGTGTTCGTTCATCTGGAAATACATCAAACATGTCACCACATCGTCCATTGATTTAAATGGCTGCCACCCATGCTAAAATATAGCACACATACGTTGTCATTCCTTCTGATTATTGGGATGCACCAAGCGCATAGATCGTTCCCCGCTGTCAGTGGCAGGAGAGAAAAGCGGGCTTTCTCCACATAAGCGTGACCCGAGAAATGCAATCCTATCTGTGAAGGGAATCATCTGGATAATGTAGCTATTGAATTTTTTTTTAAACCCTCAAAGAAAACAGAAACAGCATTTGTTTTGCCGTGTCCTGAACAATCCAGCTGAAGAATTGAGACAGTACACATCAATCACCTTCAGAGAGCAAAATAAAACAAAATGACTGGGAGTGCATGAGATCTGCGTGTGGCAGAGAACCTCGGGATTGTGTCAGATGGGCGTGAACGTGACAGAGCTTTCGCTGGGCGTCCCAGGTTCATGACATTCATTTCTAGAAGAATAGTTGGCTTTTGTACCCCGTTTTTCACTATCTGGAGGAGTCTCTAAGTGGCTTATAGTCACTTTCTCTTCCTCTCCCCACAACAGACACCCTGGGAGGTGGGTGGGGCTGAGAGAGCTCTGAGAGAACTGCTCTGGGAAAACAGCTCTAACAGGACTGTGACTAGCCCAAGGTCACCCTGCTGGCTGCATGCAGAGGAGCAGGGGATCAAACCTGGGTCTCCTAATTATAGGACACTGCTCTTAACCATTGCACCACACTGGTTCTCTAGATCATCTTTTCTTGACTTTTTTACCATTGAGAAACCCCTGAAACATGAGCCTCCAAGAAACCCCAGAAGAGGCATGACTGGGAAGCAGAGCTGTGTATATGCCCGGCTAGGGACCCTTCCCATTCCTACCCCCTCCAGGCCCATCATTTTGAGTGGGGGTGAGTTTTAATTTTTAATATATTTTTTAAAAATTGTTAAACATTTATCGGCTGATATGTACACATATGGTCATGATGACCTGCCCCCTCCCTAAATTGCCAATGATAGGCCTGGAAGGGGAAGGGCACTGGGTGGGTATGTACACAGCTCTGCTTCCCAATCATGATCCGCCCCATCATGCCACTTCTGGGGCTCTGCAAAACCTCAGAAATGTTTCAGGGGTTTCTCAATGGTAAAAAAGTTGAGAAAGGCTGCTTTGGAGGATGGACTAGATCAGGGGTAGTCAATCTGTGGTCCTCCAGATGTCCATGGACTACAATTCCCATGAGCCCCTGCGAGCATTCGCTGGCAGGGGCTCATGGGAATTGTAGTCCATGGGCATCTGGAGAGCCATAGTTTGACTACCCCTGGACTAGATGACCCATACTCTGCTGATGCCCCCCTTCCTCAAACCCCACTTCCCCTAGGCCCCACCCTAGAGAATTTCCCAACCTAGAGTCCACAGCCCTACATGTGTATGTTGTGGTGTGTTTTCCAAAGACAGAGCAGGCTAAAAGTGTGACAGATCCATGACTTCCAGCCGCTTATGTTCTGAATGTTTGCAGTGCAATGGGAATTTCTTCAGCTGAAGTGGAACTGGAAGGAACTAATGCCGCGACCCTTTAATACAGTTCCTCATGTTGTGGTGACCCCCAACCATAAAATGATGCCAGTGTTCTTTCACAGAAATTAAACCGAAACTGACAGATGGCTTGAAGATCCATTGTTCGTGATTGTATATAAATTGTGTTTTTCCCCCCAGGGTTTCTCAGTTCAATTCTGCCTCTTGTCCCACCATGCCGACCTCGCTCTTTTCTGCTGCTCCAGATAGATGAATGCTCTATCTTTCTCTACCCCGCAAGGCTGTTGTGTGCATGGTGCCCCCCCCCCCCGGCCAAGCTGCTTGCTCTGCCATGACTCCTGTGAAAGGGCCAAACCACTAGGGCAAGGTCAGATCTTGGGTCAAATCTTGGGCAGTAAAAACGGGGGTACAACACCCCCCCCCCCAGCTCTTCTTCTTTATGTCTAGTCCTAAACAGAGCTATAGTCTATGCAGGAGAATTTCTCCATGATAACAAATCAGGGGTAGAAAAGAGCAAGAGTCCATTAGAACCTTAAAGACTTAAGATTTCCAGTCACTGCTCCAGATTTGACAAAAGCGCATCCCCTGCCACAAATTTTATTAATCTTCAAGGTACTCCTGGACGCTCGCTCTTTCCTGCTGCTACTATCAGATCAGCATGCCTACCCATCTTGACGAATCAGGGGTGTTTGTTACTGATCTCTTCCTTTGTTGCCTGAAACACCTGCCTGAGCTAAAAATGGATCATGTTGTTTTTGCTAGCTACTTTCTTCCCTGGAGATCCCTGCGTGTGCTTCATACTTTAGAAACGTTTCGTTTGAAATCCACCAAGGCTCAGGTCTGTTCCTGAGCATTTTGTCCCCTTTTCCTCTACTTTTAGCCCGATCGATCCTCCAAATCCCCGGCTCTTCCCTTCTGTATGCACCCATGCTTCCTTCCTGGCATATTCCTTTAATCTCCCAGAGGTCATGCAGTCATCTCTGCACCCTATGAATTATTGAGGGGAACCAGGAGTACCTGCTGGGATTTCCTGTCACCCTCACCTCAGAGAGTCCCAGCAAAAGCCTCGGGATGCCAGTCGTATCAGCAGGGTGGCATGTTCCCCTACGCTCAGCCACCGTTTCAGAGACTGAGACGTTCTAGGGAAGCGACGTCTGAGACAACTGGCGTTTCCAATAGCTGTTAATAAATTATTGACAGAGGGCTCCGGTTTTCTCAGCGGTTGCTGGTTATCCTTCGTGCCGTTCATTCTCAAGCCCATCGGGGGGAGCACCAAAGTCCCAGGCATGATCTAGATTTCGCCCTTTCCTGCCTTTGAGCTTGTCAAAGTGCCCTGGGCTCTTGCTGCCGCTGCTCTTCCATGACTTGATACCTTTGAGAAAAAAAAATTCCATCTCCTATGAAGATTAAATAAACCAGCACAGGGACCTCAAGGCTATTTGATTTTATTTTGTAATATAGGCCTTGAAGTGGATTTTTAATATATATCTTCCTGGAATGAAGCAGTACAACGCAGAAAGTCTTTTAGGAAGTGAAATAGGGGCAGGTGAGAGAAAGAGAGAACCAAGACTTTCCCGGATTTGAAAAATAGGCACACAGGTTTGTTTTTTGAAAGGACAGAGTTCCTTCAGAACTTAGCAAGGCAGTCCAAAATGGAGTCGTTGGAAAACTGGCTCAAACTGTTGATGTCGCTAGCCTCGTATTTTAGGTCAGGAGACCAGCTAGACATCATTAAGAATTCTGGTTGCATTTGCAAGCCGCTGCAGGAAAAGCTTTGCTATGAGCACTGGGGGTTGCTAGTTAATTAAATGTGCCAGATACTCACAGAATCATTGAATCGCATACAGGCCATCGAGTCCAACCCCCTGCTAAATGCAGGATCAGCCTAAAGCATCCATACTTGTAGTGGATAAGAGCACTAGCCTCAATTCTGGAGAACTGGGTTTGATTCCCCACTTATCCACATGCAGTCAGCTGGGTGACCTTAGGTCATAGTTCTTTCAGAGCTCTCTAAGCCCCATCTACCTCACAGGATGTCTGTTGGGGGGAGAGGAAGAGGAGGTGATTGTCAGCCCCTTTGAGACACATGAGGGCTGCTGGGTGACCTTGGACCAGTCACAGTTCTAGGTGGAGTCTTGTGAGCATTAAGGACACCATATAGGGCAACAGGGGTTTGCCGCCCTGCTTTTAAAGTGTCAACATGGTGTAGTGGTTAAGAGCAGCAGCTTCTAATCTGGCAAGCCGGGTTTGATTCCCCACTCCTCCACATGCAGCCAACGGGGTGACCTTGGGCTTGTCACAGCCCTGATGATGCAGTTCTCACAGAGCAGTCTTCTCAAAGCTCTCTCAGCCCCACCCAGGGTGTCTGTTGTGGGAAAAGAAAGAGGAGGCAATTGTAAGCCACTTTGAGATTCCTAGGGGTGGTTAAAAAAATGGGGTACAAAACACCAGCTCAGCTCTTCTTCAGATCTTTCCCACATTCCCCTCTCCCCAACAGTAATTTCCGATCCCCTGACATTATATATTCCGGGCTTTCCAGACCTCCATGGGTTAACGCTTCACCCATCTTAAATTGGGAGGCTGCAGTGGAGAGGGGGAGGGAACCAAAATCACCTCTCTTCCTCAAGAGATCGGCATTGATGGAAGAGGCAAAAGCAGGGCAGTTTCGGGCCCCTATTCATGTGGCTCTTAATCCCCGTGGGTCCTGCATCCCTCTGGAATAAACTTTCCAGGAGTTGGGAAGGAGTTTTCGGGAAAGGGAAACCTGAGACAGGTCCTCATCCGCCAGCATCTTCCATAGGTAGACTGCTGGCTCCAGCCTTATATTTCTGCAGAGGTCCCCTAGATCAGGGGTAGTCCAACTTGTGGTCCTCCAGATGTTCATGGACTACAATCCCCATGAGCCCCTGCCAGCACTTGCTGGCATGGGCTCATGGGAACTGTAGTCCACATGAACATCTGAAGGACCACAGGTTGACTACCCCTGCCCTAGATGAGGCATCTCCTTCTAGAGTCCCTGCATTCTGCCTGGGCCGTTCCCTCCTTGCCCAGGTGGCTGGCTCGCCCTGCCCGGAAACCACCGTGTGGCCAACCCCGTGCTTAGCGCAGTTTATGAAACATATGTCGGCCTCTCTGAGTGGCGAGCGTCTGTCATATTGATGGACAGGGCCGAATCTTGGTCTGTCAGCACGTGTTCATGTGCCACTTTGCATCGGCGTGCCGCGTGACGGATTTTCTCCCGGGCCCCTTTCCTCCTGTGGACCTCGCTTGTCCATAGAAAATGAAAGGTTACTGCCTGATCAGGCCACCGTCTTGTCACCTGTCCGAAGCAGTCGCCCAAAACTGCTCTTGAGAAATGTCACTCTGTCGCTTTGGACGGCGGGGCTGATTCTTCGAGACGCTCATCGGCCGAGCACGGGCTCCTCTCTCAATGCAACTCATCACGCCATGTCATTTCCCTCATTAGCCAATCCTTTGTTCTCCAGATTAGGCAGCGAAAGGGTGTGTTCGATGGATAAACTCTCTTGACAAGCAGTCTGCCTAGATGGGGTTTGAACAAGGGAGAATAATATCCATTGACACGCACAGAAATATGTGGAAAGGTCAGGGTACCTGCTGGGCTTTCCTGCTGGGCTTTAAAATAACAACAGCACGCTACGGAACAAGAGAGATTGTGTCTCGTGTGGGGCCCTTCAGAAACTGGTCAACCCAAATCCTGCCCTTGTTTTCTCAAAAGGTAATCCCCCCATGATTTCAGTGGGAATTACTCTTAACTCAGTATACGTGGAATTGTACCATTAACCAGTGGCAGGAGGACCCAATGGGGTGCTGGTGGGTGCTAGGACACCTGCGGACATCTTTCCTGGTGTCTGCTGAGTGTTTTTTATCAAGTGGGCAGGGCCAGGTGGGGCTTTTGGTCAGCAAGGCTTCTGATTGGCCATTGGATAATGTTCTATGCAGATTTTTTAAAAACATGGCTGCCCCCGCAGTACAAGGATCTTCACTGTGTGGCTGAAGGTATGGGGCGGCGGCCATTTTGTTGCTGGTTGTGCCTTTTGTGGCAGCCATTTTGTGACTTAGGCCCATCATGCTGTATCAGAATTCCAATGGCGTCCCCAGATTCAACAAGATTGGAGACCCCAACGTATGAATTGCTATTGAAATTGTGACCCAGTGACTCATATGTCTTCCCTATAGTTGAGGCCAGGAATTTAACATTGAAGAATGCTGGCCTCCTTTCTGAAGAATCCCCCACTTATAAAAGAAGCACCTTCCAAATTATATATATACTAGGGGCCAAGCCTGTTGTATTCAGGAACACAATGGGCGCTAGATTAGGGGGGTGGAGTGGAAGAACTCTGCAGACGGCCTCTCCCCCCCCCCTCCCGGATCTGGAAAGGCTGCAAGCAGCTGTTAGGGGGCTCACCGGCAGGGGCAGCTCTCACTCAGCAGGGATCTGCAGCCTCCAAGCCTCAGAGGGAAGTGGAAGGAGGAGGGGGTGGTCAGGGGTGGGGGACAGAAGGCGATTGTCTGGCTTCTGGACAGACAGGCAAGCCGGTTGGAGGAGGAGGCACTCGGGGCAGGACAGCCACTCTGAGTGGCACTTAAAGCATGAGACACGCTCTTCCTCCAAGCCCTTACCAGAAATAGATTATGTGGAACAGATGTATGTATGTCATTCTAAATTGTATTTTTAATAATTTTGTGACCCACCCAGAGCCAATAGGATGGGTTGGATATAAAAATAAAGAAGAAGATGATGATTGCACTTTCCCCCTGCTCCTCTCATACAATTACACAGGTTTTTCCCGTCTTCTATATGGCCGTTTTTTTCTAAGTGAGCTGTTCTTTGTCACCTGGAGATAAGTTGTAAACCCAAGAGCTCTCCAGGCCCCACCAGGAGGTTGGCAACCCCACTCAACCTTGCTAGTAACTTTGAGGACAATTTAAATCTGGGGGGGGAGTAGAAGAAAGGGTTAAAAACCACCTCTTTCCGAGAACCAGTTATCTAGTTTTGAAAGCAGAGCCACGCAGCTGTGAATTATCTTCAAACAAAAAACTGTAGGATATCCTGAATTTTCAGCACTGTATTTCACTTGGACATACTTTAAAAAAAAATTTCCAACCTGAGATAAAATTCGATGTAACTCTTCCGTAGACCAGAGCAGGCAAGTCAAGTTTTCTGTTCCCACATGCATTACCCTGACATGCAGCATGAACGACCGTCCCAGAGATTTGGGAAACATGTGCTTACCTGTTATTCCTTTTATCTGTTTTACTGGTTTTAGGATTGTGGGTACTACAACGTTTCTAAGTGAACTGTCTTCGATATTGGAATATGTAAGATCTGCAGTGTGCATGATTCAACAACATATGAAGAGTGTCCTGCAGGGGGCATCAGAGGAGAAATATCTTTGGCATAGTTAGAATAGGAACGTCCTGATGTTTTTCAAATAATCTCCTCCTGTGTCCTGATTGGCTCTTTGGAGACGTCTCCTCCCTGCTTGTCACCAGATCAGACAGAATGAACAGCTGGAGACATCTCCTCTCCTCTTTCTCTTCCTAATAAAATCTATTTTTTCTTCTTCTAGGTAGCCTGATATTCCACCCCTTTTCGCATGTTTAAACTCTGTCTTTTTTCAGACCCACTGCCCATAACATTACTTGATTTTGAATGCTTCTGTAGCTCCCCTTTTCTTCTGTTTAAAGAGACACAGAGTGGAATCCCCCAGAATTACAGCTCATCTCCAGATAACAGAGATCAGTTCCCTTGGAGAATGTGGATGCTTGGGAGTGGACTCTAGGGCAGGGGTAGTCAACCTGTGGTCCTCCAGATGTTCATGGACTACAATTCCCATGAGCCCCTGCCAGCGTTTGCTATCGCTCCTGCTGTGAGGGAGGCAGAGAGAGACACAGAGAGAGCTGCCCCAAGCCGCTGACCAGCCCTGCTTCCCTCCTAAGAATGAGCCCTAATTACCTGCTATGGCTCCTGCTGCCATGGAGAGAGAAACACAGAGAGAGCCACCCCTGTTGCGACGGATGGAGAGAGAGACAGAAAAAGAGAGCTGCTCCAAACTGCACACTAGCCCAGCTTCCCTCCTACAAACAAGCCCCTACAAACTTGCTATGCCTCCTGCTGTGAGGCACACTGAGAGACACACAGCAAGAGGGAGAGAGAGACAAAGAGAGAGATCTACACCTCCCAGTGTCCCCGGGGCCCTAGCGCCCATTGCTTCCTGGTTGCAATGGGCTTTCTTGCTAGTTCTTAAATAAAACTGCCTACTTAGCTAGCCAAAAGTCTTTGAAGTGAGTTTTTCCCTTTCTCCAATGAAGATTGATTAAGGCACTGTGTTGGTCTGAAGCAGCAGAACAAAATCAGGGTCCAACAGCACCTTTAAGACCAATTTATTTAATTTAAGGTATGAGCTTTCATGTGCAGGAACACATATATCCAACAAAGTGTGCGTGCATACGGAATCATTTTAATAAAACTTGGTCTCTAAGGTGCTGCTGCATTCAAACTTTGTTTTTCTCTCCCAGACAGGCATCACTAAAGAGGGAAGGAATTCATTTGGTTTAAAGGGAAAAGCCCCTTACATTCACACCCCACTTTGTGAGCAGTCAAAGGAAGGTTTTATTTTGGTGTCCTTCTAAATACTGTGCAGAACCCATTTCTAGATTCCACTCCTTATTGCTCTCTGGGAAAAATTCTTGTTTTATTTACACCTAACTGGTGGTGTTTAAAATGCTGAATGCAAATCCTGAAACCCCTCAAGGAGACCTTCTATGATTAAAAATGCAAAATATTTTACTATAGGAAAACTGGCTCTTGCTTCAGGATGGGTGTCGCAGAGAGCCATAGCAACCATGCAAAATACATGACGAATCACTCATGAATAAGCAAGCAGCCTCTTCAAAGATGTTTTCCTTTCTAAAATTGTCTTCAACATGTTTATTACACAAACATGAAATGTTCGCAAAGGTCGATATTTGAGGCTGTGATAACACCACCATGCTCCCTGGCTTATTAAGATTTCAGATAATTTTATAAAGAACAGAAACCTGGGACGGAAAAAACAAAGAAAAAACTTTCAACTTTCATTTCAACAATTAAATAAAAACATTTTCAAAGTTCAGGGAAAGCAATAAAGATTACAGAGGATTGAAAGAAATGATAAAATATGTACAAATAGTGGAGAAAGGAAAGGTCGGATGATTTGGGGTGCAATTTTGTTTCAGCTGGGCTGAATCTGCACGGAGCTTTTATTCCAATCCCAGGTCAATTCAATCCCTGCCATTTACACTGAATGCCATTTCCATTTTGATTTTGGACAATTTAAATTTTCCCTCTGCCAGAAGCATGATCGATCTGGAGTGACCCTACCTTTCCCCTGCAATATCCTGGACTGGATATAACCCTCAATATTTGAAAAATCGGCATGAGTAAGTGTGCAGTGGTCTGCTTTCCCTGAAATAACTTGCTGCTGAGCTTCCAATGTTGTAGAAAAGTCCTGATGGGCTAGGGCATCAGTTCAAAGGCTTTCTTGTTCCTAGGTTGCAAGGCTTCCCTTAAAGGGGAAGCCCTAGCTTCTCTCAGCAGAGATTTTCATCTTGGATTTATTCTCCCTTCTCTGCTGTCTCCTATCCTCTTCTCTCCCCCCCCCCTTCAAGTAAAGAAAGAAAGATTCCTGCTGTTCTTGGCTCCCCCCCGCCCCTTCTAAGCTTCCCTAACCACGTGCAGAACACTTGTCTGTTTCGGGGGGTGGGGGATAGAGGAAGACCTGAGTTCAAATAGATCTGAAATCAGTAGGATCCACAACAGAATAAACAATGTAAGTGCAGAATCTGCCCTGAAGCAATCAAAATGTGTGTATGTGTTTGTGCAAAGTGCCATGAAAGCCCAGTCCACTTATGGTGACCACAGCCAGGGGCTTTCAATGCCAGTGAGAAGCAGAGGCACTTGCCTTCCTCTTCAGAGCCTTCCTTGGTCACCTCCCTTCCAAATACCAACCCTGCTTAATTTCTGAGACCCAAGATTGACTCCGCTATACCCTGCCTTTCCCAGCAATCAAAACACCTACACTTTAAACTGAATCAACTGCAGTTAAAATCAAAGGATACATGCTTAGACTTCTTAAATCAAAATACCTAGGCTTAAACAGGACTTTGAAAGCACTTTTCTTTTGAAAAAAAAATCATCCAGTTGTGATGAATCTTGATGAGGCAAGACATTGTTAAAGGATGTGATCGTGCTGTGATCAGGGGTTGGGATTGCAAGATGGGAAGGGATCTCTTGCGCAAAGGCTTGCACAGAGCATTGCTTGCGGGCAAGTTTCGCTAAGGACTGATGTGCTTACAATAAAGAAAACATCCCAATACTCCCAGCTGTTTTCCCCAGCCAGCTTTGTTTAAATCTCGGGGCATTGCTGGAAGGAAGCAATTTGGGGAGGAGGAAGCAGTAATTTACAGGCAATTTACAAATACATCTGATTAAAGTGTGTTTTATTACAGCGGATGCCGTGCAGTACCACCAAGAGCCACCACATACCTTGAAAAAAATCCCCACCTCCAGCCTTTAAAAGGAAGCTCAGATGCAGAAAGGAGTACGGCCCAGGCTAGCCCAATCTCATTAAATTTCAGAAGCTAAGTGGGGTTAGTCGTTGCTAGTATTTGGATGGGAGATCTCCAAGGGAGCTGAGGGTTGTGACACAGAGGCAGCCTCTGAATATCTCTTGCCTTGAAAACCCTAGGGCGGATCTCCAGAAATTGTGACTTTCCTCCCCCACCACCAAAGAAAGGAGGCTGGAAGAGAACTCACCAATCCTTCATGGAACAAAGGAGGAAGAAGCCTCTCTAAGAACCCCAGATCTCTCACTTTAACCCTTTGCTGAACTGGGCAACATAACATAACAAGGGCTTCCTTGTACTTACAGTGAGCACAAATCAAGCACATGTCAGATGAGAAATCACGGATTCCTAGAGAGGCTTCAAGCTGATGTCTCAAAATTGCTGGCATCATGCCACTTCCTCACTCCGGCATGAGAGAGACATGGAGTCATTTGCAATGACTCGTGACAACCTCATCCATGGGTTGTTCCAGGCAAGAGACAAGTGGAGGTCTTTTGCCATTGCCTCCCTCTGCATAACAACCTCAGTCATCCCTAAACAAGGCTGACCCTGCTTAGCTTCCAGCTCTTTGGGCTGTATTAACTGTCTGCCAGTGAGTCACAGCCCACTCGCAGGAATCACTGGAGGACTATTGGTTTTCAAGGCAACAGATGAGCTGAGGTGATCTGCCGTTGCCTTCCTCTGCATAGCAACCCCAGCAGTAGTCCTCGATAGTTGTTCTCTGCCCTCTATCAGCTGTTCTCTACCTTCTGTTGGTTATTCTCTGCCCTCTATCAGCTGTTCTCTTCCCTCTGTTGGTTGTTCTCTGCCTTCTATTAGCTGTTCTCCCCCTTCAGGCAGCCAAGCCACCTTGTACCAAGGAGAAAGGAGGATATAAATATTTTACATAATAAACAAAGAGCAACAACTTGTGTTTTTCCCCCTCCAAGGATTTTAGGACATGAATATGTATTGGAATTAGTACACCCTAGTACAAAATGAATCATAGAGAGTCTCACTGCATTAGGTGAGGACTTTCTTATAAGTACAGGACATGGCGTGAGAACAATTCAGCACTACACAACCTGACCCTTGTGTATGACTCTGATCTTTTGCACGTAGCTCAGGGCTTCTCTGCTGGTTGGCAGGAGATCTCATCCAGCACAAATCCAGGGCTGCTCAATGAGGCGGTGATGCACTTGCAACCACATCCTCTCCTAGCTGAGCAGTTTAAAGGATGCAAAAATGGATGGAAAAAATGTAAATATCTGCAGAGTTGAATGACAGCATCCAGAGTCAAAACAGTGTCCTGTCTGAGTGACAGATGCAGTGGAAGGCTCATCATGTTCATGCTCTCTTCCCAAATGCCCAGATCCTTTTGGCTGGTGACTGCAAGGGACAAAAGGTTGGGTCTCAGTGACCATGAAATTCTTCTTAAGTGCCTTGCAGTCTCTCAGCAAGCACAGGGAGATTTTGAGGTGGGGCCTGGAGATGCTAGAGTTTGGGGTGGTGGCGGCAGTGTATCTGAGTGTCCCTGGAGGAAAGGCAAAGGCCTGGGATGAAATATGGAAGACGCTGACCCTTTCCAAGTTCAGATCTGCCCTCTGCCATGGAAGCCTGCTGGGTGACCTTGGGACGATCCCTCTGTTGGCTTAAGCTCCCTCATCTGGTGGTTGTGAGGATAAAACAGGAGAATGATGTAAGCTGCTTTGGGTCCCTACCGGGGAGAAAAGAGGTGGGATACAAATGTAGTGGGAAGTTGTGTCTAGACACTGCTGACTGATTGTGACCCATTGTGGGATTTTCACCGTGACAAACAGGGATGGCTTGTCTTAGTCCACCTCTGTGGTCCGCCTCCTTGGTGGTCTCTTATCCCAATCCTAATCATGGCTGAAAAGAGAAGAGGTTACCCTGGGTGTTTAAAGGCCTAAAAAGAAGAAGAAATTTCTTGGATCACTAAAACACTTGGTTGTTGACAACTCTGGTTAGATTGATTGTTGCCGCTAACTTTGTTTGGGGGAAGATGACGCAAAATCTTCAGAATCCATAAACAAAACTTAGACGTGACTTGATTCGTACCAATGTTTGAAAGTCAGGAACCTCCGGTAGAATTCCAGGTGCCTAGCTGCATCAACAAGTCCTGGGTCATAGAAAGTGCTGTAAGTTCATGAGGGGTGGTGAGTTTTTAGGCTATTGAACTCCCCCTGTGCTTGTCTCACAAAGGCAGGACCCCCTGTGAGGAACTTGATTTCTTTAAAGAGTAATCTCTCTGAACTTGCTTTTAAGTACACAGCCCTGCAGTCAACATAGCTAAAACAAGCTTTCGTTGTTAACCAACACAGAGAGGAAGTTCAGCTGGAGGCCATGCGAAGGACACCGCAGAGAGAGTCTATATGCAGTGCCCTGGCATTGTTGGCGTGGCAAGGTTATTTTGAAGATCCACGGCCAAAAGGTCACGGCTTCCAGGATCAGGTCAACTCTACAATGGCTCCAGAAGGATGGTGCTTTGCTAGCATCTCAAAAGCCATTCTGGAAAAGCACATGTATTAAAGAGCCAATTGACCCAGGGATAGAAGAATATTGTAAGGAGAAACAAGAAATGTCGTTGCAGGAAGACCTTTTCAACTAGCACGAGTTTAACTCCTGAGCAGCTACAAAATCCTGTTTGTTTGGAAAATGCTAAAGGTGTGTCGTATGAACATCTATCTTGACTCCATCGGGCCACGCTTCAGGCCCCCGTTTTTAAAACAAAGTTGTCGGAAAGTCCTGTTTCCACATCCCATTGCTTTCTAACTAGTGTGGAAGTTTTTATAACCACTCTGGGACACTGAGGGGGAGATGTCCAAAGGTCCTGTTCCTCAGACTGTCCTGTGTAGAAATCAGAGTCTCGGTCTGGCCATGGGAGCAGAATTCTAGTATAGTTTATAAAGGG